>NC_132943.1:11031875-11343750 GCF_034638445.1 Ciconia boyciana
CTAGCAGATAGTCACGGTAATACGTCTACACCGTCTCTTAAGGACGGAATCTTAAAAGAAATATCCAGCCCTTCTCAGGAAGCAGTTCCCTCCGCAACTTGCGGCTGCCGCCGGCTTCCCAGGCGCCCGTCGGGGCGGCCCGGCCCCACGGAGCCCCGCGGAGCCCCGCGCCCGTGGCCGTCGGAGAGGGCCGATCCCGCCGAGCCGCCGGAGCGTCCAGCGGGCCCGGGGCACCCGGCGCTCCCCCGAAAGGGCTCCGGTGGCCGGGGCCGGGCTGCGGCGCTGCCAGCCCCTGGAAGCGCCCGGCGCTGCCCGAGTCTCTCGCAGGACGGTGTCCCCACCGGCTCTCGGCGCCGGGGCTCCGGTCAGCTCTCCCGGCGTGGGGAGGGAGAAGATGAAACCCGGGAGGCGGCGGGGCCGGGGAGCGGGGCTGGGGCCCCCGGTGCCCGCCGTCGGGCTGCGGGGAGGGCGCCCGCATTGCTGCCGCCCGCAGCCTCCTCGGAAACCGGGGGGAACAATCTCCGATTTCGTTGTGTTTAGTTTCTTTTTTTCTTCTCCTTCTTCTCTTTCTCTTCTTTCCGAGACAGGCCACCAAAGGGAGGAGATTTTAAAATTGAAATTAAAAATAAAATTGAAATCGGATCAAAAATCCTTTGCGTTTTTTTTTTTTCCTCGGCGCCCTTATAGGAAGGAGGAAGTATAGAAACGTGGTTAGTATACGCTGTGGTAATCCTATTTCTAGGTCTAGATCAGATCTCATTGGGGCCTTTGCTGAAGGACATAAATGAGTTGTTCTAATACAATAGATTTCATCCTTCCTACAGGGACTGGCTGACCAGAGGTTTTGTTAAAAGTGAATGCGAATAGATTTCTGCTACAAGTGCAGCATTATTATTATGAGCTGTAAGGTCAGACTATACATTCCGGGTCCCCAAAGCCTATAGACCCTGGGAAATGCGCGGGATATACCACGTCATTGTACCTGACAGTCTCTTCAATAGACTAATTCAATTATCGCTTGGGGATTCAGTCTCCATTGAAAGCAATAATAGCGGTATAATTCGTTGGTAAATAGGTATTGGAAGCAGCCCCGCTCGAAACTTTTTTCGGGGCACCGGTTTATATCTCCGGGATCCGAAATCTCTCCGGCACAAGCGCGGGGAGCGGGGCGGGAGGAAGGGCCGGTTTTTATGGGCGAGGAGGGCCGGGCTGCGGGGAGAGCCGGCGCAGCCGGCCGGAGGGCAGCCCCCGCACCCCGGCCCGGGCGGGCAGCGCGGCCGCCCCGCTCCCCCGAGAAGGTCCCGGGGCGCCGGGGATGCTGCGCCTGGTGTCCCGGTGTCCGGTTATGAATCAATTACCATCCAGGACCACCCCTGCCCCGGCAAAGCAGCCCGGCTCTCATAAGCCACGGGGAACTTCAGGGAGAGGGAAAGGTTTAGTTTTATTTATGTCACTGTCTGTCCCCCCCCTCCCAAGGGGGACGGAGACGAAAACACCCCGCAGAACTTTCTGGGGAGGGGAGAGAAAACTGTCTTTCTTATTCTTAGCGGTATTATTGGTTTGTTTCTTTTCTTACCAAAAAAAAAAAAAGTAAAAGAAAGAGAGAAAGAAAAGGAAAAAAAAAGAAAGAAAAAGAAAGAAAAAAAGGAAAAGAAAAAGAAAAAAGGAAATGGAAAAGAAAAAGGGAAAGAAACAGGAAAAAGGGGGGGGGAAGAAAAGAAAAAGAAAAAGAGGAAATAAACAGGAAAAAGGAAAAGAAAAAAGAAGAGGAAAAAGAAAAAGGACAGAAGACCAGAAAAGATAGAAAAAAGGAGAAGAAGCATAGCAAACAGGAAAATAAAAATGAGACAGAAAAAGAAAAAAGAAGCAGGAGAAAAAGAAAAGAAAAGAACGAAAAGAAAAATAAAAGAACAGAAAAGAACATAAAAGGAAAAGAAGAAAAGAAAAAGAAGAAAAAGAAGAAAAAGAAGAGAAGAGAAGAGAAGAGAAGAGAAGAGAAGAGAAGAGAAGAGAAGAGAAGAGAAAAGAAAAGAAAAGAAAAGAAAAGAAAAGAAAAGAAAAGAAAAGAAAAGAAAAGAAAAGAAAAGAAAAGAAAAGAAAAGAAAAGAAAAGAAAAGAAAAGAGAAGAGAAGAGAGAGGAGCTCGCTCCTTTCCAGTGGCCTGGCTGCAAACCCCTTGCCATCTGCTTCCCAAGCCCCCTCCCGCCTCCCACCCACATCTGCAGCCCACCCTACCTCGCTGCGAGCAGCACGAGTCACCTGGATCGGCTGCCTTAAAACGTCCCGGCTCCCGGCGATGTTTCTCGCTAGCTGGCCGGGGAGGAATACATCCGAGAAGGGCAGCGACATCCTCTCGACAGGCGAGCAGTCCAAGCGGCTCCCTCTAGCCCCGTCTGTCTCCCTGACAGTCTGGTTTAAGTTACAGTGGATGTTTCTGAGCGCTGCTTTACCCCACTTCGGGGCAGATACTCCTGTCTCTTCGCTAAATACGTGACGAACAGGGGCTGAAAGTTCTGTGGCAGGGTTTGGGTCCGCACCCATCTCTGCTCCTCTGCTCCACCGGGCTGGTCCCGGCGTGCGCCTCGTTTCCCCCCTCACACGGGGCCGGGCTGGCTCGAACCCATTTACATTTTTAAATATGTTTTCAATTTCCTCCGGCTCTCCCTACCTATGTCTCACCCTGCTGCTCGCTCTGCTCGGGGAGCCCTGCAGCCCAAGGAAGAGTCGGGGACACTTTCGCCGCCCGGCCCCGCGGGGTGCAGGGCCGGGGCCGGGGCCGCTCCGCGGGGCTCCGGCGGGCGGGAGGGGGGGCTCCCTGCCCGGGCAGGGTGCCGGGGCTCGGCGTTGGGAACGGCCCCCCAAGACTTTTCCCAGCTCGAGTGGGTGCGGGGCTCTTCGCGGCAGCAAAGCCTTTCCCTTCCCCGGCTTCTGGATTTTTGGCTGACAAAGGAGCACACGCGGGACCGCCGCCCACGCCGCACATCCGCTGCTCTGCCGTAGGTGTAGGTGCGGGGAGGGTGCGCGTCCAGCTCCACGCAGACCCGCCGTGCCTCCCGACCCACGCGTGCAGCGCTTCTGCGCGTGTATTTGCGTGCGAGGGTTTGCGCCTGCATTTGCGCGTCTGAACGTGGGTGCAGCGGGCGTGTAGGGGAATATTCCCTTGCACACACGCGTGTGCAAATAGGTGTAGCTGTTAGAGGGTGCACACGGGCACGACCCCCCGTACCCCGTCCCCGGGTTCCCCATCAGCCCGAGCACGGCCCCGAGGGGCTCCTCCTGCAAACCGCCCCCCGGGAGCAGAGGGACAGTCGCCGTGGGAAGTTCGCTCAAGTCTTCGCAGGGAAGGATGCTCCCCGGGGTCCTCTCCCCGGCTCTCAGGTGCACGCCTCTCAGCCCGCTCAGGGTGCCTGCCTTAAGGGACGGCTGGGGCTCTCCGACAACGACCTGTGCAGATACAGCCCGGGGGGGGAGGGGGGGGAGATGATCCACCCTTTATTTTTTTTACCCCAAGGTCCGAACAGCAGCACGGGTGCCAGGGAACACGGGTGTAACTGTTTCTCCCCTCCCGGTCTGCAGGCAGCTCAGGGCTTTCTCCTTACCAGGGCTTTGGAGGAGAGCCGAGCCCCGTGCCCCTCACCGCAGCGAGCCCCCTCTGTCATCTCACAGCCCCCATGGCCGGGTCGTGGCTCCGGGCCGGGCCCCGGGCCCGGGAGGCGATGCCGGGTGGGGGGGTCCCGGCCTGCGCCGGGCCAGGGTGCAGGCACCGGGGGAGTTTGAGACGGGGGAGAAAGGAGGGGGAAGATAAATCCTTTGTGGTTTTGTCCTCCTTTGTTCCGGAATTAACTTGACCAGTGGGGCTGGGAAGCGGCGCGATTTGGATCTGAAAAAGCAGGGGAGAGGGGGGCTCTTTTGATCCTCCTCGGGGAAAGTGATGCTCAGGGAGGCGGCTGGAGGCGCTGGCACCGGCGCTGGGCTCTCTCTGCGGCGGCTCACGGCAAAATTTCGTTGCAGGCACTATTTCTGCCTTGCGTGGGAACTTTCGGCGTTAATTAGCCACGTTGCTCCAACGAGCCGGGCTCGCTCCTCTCTGCTCATCCGCTCCTGGGGAGAGAAAACAGTGCGTGTAGGGCTAAAAGGCAGCAAGACAAAATAATCAGCTTTAAAAGTACGTGTTGGCTTGGGGGGGGCAGGGAAAGGGGCAGAGAGTAAAGCAAAATAAGTCTATTGCCTGGAGAAATGATGCAATGTTACTGCTGCCCAGTGGCAGTAACCGGAATTGGGTCATTTTAGGGACAATCGCCGGCAAAATTCAAGTCACGTCCACTTTTGATATAAGGATCTGTCCTCTTTAAAAATTGTTATGCAAAAGACTCTCGTACGTGATCTTCTTGCGATAAAAAGCAGCAAGCCAAATATTGGAGCCCGAGTCAATAATGTATGAACAGACTAAGCAACCTTTCTCCCAGGCAATTATTTCAGCCATTGAAAACCTCGCTCGCTGCAAATTTCGAAAATAATCATAACAATAAGAACAAAAGTAAATAAAGCCCAGCGCAAGTGCTGTGGTCTCTTGCTCTTTGCCCCTTGCTCGGGAAGGGTGGGCGGGTTTTTTTCCAGCCGGGGAGAGCAGCTGAGAAGGTGTTGGAAACAGCAGCCGCCTGCGAATCACAACAATTCATAATAATCTATGGATCGCGGGAGTAAATAGGCATATCGCGGGGACACCGGCCTGCCTGTATTTATTTGTCTTTAAAGCTCCGGGTAAATTAAGTTTCCGGCTGTGTAATTCTAACAAAAGGTGATAGAAAACGCACTGGGGGAGTAATAGATGGTGGCACCCGGGATCAGAGGGGGAATGGGTTTAATGCTGATTTATGTGCCGAGGGCCGGGGCGCGCCGCCGCCTCCGCGGGAGCAAGGCGGGAGCTCCGCGGGTGCGGGGGATCCGCGGGGGCTCCGCGGGGGCTGCGCCGCGGGCGGGGCGGGGGGCGGCCGGGCCGAGCGGAGCCCCGAGCCGGCGGGCACGGCCCGGAGCAGCGGCTGGAGGAGGAGCCGCTGTCGGGAGGCGGCTTGTGAAGCGGCTCCTCGGGAGGCTGCTTCCCTGCGTGGGGAGAGACACGCGTCCCTCCCTGGCCGAGATCGCCAGGACATCACGAGGGGGAAATAAATTCGGCTACAGGAGGCGGGCAGCGGGTGCGGGCAGGGGGTCTGGCAGGAGGGACCGGGTGCTTTCGCCCTCCCAGCAAGGGGCAGAGAGCGGGGACGGGTTTCCCCAAGCCATCCTTGTGTCTAAAGTCGCTGCAAAGCTTTGAGAGAGAAAACCCTCCATCACCCGCTGCAGGCTACTTTTTTTCCCCCTTTTTACTTCACATCCCTTGCCCTGTGGCTGCCGGGCACTGCTGGCCATGCGGCGGGCAGGATTTCCTTCACGTGCTTATCTCTGGCTCCACGATAAAAACTTTCCCTCTTCTTCACCGGTTCTGATGTTGGTCTTCCATTTGGTCGATGGTGCAGTGGCAGTAACTAGCCATTCGCTTCGGTTGCAAAAGCAAAGAGTAGGTCAAAAGCAAAGAAACAACTTTCTGGAGACAGCCTGGCAGAGACCTGGGTCTCTGCCCTCCAGGAGAAACCACAACCAGGTTGGAAGTGAGAACGGGACTTTGGACTCATTTGGGGGAGGAAGATGAAAAATTATTTGGGAGCAACTATTCCTCCTGGTGCATACGACTGAAGAGGTCTAGCAGGAGTGCCAAGATGTAGGAGCACCCAGCCCCGCTGACCTGCTACAGCTGAGAGCCTTTTCCAAGACATGCCAGAGTACAATAGAAATACTCGCTAGCATGGCACTTCACCTGCACACCCAGCCCTGCAGCCAAATCCCACATCCCTCTCCAGACAGCAGCCTTACATTCCTGAGCTAGACAAATGATGAAAAAGTTCCAGTTACCGTCTAATGAAAGGCCTCCATCTCCCTTCCCCCAGAGGTTTCCGATGCACATATAATTAGCTCTCAATATTTCATGAATATGGGGTTTTACTAATTCCTTTTCACTCAGGAGATTTCGCATTCGCCGTTTTACCCTCTCTGTCATTTTGCACAAAGCCATGGCTGTGGGAAGGGTGGCTACGGGCTGGGGTGGGTTATTCTAGCTGGATACACAACATCCCTCCACCGCCTGAGGCCTCAGCCCAGACATCCTGAGAGACACAGATCCCAAATGAAGGACCACAGCTTTGTTTTCATGCAGAAAATGAAATGTGCAGTGGGATTTTGGTCCTTTGGGGCAAGCATTTCTTTGGATGGATAGCGATTCAGGAACAGGTCTTCTGCTTCTGAGTTACATCACATTTTGGAGGGAGATTGGTACTTTCTGACCAAAAAAAGCAGTCATCTCAGATAAACCAGGAGATAGAAGTCAAGCTAAATGTCATCGAGAAATGTCCCACTAAATCTCGGTGATCTTCCGCAATAACAGCTCCAAATTGTCTGATTACTACACAATCGTATTAGTAAGAACAACTCTAAGCTCTCTATCTGTGTGATGAAGGGAAAAACTACCCCGGCATCATCTTCATTTTTTTTTTCATCTGGTTCACTGGAAAGCAGTGAGGTAAAAGTTCCCATGTTCATAGTCTGCATGGAAAAAATCTGGGGAGTCTTCTCTCATTCCCCAGTACCAGACCTGTGACTGCGGGGAGGCTCGGGGTGCAGACATCAAGGATGCCCTTCGCATGCAGGGCTGAAGCACAGTCAGTCGGGTCTGCCACAAAGCCACCCTTTCCTTTGTGATTCCCCTGCTAGAGCTGCCTGGGTGTTGCAGAAGGTCTGTCCCTGTCACCCACACGTCACCCTGGCATCCAGCATCCTCTTGCCTCAGTCTGCAAATAGTCACACTAGGCAGAAATCTGTTGGCCTCTGTGGGAAAAAAGGCTTTAAGCTTGTTCTTGAGAGGCCGAGAAGGACCTTGAGCTGCTGGAGGGCAAGCTTTGCTGGGCTGGTTTTGCAGCAATAGCCATCCTTCTTCTAATCATGCCATAGATATTGACTACATATTTTTTCTTGTCCTGCTCCATCCGAATGTATGTCCCTCGAGTAAAGGGATGTAACGATAGCTCAGTCCTGGGGGAGTTTTCCTAAACACACCGCCAGAACAAAGTTTGGTCCTTCTGTTCAAGCAGATTTAGACTAATGGGCTTTTCACCACATCACCTTCGTGCTAAACACTGGCATTTGCAATGCAGTAGATGAGTTTCTCCACAGGCAAACCCCCAACCAGAAACAGCTCATTAAAAATCCCATTATCCCCATAACTTGCTTATTATTAATTTAAATGACTGTCTTATGATTTGTAAGAAGGAAAACAAATCCTAAACCAAATGATACTTAGAATCACTGAGCCTGGTGGGCAATGGATTTTATTTGCCACAGGTTTTTAGCTGGATGTTAAAGAGGTTTTCCAGTTTACAGTAACTGCTGTCTCTCTATGTGGTCCATTGAAGGATAGCTTTGTTTTCTCACATTAAACTTTGTGAGTCACTAGTTACTGTGCTTTGCCTGTTTCTTAATGACAACTTTACATTTATGCGGGCCCCTTCCACCCTACAATTCTCTAGTTGTTTACTAGGAAGCCAAGAGGAGCTGGTGAAAGGGAGAGGAGCTCTCCGAGTGACTGACACGGATGCAGGATCAGGACCTGCAGGCATTCTGCTGAGCTCTGAGTCACGTTCAACAGGATTTTTCCCTGTGTCAGGGACAGACCGTTCATTCCCATAATGTCTGTCTGTGGGTGTGCTGCAGTGGGGTTTTTCTGTACTCATCAATCCCTGGGGGTGACGGTGCAGGTAGTGAAACCCCACAGGATTTAGCACGTTTGGAGGTTATAAACCCAGACCTATGCTGCCTACAGAGAACGTCTCAGAAGCTGAAAATATCTCCTTTAGCTCCTCTCAGGAGTGACCTGCAGCAGAAGCAGGACCTTAAGGGAGAAAGAGATTACCCATCGCTGCTCTGGGCTGAGACGGCCAGCGCTGAGACCCCAGCCAGCGGCAATCACTGCTGTGCTACACCCTGCGGTGCCCGCGGACCCCGAGGGATCCAAAGCCACGCAGACACCGCTCTGGTGTGCAGGGAACATGTGGCAGAAGGGCTCCCAGAGAGGACTGCTCTTGTTTTTACTGTTTCCTGCTGCACTGTGATTATTCTTTAATCTGGTTTTCAGTGTGCACTCTTTGCTGTTTGTCCCATGACTTCAGAAGTCAATACAGTTTTTAATCCACCAGTGATTTACTGATTCACAGTTCTCATCCGTGCCGTAAGGAAATGCCATGGGTGCGACCTCACGGGCCAAATTCTCACCTGGAGTAAATGGAGATGGAGAAGTGGCTTCGGCGAGTGGGGCTGGCCCAACTCCGGTGCTCCAAGCACAGGCTCGCTGGAGCGCACATCGCCGGGGCTCAGCGCTCACTGCAGATGGAAAGAGCCCGGCCCCTTTCCTGGGGTTATTAATGCCTTTTTTGTCCAAATGCTGGTTTCCAGAGACATCTTGTGGCTCTCGCCAGCTATCACAGCTGAGCTGCTCCACATCTGAGCTATCACAGCTGAGCTGCTCCCCGCACGCTGCTCCTCCCGCAGTGTTGGGTAGCCGAGCTGCTTCACAAGCTGCTTGCTGTTTGCACCCGGAATGAGATATTTCTTTTCTTTTTTACCCCTCGATGTGTATTTTCGGCTTTGTGGGAGTCCTCTCTCACGTACAGCTCAGGCTAGGGTACTGGTGTGAGCATCAGTCTTGCAGGAGCGAAGACCTCTGCAGAAGTGTCACTGGTGTGAGAGCCCTCCCAGGCTGGTGTCGCAGCAGGAGGAGATCAGTGTTTGCTCCCTGCTCAGCACCCAGCGCTGGTGCATCAGCAGCTAATGCAGCACAGGGGTTTTTTCCTCAGGTCCTTTGATGACAAGGCTACAAATGCAGAGAAATATAAAGCAAAAGTACTTTTGTGAGAAGCAGGGGAAGGGCAGTGTTGGTGCGTGGGCAGAAGCTGCAGGCTGGCTCTGCAGGTCTGCGCACTGCAGACAGGAGGGCCATCTCCAGCCCTTGCAGCAGAGACTTCCAGGAGCAACTTCTCAGCTGAAGTGGGAGGGATGAACCCCACGGGTGTGTGAAAGATGATCCTTTTCGGAAAGGGGATGGTAGGAAACAAATAACGGGGATTGGACCCCATGACCATGAAGGTCCCATCCATCCCCATGTTGGCTGCACAGGTGGTGGTGCAAAAGCAAAGTGCTCCCTGACAGCAGAGAACACGGCCCTGCTGGGCTTTTAAAATCTTTTCAGAATTAGCAGTAATTATTCAGTAGACAAAGAAAGGGCATTTAAACCAGCTGGTGTCAACAGATCTTTTCTGGACTTGTAAACCTCTTGTTTAGACAGCAAGCCCATCATTTTGTCTACCAAGGTGGCTTGTACCAGTAAATATGGGCAGCCCCACATCCCTCAGCACAGGCAGTGCTGCCAGCTGACTCCTCACTCATGGCCACACGGCGCAGGAGGGAGCTGCCGGGTTCAGGCAGGGAAATGAAGGCTGTTCCTCAAGCCTCAAGCACCCCAAGGATCTCCGCGGTGCCACGCTACACAGCATCTCTCTGCCCAACACCCAGTTAATCCTCTTTCCTTTCGATGGGGAGATAGCTATGGTTATGGTGTCTGAACCAGCAGATTGCTTGTCTCCATCTATCCAGGGATTCCTTTCCAATTGCACAAAGAAAGCTTCATAGATGGGGAGTGATTTTTCATGTGTATCCCATAGCCACACAGACTCTTGCTGGGTCCAAGCCATCTATACAATCTACACTTTCCCACTGGTGTATAATTTTCTTGGCACTTTCCTTGCAACAGGTGGGCTGCAATGTAAGGAAACGTAATGTGACTGCTTCACTCTTGACTAAGAAGAAAGATTTACTGCAGAAGACACATTGCTTACAGTTTTATGGAGATTTCTTATCTAAAGCCATGTAACACCCTATGGTGGGGGTCCACAACTTCAAGAAAGTCTCAGAACATCCAAACAAATGTTTTCAAGCAGGACAGGAGCCAAGTTACCATGTCTGTGCACAACATCGGGACACTGGGCTGGGAACTGTAGCTGAGATCACATGGAGCTCTAACCCCATTTCGCCTGTCTGGGGTCCAAGGAACCTTACGTAATTCATCCAGCCCTGGAGGAGACAAGATATCGTGGATGAAAAATGACTTCCCAGGTGCCCTGGACAATGTGTTGGCTGTGCTGGCTCAGACAGCTTGCTGTGCTCTGTCCTCAAGCTAATCATCTGCGTCTCCATCCAAGAGGTGGTCAAGCCCATAACACAGCCTCAGTAATGGCAGCTATGGACCCGATCACAGAGGTGGGCAAAAAGAGAACTGTCTCCTGGCCTCTTATAGATGTGAGACACCACATAGAGAGGATGAGCAGCCTGGCAGAGACACGGATGACCTGTGTTGCTGCTTGACATGGTTTTCCTGCATGGGGTTGCAGTTTGGTACAACGGAAACGTCTGCAGTGAGAACCAGCCCCTCTGTGATGGGCACAGGTACAACAGCAGTGCCGCAAGGCAACAAGCACGTCATGAGTTACGACCACTAAACAGCAAGGCAGCACTAATAAATCTTAATCTGAAGGCTGATAAACTGTAAAACACAACATAAAATATGATGCATGGGTTGGTGTTGAGCCTGCGAGCCTCTGATCTGTTCCCACGGGGGCAAATTCTGGCTGATTTTTACTGATGGAGCTCAAAGCGAGCCAGCTGCAGTCACCCAGGCTAAAGCTGGCCTCATGGCTCTTATCTAAATAATTCCTAGTTATTAATAACTTTTATAGTTGATATGTGGGACTGAATGGCGTGTGCTTTTTCAGTGAGGGTAAACCATTCAATCATGTAAAGCCTCGTCTAAGAGATGTTGCTAGATGAATCATTTAGGTTGATTGAGGGCTGTGTAAGTGACATATTAAAGATGTACCAAGCAACATTCTTTGATGGGGAAAATTATGTGTTTTCTGGCAGATTCATAAGCTAAGGAATTCATCTGTGGGTTCTTAAGGAGATTATTGTCTGGTATGTGTTTATATACATGGGAATGGGAATACCAGTCGGTCCACTTTAATAGATATCCAAAATAATCTGGTTTTGCTGAAATGAAACTGTGAAGCCAGCTTGATGCTGGGTAAACTTTTGACTCATGAAATCAAACGGATTCCTTCTGTAACTCTTATGCCAAGAAAGAATTTCGTCCATGGGCTTCAGAGACAGGAGCTGGGTGGGACATGACCAGCAGAATTGACTCTGTGAACATAGTTCCCCTTTATGTCAAGAATATTGCTTGCTAGCTCCACCAAAAGGAAGGCTAAATATTTCTGTAACTATAGCTAAGTTTAGGATCAAGTGAAAAGTGCAATAGTCATTGCATCCAGTTCAATTCCTCTTATTTTGATCCATATATTAAAAAAATCCCAACAACAACTCTCTTTCATTTAAGGCGGTCCAAGCTGGGACTTAAAACCAACTAACCCCAAGGAAGAAAAATAAATTTTAACCCCATAAGAAATGTTTGGTGCCTGTGATGCCATCCCAGTGCAACTCAAAAGGCCTCCAGCCTCTCAACCACTCTTTCAGGAAGGTGTCCATCCAGGCTGGCAGGGCTGGGGATGGGGTCTGGCCGGGGGTGACGTCCAACCTCACGCTGCCACCAAAACAGTGGCTTCCTGAGGGAAGCACAGGACACCTGAACTGGTGGCAGTTTGCCATCCACCAACACCCACATCAAGGGCAGATGAAAGGAGAACAAGCATGATCACAGAATATATTTTGCAACATAGACGTATTTTGAAACCTTTTTTTTTCTTTTCACTTTGCTCGATATCGATTGTGTCCCCCTGCCCCTTGCACTCCCACACTTTCTCCTTTCAGCTGAATTCTTTCTTTTTCTACATGTTCAGTATGGTCTCAGTTTGGATTTCCATTCAGTTCTTCAGGCTATCTTTTAAAAACTACTTGTTTCAGTTTTTGCAAATCTGTATCTCTGATTCTGAATTTCACATTTGAAACATTAAGACAGCACCAAAAATAGCAGTGTGCTGTACAATCTGAGCTTTGTATTATCACTTTCATCAGTGATCTAACTTCATATCACTTTCAAAGCCGAGTTGATTTATTGTCTCGTGATCTGTTTTGTAGGATTTCCTAATTTATAGTTCTTTTCCATGCCTTCATATCATACTGTAATTTCATCATCCTCCAGTGAAGGATTTTAAATTACTGCTTAGCTTCTGTCCTGTATCCTCCATCCAAGGGCACGCGGCACTCATCTTCAAGCCTCCTCCTACCAGTTGGAAAAGGAGGGGAAACCCCATCTTGGCATGTTTCTCCCTAATATTTTGCCTCCCTGTTTTACTCTGCTTCTGCCTGCTGTGCCCAGGCTGCAGCCGATGACCAGAGGGGCTCTCCTCTGCTCTCACTCAGAGCGCGCTCTTCTCCCCAGAGATGAGAGAGACAATAATTAATATTATTAACCGTGTGTCATGGACAAACCCAGCTTAGGAAGAGCCCGGAGAGCTTGCAGATGGGGAGCTTATGGTCACATCAATCAGCTGAATAAGCAAATGAGAGAGGCAGGCTCTTAAGCCCATTTACTCTGTGGCTCGGTACTCCGCAGTACTCAAGTACTTTGGCTGTCTCTCCGTGTGCTTTATAAGGTTATTGTGGCCATTATATACCTCACCTTCACATTACCCATTATGGCTTTGAGAGATGTTTAAAGTGAACTTCAAAGAAAGCTTAGAGTTGCTTAATGCTGCTGAGGAAACTTTAATAGCCAGTAGCTTGGGCGAGGTTTAATTAGCAGGGAAGCAGGCTGCTTTTGGGTACCAGACCAGGCTGCAGACCTCTCACCTTACGCCGGGAGGGTGAGCATGGTTTGATATTGCTCTGGCAGGAAAACAAATCCTGATAGGGATGCAGCCATGGCCACTGAAGGGAAATTTTTCTGGCTTATACCATGGAGAGGATGCAAGGTGCAGATAACAACGTTATAGCTGCCTGTCTGCAGTGGTGTGGGCTCTGCCAGCTGGAGGTGGACGAGCCTTAGGTGACAGATATTTATTGATGGTGATGCAATTATAACCTTTCTGTTTGAAAGGCTATGACTATCTGAATGGCTTCCCAAGCAATACTTGCTGCTTTTCCACCACCACAAGGGTGATGATGCTGAGATGATGCTCTTCCCAGCAGAACATAACCCAAAGGACAATCAAGTTCAATTAAACATATCAAACCACCCAGTGTTCACCTGGGTGAAGAAACCAGTTGTACACTCCCAGCTAGTCTCCAAAAAGCCTCCGCTGATCTAAGGAGCCTGAAGTCCTCAGCTGATGAAACCAGACAATATCTTTCAGCTACTTGTTGGGAGCACACATTCCTTGGGAAAGCTATGATAAACCCAGCACTTAACAAGGCTCGCAAACCAACTAAACAGCTGTGGGAGGCATTTGGTGCGTTCGACAGTAAAGACAGGAATGCTTTGAAGACCGGGCTTGTAAGGCAGAGCTCTGTCAACTAGCTCCGGAGCAACCCGGCGAGCGGCCGAGGCGTATGGAGCAAGCTCAGCCTTTATGACTCTGTAGCCCCGCGACTCCCCTCCCAGCCAGCGTGCCCGTGATTTATCCACCCCACACCCCTGGGCTTGCTTTGCTGTTCTCGCTCCCCGCATTTTCCAGGGCTCTGTTTCACATTAACTCATCAGCAGGTTGCAAAGTCAGCGTGCCTGGGGAGAAGCTTTTTAAGAGAGACCCTGCAGATTGTCGTCTCTTTGCCACAGAAGGAAGCAGGAGGGAGGAGGTCGCCTCCTGCTCCTTCTAGCCATCAGTTCCTCCATTGAGTGGATGTGAATAGTCTTCACTCCTCGATACACAAGGAAGAAGAGCAAGAGAGAAAGGGGCTTTGGGCTAGTCAAAGTCACTGATGGCTTTATGTTTATATAAATAATTTCTGTTATTCACAGAGTGCTGAAAAGCACTGGAGAAAATGCAGCCCTGGGGTACCAGGCATCTATCTGGCTCTGTTATAGTCGGTGTGTGCAGAAATACACAATTTTTTTTTTTTCACAAGATACAATATTATGCCACCTTCCCTCAAAGAACAAGGACTGAAACTGTTTTGTCTTAACACAGGGCAGGAAGATGCTGGGATCCCACCCGTGTTTCCACCTTGCCAGTTTTCCATCTCTGCTGCTGGGAGGTGCTGAGCATTTTCTGTGCCCGTGGTCACAGGGCACACCCAAGGAGCTCGCAGCATCAGACCTGGGATGGGAGAGATTGGGCTCAAGTTATCCTCCTGCAGATGTTCTCAGAGCCTGAAGAACACCTACATCTTTGAGAAAAATGTCTGGTTTACTCTGAATTGTTACCCGTAAAAGGATATCTTACACTATCACCTCATGACAGATGATAATTATTTCACTGAGCCGATTGGTAATCAGCGGGGTTTAGAAATATCTGTTTTTTCTGAAGACCAGTGACTACTCACAGCACTAACTGAGGAATCACAAAGGGCTACGCCTTTTTTGCTTGCAAAATATGCTTTCAGTAAAGCTCACAGACCATCTCTGAGACTCTTCCTTGCAAAAGCAGCAAAGGAGAAGGTACTGGCCAGCTCTGTGTAACACCTCTGGGAAATCTGTAGTGATATTTTGAATTTTCATGGTACATATTTAGGTGTCAGAACCACAGGTTTCATCTATCCAGAAGGAAAGATTTAAGCAACATCACACAAAAAACTCCCCAACAAACCTCTCCTCATTTATCCAGGACTTTTAGCGCCTGTCTAGAAGAAGAGGCAGAGCACGTGCTTATGTCTCTGTTTGCAACGAAGGTCTGGTCAGGGCCTGAGGTGGGCCCACACTGAAGGCTGGTGGCCAGGTGTCCCTAAAGCCCTGGGCAGCGCGGAGGGGACGGCGAGGCCGAGCGGCTGGCAGGCAGTCCGGCGCCGCACCACAAGGTGGGGATGCTACAATGCTGAATGGCAGGCGGCTCCGGTCAGGGCAGCGCGGAGCTAATCGCATTCATCTCTGTGTGATATGAAGTTTCTAATGGCCAAAAGCCAAGCCGTCACTTTGTCACTTAGCCCTGTATGCCTTGCTCCATGCCCCAGGAAGTTACCGTACATCGTATTTCTTGCATAATCACAGCGTTAAAGGCTTTAGAAAATGTTGGTGCAAGTGCAGTTTGGTCCTGGGGGCCCCAGAGCTTTTTCTATCACCTGGAGAGCCAGCACTGAGGCTGCTGCTGGGGCTGGGGTGAGCCAGCAAGACACAGCAAGGCTCAAGGGAGAGAGGGGAAATCAGCTGTGCCTCTTTTTTTTTCATGCAAGAGCAAGGTGACACCACCGTCACAGAAAGTTGACGGATTTCAAGCAATTAAGGGAACCTATTCCTTTAGAGGCTCAGCTGGGCTGGAAAACTCAGCGCTTCATGCTCCTGCTCAGTTTTACTTGGTTTCCAAAGAGGCAGATGCCACAGCCAGAGCAATTCCTGCACAGAGACAGAGGAGGATTGCTCCTTAAAACCTGTAAGACAAGTTGTCGAGCCCTGCCTTGCAGGGCAGCGTGCAGCCAGCGGGCAACACGGAGGCATTTCCCGTGTGTACGTTGACCATCGCTGCCTGCTCCGAAACACCCGCTGCCGGGGGTGCCAGCAAAAGTGCGGCAGGCTCAGGGTCGTGCCTGTAATTTCCCCTGGCAGCAATGGGCATCCTGCTCTGCCTACACCCCCACAGGCATCATGGGCTCCATACGTTTCAGGCTGGGAGAGCATGATACTTCCCACCACCTCCTGCTACCGTTCTGCCGGGAATGGGACGTCTGACATAATGAATATGGGCAAACAATAGCTGTGATACTTCTTGGATTTAACAAAGTATTTGACAGCCTACAAAAGAGAAGTGGGAACTTGATTATAGTCTTCAAATATGCAAGAGGTTATTATGAAGAGGGCAGCAGTCAATTGCTCTCCATAGCTACCAAGAGGAGGACAAAAAGGAATGAGCTCAGTGTTTAGCAACAGAGCTTAGTCGTAGGCATTCGGGGAAAAAATATATCCTTTCTAACCGTGAAGGTAATTACGCATTAGGAGAGGTTATCTACGGAGGGCTGGGAGCCTTTGAGTTTTAAAAGCAGATCGCACAAACATATGTCAGGAATCATCTTAAGACCTCCCAGACCAATACTTTTTGCTTTTGTGATTTTAAGGTTGCCCTGCCCCAAGTCTTGCCTTCACATCTTATATCCTCAGGGACGAAGCCTGGCGGAGAGGATCTCTGTGTCTGGAGAGGGTTTTCCCTAGTCATCACCCATCTAGACATGGTCCTGGGAGCCTTTTTGATATCATTGCAGGTGTCCCAGCCTCTCCATCCAATTCTGTTAGTTCATACATTGCCCTGGCCCATTTTGCTGCCCAGGAGCTCCACCTGCTCTGAACATGCCAGCTCCTTGGCCCTCTGCCTGCAGGAGTAGGCTTGGGTTTTATCTCAAAGTTTCTCTGTACGGACCTCCTTCTTACTGGACTAGGAGTGCATAGGGGAAAGCACTAAGTCTCGATCTTGTCTTAGTGAGGCCAGTGGGGACTTTGCTGTTGCTATAAAGGAGCACAGGATGGGGCATGGCCTTTCCTAAGCATCTGTTCAGCAGTGGTCTTGGCCACCCCACTAAAGGAGTGTGGGTGAACACAGCTTTGCTTAACCAACTGATTTCAGCCCAGTATTAAAGCAGGGTCAGGAACAGTGAAAATATTCCCCAAATCAGGGCTTCATGGAGCAGCTGGGCACCCCCAGGGCCATGAGGACAGCATCACCCTGGGGCAACAGGGCTGGGATTGCTTGACCAAAGGCAGTAGATGGTAAAATCTGGCATGATTCAAGCAGTGACAGCATGAGTTTGTTGAAAAAATAAATATGCCAAGAAACAGCAAATACCTGGGAGTAACATCCACCCAGACCAGCAAATCCTCAAGATAAGAATGACTGGAGGCTCAGAAAATGGTTGGGAAACATCATAAATATGTTATTATACCCCGTTCTTCTACTCTTTCCTAGGCACCCACTTTTGGCAAACCTCAGGCAGGGTGGTGGGTTACATAAGGCTTTAGTCCCTTTGAGCCAATATATCCACTCATATCCTTCTGTCAAGAGGGGGCTAAATGGGACTGAATAGGGTTCAGCAAATTACAGGATTTATTGCTCTAAATGAGCGGGTTTTCCTCCCACAGGCCCCAGTGGGAGGTGGGTGTTTCAGCCTTCTGACAATGCACTATCATTGCTTAGTTGGCTTTCAGAGACAGTAGGACATGGTCCACAGATCCCCAGGCTGAAGCCTGAAGGAAAAGAAAGTGGATGAGTTCTGCAATAATTTACTACTGTCCTTGGCCATTTTTAACCCAGCCGAAGAGCTGGCAGTTGACATTCGACAGTAGTGGCTCAGAAGAGGAAGGCAGTGCTCTGCCGAGGGGAAGCGAGCAGAGCTACAGCCTGGCCGCAGCAAGCACGAGTGAATTGACCGGGGATGATGTGGAGAGCTTGAAGTCACAAGAAATAACACAGGGGACGTAGCAGAAAGGTCATGAATATTTTCACACTGATAAAATGTCCATAGTTTGGGTTTTTATTTTTGGGATGTGATAGAAAAGTTACATTCAAACAGCAATATTATTTATAATATTGTTGAGGAGATGAAGGTGTTCATCTGTGACTGCTTTATCTCTGCATCTGTCCATCCCCAGATGAAACATCATGTACAGGAGTTTATTCTTTTTCTCTCTATTCTTTCTCTCACTCGTGTGGTGTGAAACACTAACATCACGGCTGGAATTAATGTCATTGGCAGGAGCTGGGATTTCTTTGCCGTACTGCTGTAAAGCTATCCCAGGCAATTTATATAGGTCAGAAAAATTAAAGGTACTTTTTCAACAGAGAACTCTGCCAAGGAGGGGGTCCTGTGAGCTTGTACGAAGAAAGGGCACCCTCAGTCACAGTCAGGCTTAGGAGCACCAGCAGATCTGAGCTGCACCTGCCCGAGAGGGTCCCCATGCCTGGGAAGTCCTGTCCCAGCTGAGGCCAGGCATTGCCACGAGGGGCCACAGGGCTACAGCTCACCCTCTCCAGAAACCTGGGGCTTGCGCAGACCCCAAACAACCCAGTTTGCCCCAGCCCTGGGGCTATCCTGCAGTGAGCAAGTCTCTGGGGAAACCTGATAGGAGAGGTAGGAGTTTGCTTCTGGCTCGACTTGGCCAACTGAGGGAAGAGGATGCTGAGGATGGAATGAACCTGTCTGCGTAGTGATGACTGCTGCAGGGCTCTTGTCATTATTATAAAAGTTCCATCATTGCTCCCTTGCTTAGAGCTGCCATGTGGACATTTTATTGTTAAATGTACAGAAAATCAATAATGGAAATATGTCAGCACTGTCCACTTGCACAAAGCAGAACATGACTTGATGTGACTTCCTTACAGCTGGCCAAGAAAACAGCAGGACGCGGTAGGTTTGCTGAGCTTCCTCACAGCGGCCGGCCACAGCCGAGCAGCACGAGCAGGTGGGTGTGTGTAACCACCACCCACCGTGGCAGAAGTGGAGCTCAGAAAGTCATTTTCACTAAAATGTCCATCATACCTCTATGTCAAACACGGTCAGGTCCACCGTGGCTTTGTGGCTTCACGTGGGGGAAATCCAGGCCCCTGGAAAGCTGCTGGGATGTTTCTAGCCTCCGTGTTGCGGTCTCCCACCCTGGGCTGCAGATGCATCAAGAGAAAGCCACAGCTTCAAGCCATAAACCCGGAGCAAATCGCAGCGTGGCAGCTGTGCGTACATGAGCAGGCTGAGCATTTGACAGAGAAAGAGATAAACAGCTGTTGAAAAGCAACGGCAAGTTCAGTTCTCCTTCAGCTCAGGCCAAGTTTGCCACTGTGGGACAGCTAAATTGCAGTTAGAGACTGTGGTGTGGCCAGTGTTTTGAAAAATGTCTGGGTTTACATATGCTCATGCCTGAGTTTGACCTAAAGGATATAAAATGGTGAGTCTGAAGACTTTGCCTCAAGGTGGCCATTTGCAAATGAGCCCAAGTTGTCACCTATGGCTGAAAGCTGTTGCTGGTGTTTAGAGTGTCATTTATAGGGGAGGATTTATGCTATGAAGTCACCTTTTTTTTTTTTTTTTTTGGGTTATAAGACAACGTCAAGAAGCCAAAAAATAATTATTCAACAATGTTACTAGTTTATTTTCAATTCTTATCACCTTAGAACTGCAAATTTGTGGCAAAGAGCTCACTGTGCGTCTGTGGGTTTTAAAAACTTTCCCAGGGAAAGAGCGTGCCAAGCAGCCACCGCGCTGGTGGGAGCCTGGCAGAGGTCTCCTGTGCTCCCAGCTCACGCCTCGGGCAGTCACTGAAACTTCATAAAACATTCATCTCCAGCACCGATGGATGTGAAGGAGCACAGAAGGAAGAGGAAACTTAACTGCTCCAAACAACCAAAGCTGCTCAGAGGAGCCACTTACCCGGAGGGAGCACAGCCAGGTGCCACCCCCACCCCACGCCCCAAAAAGAGAACTGCTACTGGGAAAAACCCCTGTTTTTTCTGTTTTTTTTCTTCTTCTTACTTCTGCTCTCTCTTTTTTCTGACAAAAACCAAGACTTTAGCAAATGCCCCACCAAAGACTTCTGCTCATCTCAGCTCTTTTTCTTCCTCAAGAAGGGCCCGGGGCCACTCAGGACAGCAATCATAGAGGGTTTCCTCCTCTATCAAAACTCTCAGCAGTTAAGCAAGGAGAGAGCTAGGAACATGGGAAAAATGGAAATTTTACTTATTTTTTGCATCCTAAATCCTTGTCCTTTCTGTAGCTCCAATAGAAATGCTTTTCTCCTACTGCCTTATTGATTATCCCTGGAGGACTGAGGGATATCCAAACCTGAGCCACTCTCACCCAGTCAGCATCACACTCTTGCTGTCTAGTGATGGACAGAAATGCTCATCAGACAGAACTTGGTGTTAGAAATCCAATAGGACTTGCTTTGTCTTTGCTGAAAATTGGATTATAAGTTATAACCCTTCATAGCCAGATTTTTCAAGGTGTGCCTGTAAAGGATCATCTTCATCTATTAGCCTCTTTGTGCCCTTTGCACCTGACTAAAATGTATTTCAAGGAAGTTTTATATTCTGGTATTATTTTAAAGCAAAAAGGGTCTTGGCAGGCCAGGCAGTATAAAAAAATAATGGTGTATTAATAAAGAGTGGGAGGGAAGGTCATTTGCCTGTTATTTGCAGCACAATACCTGATAAGAGGTCATTAGTCATTCAAAGCCACTGAGTGACTTTAATTAAAATTTGAGCTTTGAGAGCTGGATACAGTCTGCTGAACAGACTTTCAGGGCAAAAAGACAGAGAGAGGGAGGGAAGGAGAGTGGGAGTTGGCCAAAATGACAATGAGCTTAATTAAAGCCAGGAGGAATGCTGGCAAACTCTCATTTCTGGGCTCCCCGGTTGGGTTTTCATCCTGGTGCTCCAGACCTGCATCTTCCTCGGGTCTGCCTGACACAGCAGCCACAGCTCCGGGCACCACGGGCTTGGGGGGCACCTTCCTGGGCTCTTCCCTGTGAGACTGTGCAATTCTGCAGTGTGTGCAAGACTTTTTTTTTTTTTTTCCCAAATTATTCTGTAGTTTTAATAGTAATTGTATTTTTAAAAATGATTTTGCATTTGGAGATTTTATGCTCTGTCTCCAGCCCAGGACAGAGCTGAGAGGTGTAATTGAGCCTTTCACCAGGGAAAATAAAGACAGGAGAACAGGAGTGTGTGCCTGGGATGCTCAAGGTCAGACTACCCAGAGGTGTTGAAGTTTGCTGGCATTTTTCCCCTCACTGTCCACATAATCCTGCCTGGTGACAATACAGCAGCCAGTCCTCCCTGCACTGGCTCCAGGATGGTGACAGGGAAAAATTGGTGTGGCGATTCCCTTCCCAGGCGAAAGGGCAGCTGGTGCTGTAAGGGGAAAAACCTTGCGAAGAACTATAACCAAATGTGCATTTAAAGAGAAGGAAATCAGCTTGTGAAAGGAAGAAAACAGTTCTGCACCGTTTAAGGGTAAATTCGGGACTTCCCCGTCACAGCTTCTGTCTCCAGGGTTGCATCTCCAGCACCTCCGTGTGCACTGGGATGCAGAGACGTGTTGATATATGTGCTCTGAACAGCTGCGAGGCAGACACAGCCGCGCTAGACTGTGAGAATGAAGGAGGGGTTTTGTCCCCTGCTATTTGGTATATGCAACATATCATAATTAAGTAATGTGAGCTTGCTGCCAGCCTGGGGCACTGCCATAGGACTGGGATGTGTTTATTTCCTAGGACAGGAAATACTTCTACATGGGTTTTTTTAAATATTTCTCCAATTTTTATTTTTTTTTTTTTGGGGGGTGTGTGTGTGTGACAGATGAACCTCAAGGGCACTTACTGGTATATTGAGAACCTGAACTTTGAGTGGAGGCTACACAATGCAACACCTGCTGTGAGCTGCCGACTGGTCCCCTCCCTGTGCTGGGTCACTGGTGTGCTGGAGAGCTTTCCACAAATATTATTCATGTGCCAACAAGCATTAGGGTTTATCCTTGCTGAGGGCTTTATCTATGCCAAACCAGACAGAGGACCCCATCTCTTGCCCCACTGCCTGTGTTGGTACCTGGAGACATAGCTGAGAGCCAGCTACGGTGCGGGTCCTTCCTCCTCCTGCCACCAGCTGCTCAAGTTCATCCTCAGCTAGAGGCTGCATGCAGACTACCAAGGAAGAGCTTGTCGGTGTGATATATCCTCTCCTGGTAAGGGCATGCCACTGGAGACATCACATCAGACCTTTTCATGTACCAGTTTAGGATTTTTCTTGCCAGCAGAGCTGTATCATCTCTACTAACAATGTTGCTAGGCTGACAAAACACTAGCTGAAACAAAAGTTTTCTTGGCTCAGTTTTCCATCAGGAGGTGCAATGGTTTTTTTGCTCTCCAGCCAGCGTATCTCCACCAGAAACACATTGCACTATAGACCAAGCCCTACTGCTATTGCAAAAGGCAGCCAACTTAGACCAGTGCCTAACTTTCCATCTGCTTGTCGTTAGTCTGGATCTTCACGCTCTCAAACCAGAGAATGAAATCTATGACCTTGATCCACTTTATTTTCATTTTGCTTTAGGATTTTGCTATTCTTCTTGTTGGTCTGGGGAAAAGTTTTGGGACAAATTCTCAAAGGCCACTTCTAATCCAGAGCTTCAGGTTGCCTGTGTAGGGAAAGCAGTGGACAGTTAAAGAAAAATGTACACCCAAGTCTCTATGTAGAGTTGAGATCCCCCCTGGATCTTATTCATCAAATATCTGGCCCTTGACTGGCTGAGGGAATGAACTCTGAAGGTGAGATGACATTCGGAAACTTGAGCTCATTTCTGCTTTCATCATTTTTTTTCCTTAATGATGTGAGCTACCACACTGTCTCCCTCCATATAAAAGAACACCTTTCGTTAGCTTGCTCTGATGGACTAAAATATAATGCATTTATTTCTGGCACACACATTTATTGGCATGTTGACATCTTTTTTAATATTTTTCCCACCTCAGGCCACTCCATCAATTCACAGTCCTTAAGCAGAGGGTTTTATATGCAGCACAAAAGAGAAGTCAAGTTATTTTTTTTTTCTTTACCTAAAGCGCGGCCATCTCTCCCAGGTTTCCTTAGACCTATACAAAGATTCATGCCAAGCCAATCTAAATTCCCTTTCAAAACTCAAACTGTGTTTAATGGGAAAGGTATGATTTCATAAGCAGATCTGTGCAAGACCGATGCTGTGCAGACAAAATCCTGTAATGATTAACATGTGGCACCTTGGTCCAATTCTCTCAGCTATGTGCTTACATCGCAGTGAAAACTGCTTACCAGCTTCCTCACTTGTTGCAATTTAATTAAAGAAATTAGGATAGCCAGAAAGCCACTGCAGTAGTCACATGCTTTATTGACACCAGGATCTCTAATTTTTCACAATGTCTTTCTAATATTTTTGGCGAGGAGAATCTCAAAGCCTCATCCCGAGGTCTCTGCAAATCCCTTTCAGATGTGGCTGGGAGAGGAACGGGAGCCAGGCTGCCTGGCTCGGCCTCCCACCGGTTGGGCTGACCTCTCTTATCAACCCTCGCCCATCCCAGCGCTGGCAAACACGCCAAGCCCCACACACACACCTGGCCCCTTGATTTGAACCCTGAAACATGGGTGCGGGGTCAGCCAGGGCTCCTGCTGGAGCCTCACCGAGAAGGAAGAGGCGTCTGAGGCATCGGTTGTGCCCTTTGGTGGCCCCAGCTTTGTTGAGGAGGTGCCTTTGAGGAGCACTAAGGAGGGCTTTGGGGACCACCACAGCTCCAGGGGTCTTCTATAGCCAATGCTCTCCAGCCCTCCTGCCCCATTGACCGCAATGGCAGGCACAAGAACACTCTGCATCAGCACCATGGCTGCAGCTCCTCTCGTGGTTTTCCTCAGTCCTGCCTGACCGGAAGCCCACTGACATGTCCCAAAAGCTGCCGTTTGACACCAACACCCTCTGAGTGAGGCCCTAAATCTGCACACGCCTTGGGAAGGTTAAACAAGTTACAGCACGACATTTTCAACAGCTCAGCTCATTCAAACACAACGGTGAATGTAAATCAGTGGCTTCCATGTAGAATTTCTCAATGCCATCAAGAGTGCTGTATTGAATTAAAGATATTTGACTCATTAATAAGGCAAATAATGACAAGTGGATCTTATTATTTTATTGGGCTAGAGTTAAATATTTGACTGATAATAAAAACCTATTTCTAACTGATTTCTCCCTTTCCTCCTCAGTCTGTTTCTTTTAAATTACATATACATGTGTGGTTTCAGTGTTTGTTTTTGCTTAAATTGTGCCTTCTGCCAGGTTCCCTGATGGTTAGGGCAGAAGGAATTTATTAAGAACCATACGTTTTTTTTATTTCAGGGATTACCATCTCTGTATCGAACCAGCCTTCAATGGCACTCGGTTATTCTTTGCTCTACCACCACCACCCACCACCATAGCCATATGGACCTTCCTTCTTAGGCAAGACACAGGGGACACAGAGAGGCTGTGGCATCCAAAGCCCTTTTGTTTCTGTCAAAACTCTGCCCAAACACCCTGCGAGAACAGCAGTACTCCTGAATTAACAGTGTCGAAGGCTCCAGCCCCTCTGCCCAAGCCTTTTGGGTCTTTAACTCTTACACAAATGTGAGAATTCTAGAGACATGCTTCTTCCAGTTACTTTTGGAAAAAGAAAAGCAGTTTAATGGGAAAGGTTGGAATTAGACAAGAGTCAGGGCTGTGGGGCAAATTCTACTTTTATTCATCAGAATGCTTCAGCTCTGCTTGATTTGTCATCGCCAGTGTAGCAGGAGGAAGGGAATTCCCAGCTAGTTCCCAAAAGAAGCTGTGTGTTGATTATGGGAAGAGGCACAAAAGCCTGAAAGTCAGTACAAGAGAGTTTTTTTTCCCTAGAAAGACTTGCCCACACCTCGGGCAAGTTAGCCACTGGCAAGATCTGAGCATCGTGTACTTCCCCAGGCATTTGGACACTTGCGCCCAGCTTCGTAGAAAGAAGAAAAGCATGCAAAGAAAAAGTAATTTGCTTTGCTCTTTTGATCCCAGTTTAAGTCACTCCTGCTACCAGCATTAGTTTTGCAAGATGCTCGGAGGAGAATGTCAAATCAGGGCTTTGCTTTTGCTTCCGCATGGGAAAGAAGTGGCGACGACACTTGCATGCTAGCAAATGTGAACTATGAGGAGGGCCAACCTGCCACTGGCACGTGAGAAGGCAAGTCTGAATGTTTCACAAGCATCCCAGTCCTAACGCATCACCCGTGATACAGGGCAAGCCTTACTGGTGGCCCCAGACACACCAGCCTGTTCCCAGCGCTGCAGGACTGACACGCTAAACCAGCGGCACCCACTGCGCCTGTCCTCTCCCAGTCCCCTGCGACTTTGACGAGGGTCCCTGCTCTGCCCCAATGGATGCTTCACCCTGCTCTTGCCATCTGTCACTGGTTTCTTGTTCCCTTTCCCTGGGATACTTCCTGAGGCAAACACCTTCCTACTGAGAAATACTGGAGAATCCAAAGAATGAATTAAGAATCAGTTATTGTTGCTAAAGACAATAATGGAGAAGCAGCAATCAGTTATCGGCCCTAATTAAAGGAAAACCACCCATACTGATCTAAAGGCGAGACCTGTGGGGAGCAGTGCACCGCTTGCAAACTGGCTGTGGTTTCTTGTAAGTGCCGTGCCTTGGAGGATGGCAATAAAGCTCCCAGTAAAGGCGTCTTTTCCCTTTCTGTCACTTTTCCCCCCATGTGCTGATGCTGGGGGTTTCACACTGAGCTTGTCATTCCCTAGAAGGAGATTGAGCAAGCTGAGCCCCGCGTGGCTGTCACTGGCAAGTAGGAAAGCCACGAAAGGGGAATTGAGTTTTTTTGCAGAGCTGTGCTGAGCAGATGGGAGCAGCGCAGTCGTGTCAGCACCCAGAGAAGCTGCACAGGAGGATGGCAAAGGGACGTGAGAAAAGAGGGCAGGTGATGAAGGAAGGAAATTCAAGGGAAAAAGCCATAACTTTGGGTCTCTGAAACACCCGTTGTCACCACAGCAATTACAGGAGATGATTCGAACAGCAGGGCTGGTTGTTGCTCTCTAGGGACGGCAGAAAACTGAGAGGCAGGAGAGTCTGAAGCATTTTCGGGGGCTGAGCTTTAATACCTAGCACTGCACACATGTTTTACAGGACAGTTGCTTTGAGTTAATTCTGTATGGACTGCTGTCAGTGATGGTTTCAAGTCTGTGTATATAGCTGCTCACACACATGTTTGCTGTCTGCATTCATTGAATAAGGGGCACGGGGTGGTTACAGGTTAATGGATTTTCAAGCTGAAGTGTTTGCCAGTAGCATTCAGGACATGGAAATTTGGGCCAGAAACCTTATCAGAGACAAACCATCCTGTGGCGTCCTTCAGTGGAAGCCCAAGTATTAGCTCTTTAATTTGTTTACCCTGAGATAAATCCAGAGCAATGCACTGATGTGCAGGCAATTAATTGGGATGTGCCCCAGTGCAAGGACTATACTCGATAATAAACCTCTTTAGGAACGTTCTTCTGAACGATCGGCTGACTATCTGCCTAGCTTAATATCTAAACCTACAATGACCCTGAACCTCATATAATCCCAGAGATTTTCCCAAAAAAAGAGATGAGGTGGATTAAGGACCTTCTTGTCTGGCTGGGTTGGTTGTGGGACACACACCTGGGTAGAGGGGACCACAGCAGCACCTGCAGCATCGTTTGATGTGGCTGATAGCTGCTTAGCAAATCTAAAATGATCCTGGGGTTTTAAAAGCCCAAGGGATGGAGGAAAGTGGGGACGTGGCTACACTGTGAGCTGTGCTTAGAGAAGTCTTTTTGGCCTTATTGAAAGCGTGGGATGAACCAAAGTATCCCAGCAAAGAGGAGCGTTAGGGAGCAGCTGACCTCTCCCTATAGCACTGAGCTGCTACGTGCAAAGCAAGCCCCGGGAGATGCCCCCCTTCAGCTGTAATTGTACTGTTTATAGCAGACCATTAACAGATCTAACCCATCCTTCCTGTGGCTGGCTTTTGCACATCTCATTATCCCTCCTGTTTCTAAACTGGTTTGGGATACATCCAGTCTCTGGGATCAGCTCTTACCTGGACAGGGGATGGCTGTCTTCAAGGTGAGGAGCAAGACACTGTACGGGGTCCTTGAAAACAGAGTTGCCTGTCAGGAGCAGCTGCCTTGCAGAACATATTTTTCAGCTTTGAGGGTGGCCTGCTTAGCCAAGCCTGACTATTTCACCATGCTGCAGAGGCTGCCCTGGTATTAATTCACCTCAAAGAACAGGTTGAAGTCATTAAAATATTTTGCAGGTGGTTCCTTGAATTCATGGTGCAGCTGGATCCAGCCTAAAGGGGGGAAAAAAAAGAAAAGGAGAAGAGGCAAGTACTGATGAAACACAAATTAACATAAGTCATAGAAGGGAAAGAAAATCTGGTTTCAATCTCTACAACAAAGCCAAGCAACACATCAAGCTAGAAAGGAGAAATGTCAGCCAGGCAGCACCGGGGATTTTACTGCTTTAGCACAAGCGCTTCTCCATGGTCCCAGGAGTGCCCAGGTGCTACCGCAGCAGCTGGACCACCTGAGCATGGCTCTGGGCATGCAGGGACACAGGGGGCTTCACAACAAGGCTTCTGCTTCCATATGGGTCCAGGCTCAAGCTTTGTTTTAATGCCTTGGCACAAATCACAGTTGTTTAGATCTTGCATGTTGGCCTCAGTCTCTCTTCTGTGTGGAAACTCTCCAGGTACCACATAATTTCTTTCCCTTAGAGCTGGATCCACCTTTTTTCAGAGGGCACTGACCAGGGCTGAGCTGGGCAATCAGTGGGACACTTGCAGGGGAGACCCCAGACCTGGCACCTCCATGAGCTGCCGGTGGGCAGATGACTCATGACCTCCTTCGGCACCCCCTGAATTCGGCATTGCCTCTCAATGTCCATAGGCATCGAAGTCCTTGATCCTTCCTCAGGGAGAACGAGGCATTTTAGCATAAACACCGTCATACTGGAGAGCTGTACTGGGCCTGACTGGGATGGAGGTAACATTGTCCACAGCAGCCCATACGGTGTTGTGCTTTGGATTTGTGGCTAAAACAGTGTTGATTACACGCTGATGATTTGGCTATTGGTGAGCAGTGCTTGCACAGTGTCAAGGCTGGGAGTAGGCTGGGAGTGGGCAAGAGGCTGGGAGGGGACACAGCTAGGGCAGCCGACCCAAACAGACCACGGGGATATTCCACACCATATGACATTGACCTAAGTAATAAAAGTTCATGGAAAGAAGGAGGAAGGGGAGATGTTTGTGGTTAGGGCATTTGTCAGCCCAAACAACCATCACGCATGCTGAGGCCCTGCTTCCCAGGAAGTGGCTACCTATCTGCCTGCCAATGGGAAGTAGAGAATGAATTCCTCTTTCTGCTTTGCTTGCAAGTGCAGCTTTTGCTTTCCCTATTAAGCTTTCATCATATCGACCTGTGAGTCTTCTCACTTTCCTTCTATTTTCTCCCCATCCCTTGGGAGAGGGGACTGAGTGAGCAGCTGGGTGGGTGTTTGGCTGATGGCCAGGGTTAATCCACCACAAAAGCTGACTGGCGTGTCAAAATTCACCAACCTCGTTCATTCCAAAAAGAGAAAAAGACTGTAAAATCAGGTAAAATAGGAAAAAAAAAAACCCCTAAGCTAGTTTACAAACAAACCTATCACTGCAGAGGCAATTCGATGGCTTTGCGGTGTGCGTCTAGGGCTGTGTCCCAGTTCAAACCAAGGCTACTTGTTTCTGTGGGAGAGCAGGGCAGTCTGTGGCCAGGATTACTTTTTGGTTTTTTTGAAACCCATCTGCAGATACATGAGTGAAGGTGTAAGGGGTAGACTGTCACCCCTTCTGGCTGCCACTCTCACTTCAGTCTAGAGGGGACGGCAGAAATGGTGGAGGTGGCTGCCCTGGCTTACCCGACATGGGGCCTGTTTGTGCCGTCAGCTCTTCTCTTCCCCGGCCTTGGAGGGGCACCAAAGCCCCCTGAATTCTGCCCATTTGTGCCTAAGACAGTGTACAATCAAATAGATTAGTTTGGAAAAATTACCATATTGTAGATAAATGGAGAAACACCTCTGAGCTAGGATATCTTCTCACCTGGGAAAAAAACCTTTAAAAACCCACAAATTTAGTTGTTTTAGGATAAATGCTTATCCTGAGGAAACTAACATCTGTTCAAGCTCCCTGGCAGTATCACTACTGGGAAGCACTGTGTTTAGCTAATGCCAGGTTGGAGTTTGGTGTTAACGTCTCTTCGCTCTGCCATGAGTTTTTGGTGGTGCCAAATGCCTGCAGCTGACAATAGCAGTGAAAGGAGATGAGAAAGGTAGCAGGGATGGCCAGGGACCAGAAACTTCCCTTTCCCTCCATCAGCAGTTACCCACAGCGTGTGACTTTGACGTGGCTGTGGTCTGTTTATAAAACTTGGTTCAGATGGGGTGCACCTTTGCAATGAAAGCATGAGGAGGACCTTCTGCCTGTCACGAGCCACCAACGTCAGAGCATGGGAACAGAAGGGCTGGGATGAGCCAGAGGACTTCAAGCTTTTCCCCGAGATGTTGGCAGAGCATTTCAGGGGAGGCAGGAAGAGCAGCAGGAGGGAGAGGGGCCAGCGCTTCCTAGCAGAGAGCCTGGAGGGTGAGGCTGATGGCCCAGCAGACATGCCCCATAATGTGCTGGAAACTGCTATTCTATTAATAATCCCATTGTTTCAGCAAACCCTCAACCTAAGGAGACTGCACTGAATCAGCAGTTTCTTTTCTTTTTTTCTTTCCTGATTTAGTAACCCCGATTGCACAATCAGAGTCCATCTATTGCTGCAGTCAGTGATGGTGCAGTGAGAAATGAAAGACAGCAGAAAGCAGGGTGGGAGCAGCGACAGTGAGTGCACAAAAAGGCTGAGTGAGCGTGTTGGTACATGATCTCTGACGTCCGTGGCATGGCCGAAACCCCCGGCGCCACATGCACAGGGAAATCTGCTGCCTGTTTGCAGAGGCTGACATCCAGATGCAAACACACCACAACGCTCCCAGGCAGCCAGGCACTCACCTGACTGAGGGGAATGTGGCAGCACAGAGAGCTGCGTGGGGCTACATCAACTAGAAATAAGGGGAGAATTAAGTGTGACCATCTGGGTAGGCAACCACACCTGGTGGGCAAAGTTGGGGAGGATCATGACTTTGCTATGGACCTTCCCAAAATAGCTCAGTGGAGAACTGGACTTTGAACCCTGGAGCAGCGCAGATCAGGACTGGCAAAATCGAGGGTGTCTGCCCCTGCTTTTGCACCCATGCCACCTGGGCCATTGTGAAAGGCATGGTCACAGCATGACCATGAGAGGTGGGAAAACATACCCCTGAACTTCTTTCTCAGGGAAGGAGGGCACAAAGATCTCATTGCACCATTTGCCTTTTAGAAGGGCTTTTGAAAACTGCAGCTGCCGTCTTCTTTTTAATACTTTTGAAGTAAAATGGATTTGCCTAGAAGTGTTGTTAAAAGTCTGTCGTAAATCTGCTCTGTGCGTGCACCTGAATCACATCCATCCCTATAAACATCCACTTGGCAACACAAGTGCAGTCACGGCCAGCTCATCACCTGGCCCAGCAAGAGTAGATGGCTTCAGGCTTGCACAGAGTGGTCAGCTGAACCATCCAAACCATTAGAAATGGGCTGGATATGAGCCCTTACCCCATCGGGGAGGTAATGCACAGGTGAAATGCCATGAAGGGAGAGCATGCACAGGTAGTTACTATGGCTCAGCTGATCAGTGGTAACCTCTCGAGCCACCCTAATTCAATATCTGAGCCTTTTGCAATATCTGAGCCCTTCGCAACGAAGCAAATTATCCCAATTCCTACGCAGTGTGTAGCAGAATATATGATAATGGAGGAGGACTCTTCCTCCGTGCTGGTGCCAAACCAGGTCACAGCTGCACAATCACATTTGAAAGGAGAATGACGAAGTGGATATAAAAATCCCCACATATTTTTGGTTTAAGCCTTTAAGAGATCTACATGTCAGGCGCAGAACAGAGGGCTTCATTCTGCACTGGGCCATCAGGGTGTGGATTTCCAGCTCACATCTACCCGAAGCTTACGCCACACTTTCTTCCATGGCCACGCAAAGCGGTGAGGACCCAGCAGCCCCACAGATGAGCAGGGACCCGCGGCCCAGGAGGAGACCGTGTGATGGGGACTGCCCTGCACCTCGGAGAGGGCAGCACGTGGTGGCGGCAGCGTGGGTGTGGAGGGCTCTGCCCGGCGCCTACCGACGGCTCCCGCCTGAGGGCTTGGGTGAGTTGCTTCACTTTGCAAAATCAAAAATCAACCCCAGCACAAATGGAGATGCCAAAATGCCAAATGCCACAGCAAGGTCGAGGGGTGAGTTTTACAGGACGTGAGCAAAGAAGTGGTGAGGTGGTAGGAATTGTGCCCATGGGTGCGGAAAATGGGTCAGGGAGGGAGGAGGGGCTGGATAGAGCCTCAGCAAGGAGGTTGCAAGTGTCTCTTCTCCATTACATGTCAAACCCATTTGGGCTTCAACATCCCCCATCCCACCATCATTCGCTTGTCTTCACAGCTCCTCCTGACTCTTTCCCTCCTTGCACTTCAGTCATGCACCATCATTAAGTCGTAATCTTGGTGCAAATTACTGTGTTTTTTACTACCATGCAGTGCTTCATCTCCCCTTCCAGGGGACGGATCTCCAAGCTAATGTTGAACCTGGGACCTTCTTGGCTACATGAGGAGGTTTACTTGTGTTAGAAGCAAAATGGCCACCTCATGGCCAGCCCCGGTAAAGTGCAGAGATGTTGAATAACTCAGAATTGAACCTCGTGCAGGATCCTGCCCGAGGCTCTGCAGACACGGTGTCCCCAAGTGAGCACAGAAGAGCAGCTGAACATCTTAGCTGTGGGATTTTTTGAGGAACTGTTCAAATTACCACATCAGAGTTCTCACAAGTCTATAAAAACTGAGCAGATAGGAAAAGCATATCAGAAAGCATATCAAATCAGGAAGCAGATAGGCAGTCCCTTCAGTTCTTTATTGTCCATAATCTCACAAGGCTTTAGGTTAGCCACAAGAAATTTGTCATGAAAATTAAAGACAGATACAGGGAAGATGGAAATTCGAGTGATATGAACACTTGCAGTATTTCAGACAAGATTGGGTTTGCCTCAGCTGCTACCACAACCTTCCAGATAAGTGGTAAGGTTTCTTTTTATTAAATGGATTGATATGGATTTTATCCGGTCTATGAAGAAAGCAGCACATAAAAATGAAATATTGTATTTATACTGCATATTAAATGCTTTTTACAGTGATTTTGCTAGTAAATTAACTGCCATTTAAAAAGAGAATTATGTGAAAATGTCCTTTCCAGCCAAAAGCTGATGCTGAGCATCAGAAGAAAATAGTTCTTTTCCTGTTTTAGAAAATGCCTAATTTCACTGAGTAAAACTTTCATGTCTTAATAGTTAAGATACTGAAATCACCAGATCCAATAAAAAAAGTAAGTTTATGAATTTTTAGCTGAATATAAATACTTCATTGCTGACTAAACCATTCTACTGTAAAACTAATTAAATCATTGTACTCTTTTAAAACTAAGACTTTAAACTCCTGATTACATTACTTTGAAAAAAACTCAATTAAGGGTAACTTACTGAATGTCTGAAGTAGTTATTAATGCTTTTGAAATACTTTTTTCTCCCTAAAGGCCAAAATTCGACAAAACAGTTATTTCTTTTACACTTGCTGGTGATGATTTGTTTTAAATGTTGCGACTTGTTTTCGTTTGTTCTGCAGTTCAGTTTATTACTGATTTTTCATTTGTTTCAATGCATACATGCATCACTGTTGGAATCACATGTATGTGGCACTCTGGATGGAGAGTGCATGTGCTTTGAGCAACCCTCTTTGAATGGCAGCTTGGGACAACTAAAAGTGATGGAAACAGGGAGTTTATTGATGCAGAAAGGGCAGAACTACCACATGCATACTGTTATAGGCTGGATTAAGTCTTGGTGGAAGTGGGCTGGTTAAATGGGCTAAGGAAAAGACAGCCAGGTGAATTGCAGTGCAAAGCCTGGGTGAGAGGAAAGCAGCCTGCCTTGCCTGCAGGCCCTGGCAGTCTCACAGAGGGACCTTGCTGCTCCCCGTCACTGGAAAGCACTGCTAATTTATTGTGGCCAAGCCTGAAATGGCCAGAATTGAGCAGAGTTTGTAGCGGGAGAGATGTGAGAGGATGTCTACCCTACTTCTGTTGGTTTTTAGAGCCTCGAAGCCAAAGAAAGCCATCCACATGCTGTGCTCGGGCAGCCCTCGGCATCTACCTGCTGCTGCTGACAGCCGGCCAGGGGCTGCTGGCATACAAAGGTAACGCTGAAACCTTACTGCGGGCTTGACATCAAAAGACAGCCTTGCTGGGTGCTCTCGGGGGCACGGGCAAGCAGGGATGAGCACGCAGATAGGAAACCTCTGAGGGAGCACAGACACTCCTCCGCACTCCACAACTCAAAGCAGCCACTGCAGGAAACGGTTCTCCCACCCTGTATATGTGTTTTGCATTTGCAGAAGCACTCCTGGCTGCACTCCTGGCTGCAGCAAGGACAGGCACATGAAAACCACCTCCCTGGGTCAAATGGTGGTGGTGTTTAACCCCAGGTGTCCTCCACGGGTGCCAAGGAGCTGCTCTGCTGTACAGGCATTTCCCAGCCAGATCGGGCAGGGAATATTCACTGCATGGGCATTTTGTTTCCACAGTGTTTAAGATGCAGACAGAGATATTGAAATTTCAAGAACAAAATACAGAAGGGATTCTGGAAAGCTCCTTTGGAAACAAACTGCTTTTGGAGACAAACTCTACAAAGCAGCACATGGAACATGAAGAAAACTGGAGGAGAAGCTTAGAAGAGGAAATCACCATAATTAAAAGCAGCAATGCAAACCTGATGATGATGGTGAACAACATCACCCTGGTTGCAGGTATGGCTCCATCTCTCTGTGCTGGCTATACAGTGGGGAGAGCTGGTTCCCCTGCACCACTGGCAAAGCTGGGCCAAAAACCTAGTCCAGATGAACAAATAACTAGGGCAAGATTGGTCTTCCTGTCAGTTAGTGCTGCCCCAGTGCCCAGGGTTGGATAGTGGCTCCAGACACCCTGGCCAGGGAGCTGGACACACCTGGAGAAGCTGGAGCACAGCCCTGTGTAGCCCCCCTGGATCCCACTGCAGCTGCACATGCGGCTCCGGGGTGCTCTCCCCTCCCATAACTTGTAGACTTGGGCTTTGGGTGCCCTCCAAAAGGGTGGTGTCTTCAGCCCAGACCTCAAGCCTATCAACCCCATACTAGTATGTTCCTCACTGAGTGCTGACTACTGAAAAATATCCATTAAACATTTATTTCAGGGCCTCCTGGACGCAAAGGAGATCCTGGTCCACCAGGTATGTTGGTAAATGAGCCGTAAGCAACTTTTCCTCTTTCTCTTTTTTTCCCCTAAGAGACCTGAAGTGAGGATTTGGGATTTCAGCCTCTAGACCCAGATCCTACCCAATGTGCAGACACCCAGTGCCCTGGCCATGAGGAGAGCTGCTGCACCTTTTGACTGATCCCCCGGGAGCCTCAGCTTGCCCAAGTGCTCCCGCAGAGGTCAGCGACCACCACCGAGGAGCATTTTGGCTCTGCCTCCTCACTGCTACCCCACCAGAAAAGCTTAGGGGTGATGGAGGAACTGTACCTGGTCATTATCTGCAGTAACAGTCCCAAATCTCCATGTGAGACAAGAGAGGACCAGTGAAGGGGTTTATGTGCATCCCACAACCAGCGGATAGCTGGACTTTCTGCCCCAGACACAGCAAGTCCTGCTGTCCAACTCACTCCAGGACAAGTCAAGGAGACCTTCCCAAGCCCTGCTGTATAGGGCCCCAGCTGAACAGTGCGTGTAACAAACAGGGACAGATTTGGGACCTTGCCCACCCTGTCCCTGGAGAAACAAGTACACAGACTCAGGAATGAGCTGGGTGGAAGTGTTCCTCTCCACAGCCACACACGAGCTGCTGCCCTGGGTACCGGGGGGTTTTGGGTAGAACTACACCCACTGCAGGAGATAAATGTCTCCAGACTGTGAGGATGCAGCAATTCCTGATCTAATATTGGCTCTACATTGAGCAGAGGTTGGACTAGGCAATGTCCAGAGAAACCAGAGTTTGTATGATCCTATGATGGTGATCTAAGATGCAACCCTTGCTAGGTCAGGTCTGTAGCTCATCCATCCCTAGTTCTTGGCTACATTGATGAGCTTTTCTGAAGAAAAAAAAATTAATACATTTTTAAAAAATCATGTTTTTGTATCTTCCTGTCTGCACTTACAACATTGAAACAGCACCTCCCGCCAAGCACTGTTATTATACATCAGAGCCCAATAGTTCAGCACATTTTCAGGAAAGATCTCCCCAAAGGTCCCCACGAGCTGGGCTTGGCTGGAGGACAGCTGGCCCCTGCCCAGCCACGCACTCAGCCGAGCTCCATGGACTTTACTTAAGCAGTTTTGCTGGTCCCTGCCAGCTGAAGACTGGCCTCAGTGGTGACCGAAGGCGCATGTACAAAGGATGATTAAAAAATTCATCTCTTCTTCTTAGCCATTACTGTGAATAGATGATGTGTGTCAGCTGATATATGTATTTTACATCTCAGGGCTACAGGGACCACCAGGGACAAAGGGAGACCAAGGAATCCAAGGTAAGGCTTTTCTGACACCTGAATTACTTCTGTGGATGAACATAAAGTGGCTTTATGGATGATTTTATGTGCGATCTTGTCCTCAGTCCAAGTGTAAGTCAGTAGGAATGTCATTGGAGTTGAAGGAAATAAGCCTGTGTAAAACTAATGTGAACAAAAGCAAAACTTAGCTGGAAAAAAAAAATCTTATTTTAAAAGTCAGTGTGTACTGGTCATGGTGGGCCAGTTCCCCACTGCCACCAGCACCACTCTCAAGTTGATGGAGAGCAGAGTTTGGCTCATGCCTGCAGCTGAGCTGCGTAGCCTGCTGCTGGCGTCCACTAGACATGACACCCGATGAAGCATCAAAAAAGTGATGTTGTCCTTGCAGGCTTACATGGGCTGCAGGGTCCGAAGGGAAGCAAAGGAGAACCTGGTCCTGCTGGCCTAAATGGTGAACCAGGAGTAAGAGGAGAAAAAGGAGAGATGGGGCTGGCAGGTAAGACTTCTTCACTATCTCAACATTTTTCAGATTCTCCCATGTATTCCTGTTTAAACTCATTCTACTTAAAATACCAGAAGAAGTCTTCATAGGTCAGATATTTCATAAAAATCCAGGCAGCCCTGAGCGTGGGTTGCCAGTCAACGAGGGAGCTGGATGAACAGGATACTCAACCTGATCTGAAGGGATTTCGTTTCATGTCATGTTCCAGCAAAGCTCCCAAAGGAGGGCTGGAGGAAGGGGACTTGCAAAATATTGACTCTGCACCATGGAAGGCTCTTTATAGAGCAACCTTTGTCTAATGAAAGCCACAGGTATTCAATCATCAGCCTATCCCAGATTAAACCAGCGATGTTTGCAGTAGGATTTTCATGGTATAAAATAATACAATATAATTTATATGCACAAGCATGTGGATGTTAGTCCTCACTTTAGTAAAATCTATTTCTGAGAGCTTTCTATCTTACATAAGCCTGACTTTTATACACCTTAAGTAGAAGAGTTATGCACCGTGTTTTTCCCATGTAACATGCATTAGTTGGAATCCCCTGGATAGCTGCTACTCAGTGGTCTCACATGGGCTACACCCAGAGAGGAAAGGCTGAAGGCAGGACAGCAAAATAAAGCAGAACTGTGTGTGGTGCAGACCAGGAAGGACAGCTGGACAGGTTGATTAGAGCTTCCTCAGATCTTCCATCAGATCCCACATGTGTGCTCATTAGCACATTAGCAGATCCCACAGTGTGCTCATTAGCACAAATTGCTCCAGAAGAGAAAAGTGAAAGTAGAAGGAATACTGAAAGGCGAGGACTTTGGGTTAACTCTGGAGCAGAAAGATGAAGGAGATGTCAGTCTTTAAATGAGGCACTTCCAAGTAATTCAGCTCTTTTGGAGCATGCTGATCACCTGTTCAGAGAGGAGAAGGCTAAGGTGAGATGTGGCAATTCCCTGGAAGCACAGGAGTGGAATACACTGTCCTCCATCTCCACTGTGGCTAGGAGAAGGGAAGAGTTCAGACTGCAATAAGGGATATTTAACTAGAGAAGAAAATAAGTGGTAGGGATAGTTTGGGGTATAGACTGGAGATGTGTCATGGCACCACTGCAAGTCTTTAACAGCAGGTCAGACAAACATCTGGCCAGACAGTCTGGCAGAGCCAGAGGTGGCTCAGACAGACTCTTGAGGTGCCATCCAGCCCTGTCCTCCTACAATGGTAGGAGGTAGGAATGGTAAATGCAGGTGTGGGGCCAAACTCTGCTACTGGTGCAGCTAGACAGAGGTGTTCCACTGGCTGCAGAGCCAATGAATCTGTTTTTTTTTTATTTCATACACGTGTGCTGTGCTGTTTGATAGGTCTCCAAGGACAGAAAGGAGAAATGGGCAAGAAGGGAGACCCTGGGCCCCGTGGACCCATGGGTCCTCAGGGACAGCAGGGAGACCCAGGACTGCCGGGTTTCAATGGTAAGTGCAGAGGACACAGTGCAACCCACCATCAGCACATTGCGTGCCGTGGTGGAGGGCTGCCCTAGCTGAAGCATTTGGCTAAGCCTCGTTAGCACTGATGCTAGGATGTTGTTACAGGTAGCCCAGGGGAGCCTGGACATCCTGGGCAGAAAGGAGAGCCAGGTAAGCAGTACAGAAGGTGCAGTTTCTTCTAGAGGTATGAGACCAATCTCTTTTAGATGGTGCTTCATGACAAGGAAAACTGTAGCCACGCTAGACCCCAGCATGGGTAAGAGAAGATGATGATTAGATGAAGAAACCATGCCAACGTGCAAACCCATCCCGCAGCCTCGACTGTCTCATCTGGACCCCACTCACTGTGCAGGAGAATGAGAGGGAAAGAAGTGTCCTGTTCCATGGAGGGCCATGTCCTCCTTCCTGACGTGTACACACACAAGGGCAGAAATTGGCTGCTCTTTTAGGAAAGCGCTTTTGCCTCTCAAGGCTGACAGTCTGCAAGGACTTGGATCCTTACAGCCTCTCACTCCAGACCATCACTCACTGCACTGCTAAGATTAGCACTGCCAGGGGGGGATTGCAATTCGGAGAGACCCAGCATTTTCTTTGCCTTCATAGGGTCAACTCAATCTGCACAGTGCAGAGGCTGGTGATTGAGCTATCTTTCTTTTTTCTCCTTCATATATCGCGTTGCATTTCACATGTGCTGCTTTTACTCGACCTCAAGGTGCAAACGGGCAACGTGGACTTGTGGGAATTCCTGGCCTCGAAGGCAAACCTGGTCAGAAAGGGGAGAAGGGGGACCACGGGCTCAGTGGTAGTCCAGGTACAACGCTACTCAAACCTATAACTCACTGACCTCCTACTCTGGCCTCACTTTGTGTGATGGCTTTGCCCTTACTGATTTGTTTTTCATTTTAGGAATGCCAGGCGTTGCAGGACTCAGAGGTGAAAAGGGAGACAAAGGAGTAACAGGTAAAGGAGAATAAAACAGGTTTGCGGTCAACAGCATGCATCATGCAGACACTGGAAAGGGATCTGCAACAGCAAGGAGGAGATTTGTTGAGTCCTGTTCTTGGAGCCCCAACGCATCCCAGGATGCCATGGTGGGCCTGGGCCTCTGCCAGACTGCCGGGGGGTAGCTACTCACTGGAGGGGTTGTTTCAACCATCTGTAACATGCATGAGGTGCTGATGTTGCCTGCATTTTTGTATAAATAGAAAACGCACAAACAAAGCAGCAGTTTAAGATGAACCAAACAACAACCTCCCTACCCTGGAGCTAAAGACAAATTTTACTGGCTGTAAATCTGACGGGGAAGGGTATTCACTAGCAAGCATCTGTCCTGGCCTCCTCTGTAGCATTGCAGGAAGAGGTATCTTCAGAGGCCAACTTAGAGCGCGTAACCTCGGCCTTTTCTTTGACCTTCCATCTGATGAAGGCCACCTCTCTGTCCCTGGCACCCAAACGATAGGGTGACTTTCTGCAGTACAAGCCTATTCTGGTGTATTTCTCTTGAATCAACCTTTTTAACCCTGAATTTATATGGTGCACGCAACCTCCCATCTCCATCAGGAGGTGGCAAAGGTCCAAGTGCTGCACCCTTCTGCATTCATTGATACCTGCATGATAGGGATGGGAGTCACCTGGCCCAACATTATGTGCTTGCTTTTGTCTGATGCACCTAAATTTACATGTCTAGGCTCTCTATATGGTCAGCAAAGACTCACCTGGAGGGAGGGTCTCTATCCTATCAGTGGAGTTTAGGATATGAAATAAATGACCAGAAGTTGATTGACTTCAGGAGAAGATAACTCTCCACTGCTTGTATTATCTTCATTGACGAGGTCTGCACTGAGCATAATGGGAAATAAGACACCCACTTCAGAAATAGATGCCTACAGTGTAGACAGCTAAGCTAGACGAGTTGAAATCCATCATAAATACTAGTTTGCATAAGCTTTTATAAATGTATAAATATCTGTCTTATAAATTTTTGTTTGTTTGTTTTGATGATCTTAGGTCCTCCAGGGCAAAAGGGAACAAAGGGAGACCAGGGCCCGCCAGGTAAACCCTTGTTTGACAGCATGACTTATTCTGATGATGCAAAGCACTTTAAATGCCATGTTTCACTTCTCTGCGTCAATGTGAAATGCTTGCCACGTTCTTTCCTTGGGAAGGGACAAAGGCAATGACTTTCTTGCTTTCCACCCAGGCAGCCCAGGCCTAACTGGTCAAAAAGGAAGCAAGGGTGATTATGGCAGTCAGGGTCCAAAAGGAGAACCAGGAGTAAAAGGAGCCAAGGGAGACCGTGGATTCTCTGGTAAGGCTGTTTGCCACAGGGTCTGTGGAGCTGACGGTGCATTTGAGTTTGGGATTGTACATCAATGACTGGCACAAGCTGCTCTGGGGCATGTTTACAGAGCTCATTTGGAGGAACTCAACAGACAGATCAGTCTTCCCAGAAGATGAATGTGCAGAGCTTCACATTTACATCTTGGGAGGTGTGCTAAAAGACATGCAAGTAAATAGATGCATTAGATTTTCTCAAATCACTGATCTCACAGAAAACTGGAACAATCCATGTTCCTCTTTGGTCTGTACAGAGACATCTTGCAGCATACTACGCCACTGGGATAAATCCCACGTAAGCGTGGCAGTCAGGAACACAGAATTGGAAACACCATGGCTACTTAACTACGCCTCGCTAATTGTAGGACACAAAAATAGCTCAAAAGGGCCAACACTACAGCTACTCCCCATCCTTACCCCCCTCCCTTCCAATCACAGAATGCTTCCAAAAACCCTAAGACCTGTAGTAAAAAACCACCCAAAACAGTAATTACAACAGGCCACAGGAAGCGAACATCATTGCTCAACCTCCACTGTGCATCTCCAGATGCTTCTTCTTTTAATCATTCACACTGAACAGTACAAGAGTCCTCAGAAATAAAATAAACTGGAGCCTAACTGGGGCTCCTCCGTGCACTCCTCTTCTGGAGCTTTGCCTCTGGAGGAGGGGAAAAGCATAACTGGGGTGACCTCAGGTTAGGGACTGCCCTCCGGGTGGGTCTCAGCTCCTGGTCCACAGAAGGAGATGGCAATGTGTGCTTTGTGGAGGTAGCTTTTGGGGGAAGAGCTCATGGTGTTTTTTCGAGCACCTCTGCTCTCAAGACCAGGATGCTGCACAGAAACATAGAGGACTGTTGGGAGTGGCTTTCTGCTGTCCCATGGCAGTGCCTAGAGAGCAAACCCCATGATGTAGATCTTCCTGCAAATACTTTGGGAGATACCACGCCTGCTTCTGGAGAGCCCAAAGGCTATCAGAGATGTCATTTTACGGGTAGCAGTGGGAATAAGATACATTTCCTGTGAGTGAGTGGATGGGATTTTGCAAGTGACCCTTTTCTTGGGTCACATGTTAGGAAGACTTTGCTGTATGTTATCCTACTTTTCTTGCCACTTTTCTTTTACGTACCCTTAGTCACTTCAGAGGGTCCATTCCAGAAGGGGACAGAGCCCTCGTATCTCTGACCCATCCAATTATTCAGAAAAGGTTAATAACTGGATTTTCCCCCCAAACAGCTGCCAAATATTTGCTTGTTTTTTAATTTGGAACAGGTTTCCCAGGAATGAAAGGGAGCAAAGGTGAAAAGGGAGAAGGTACTGGACTCTTTTATTTCTTCTTCTCTCACCTGCTTTCTTGCACCAAAGCTATCTGTGATCAGGACCAAGATGCCCCCTGTGTGCACTGGTTAATCCCCAGCACAGCTACCAGAACTGAGGGGTCTGTGTGCTGAGCTACATCCTGGTGTCTCCAGACCCAGGAGAGGACCCTGAATTGTTTGGATTTGAGCTGCCAGTAACTTCTGGTCCCACCCTGGCTACAGCCGTGGAGATGGGAACATTCGTCCGGTTTGGGCGGTCACTGCTTCTGTCTTTCAGTGTGCTTTTTTCCTCATGCCCATATGACTAGTAGAGTTATTTTCTTCTCCTCTGAACTGTCAGGCAACCTCAATGCTTTTATACGAATTGCGGAAGGGGGCAGGAAAGGCCGCGTGGAAATCTTTCACGAAGGGTCCTGGGGAACAATATGTGACGATGACTGGGGCACCCAAGATGCCACTGTGGTCTGCCGAATGCTGGGGTACAACCGTGCAATCTCTGCCTTCACAGCAACAGCAGGTGAGTCCACAACAGCCTTCCACCTCCCCAGGCCAGCCCTCCAGGCAGGGGGTACATTACTAGCCTGGCACGGGAGGTTACGCACACCCAGAGAGCACCACAGCAAGCTCCTCTGCATGAGCAGCAGGAGAGCAAAGAGGACCTCCTCAAAGGGGCAGCTCGTTCCCCTTGGGATGAGGGAGCTGCATGTCATGTGCTGCTTGAACTGTGCCCAAAGGCTTGATTTCCAACAAGCCAACCATGCAACCCAATGCATGCCTGCTATACACAGGGGTCACTTTACAAAAAATGCATATTCTTCTTTCTTTTGTCCAACTGTTTTTTGTTTGTTTGTTTGTTTAATTCCTCTTCCAAAGGTAGCGGACAAATTTGGCTTGATAACGTGAATTGCAGCGGGAACGAACGTTCAATTTTCGACTGTCCAAAGCTCGCCTGGGGTGTGAACAACTGCTCCCACAGTGAGGACGCTGGGGTGGAGTGCATTTGAAGGGACAAAGAGGCTGCCCGGGTAGCTGCTGCCACCCTCTGCTCTCTATGGGGCTCTTGTTCATAAAGCGAACCCAATTTCGTCAGGCTGTGCTTATAGTCTCTTTACCAGGTCATAAAAATAGTGACAGAGAAAGTTAAATTTTCCATAAATCGGTAATGGTTGCAAGACCCACAGGCAACCTGAAACATCCCAGCTGTCACGAAACAACTGGAGCTCAGGCACATGAGCCAGTTCACAGCTTTTCCAGCTACCTGACATCAGCTCATCTGCAGTAGCTCACACATGTGTGACCTCTAAGTCCACAGGGGAGGAGAGATGGTCCACTTCACCTTAGTGCAGTAAGAGAGAACAGGATAAGCGTGCAGAAACGGGCGGTTACTGAAGCTGAGCTGGCTAGTCCATCTTCATCACAGTACAGTTGTGAATCTGAGCCTAAAACCCCCAGTGAAGTGCATACGCCCAAGACAGGAGATGCTCAGAAATAATCAGATGATCTCTCTGGCATTCAAATATAAATGTTCTGCAGAAATGATGCTGATCACAGGTTAAAGTGCAAAAATAAGTGCCTGGGATCTAGGTGCTGCACTATCCTGGTTTAGCACAGACCTTGTTTTTGACCTTGGCCAAGTCTCCTGCCTTCTCTCTCAGTGTTTCCTAACCTGTCCCCAAGAGCAACACCCCTTACCTTATCTGGTGTATAAAGCTAAGTGTTTCATACTTTTAGAAATTAGATGCTCCAGTAAAGCAAAGGGATGATGAATAAAAGCAATAATGGGGAAGTATCAGCTAATTAAACTTCCAGAGTGAAAATACGGACCCTAAACCAAAGGCTTCTACCTTAACTGAAAATCTTATACGTGTCTGAGATAATAACTGAAAAGCTTCTCTTTCTTAAGACCTAAGTCTTCCCCTTTTCCACCAGCACTGGGCATTCAGCAGGTGACAAGCAGCCTGTATACATGTAGCTGGGCACATTGCAAAAACCTGCTTGCGGACATTTTATTTAAAATGTCAGAAATACACGTAAGTGACCCCACATCTCTGCCTAAATGTGAGTCATAATTGCATTTGTCCACACAGGTTTGAAACTTGTTTTTAGTGCTTAGAAATCCAGATATAAGTGGAAAAACCGAGCAGTGCTGTAAGAGCAGCAGGCAATGGGGCATCCAGGGCCAATGTGAGTGAGAAGACCCAGTGAGTGTGCAGGGTCTGATAGTGCAGTCTGCAATGAAGCTCATCACCGTTTTGAACCAGAGGAAATGTTTGTTACGGGGTCTCAGGCCTCAGGAAAGAAGTGTGGAAAATCCCAAGAGTTTTCCAGTATGCACTCTGATGCCTTTGACAGCAGGAAAATGAAAAGAGCTGCTTACCATTCCTGGCTCTGGTTTAGAGGAGGCAAGGAGCACCTGCCACAAACCATGGGTGAAACCTGACGAATGACAACTCTTTCAAAGCTGGTAGAAGTGGACAGCGGCTCACCTGCACAAGAAGAGACAAAAGCTTTCTGTTCTGGAAGGGAGCCCCACCAGCACTAACAGCATGCTAAGTACCAGCACTTGGGCTAACACAGCTTTCTGCAGGGCTCCCACAGACGGTGTTGAGCCTGCACAGGTTTTCTTCATCCTTTTTTGTGTGGTAGCATGTAAATAAAGCATTTCCACTGTTAGGAAATAAAGGATTTGCAAGCTGTATTCTTGTCTTGATACATCAGCATGTGGTGCTTACACTCCCATTTTCTCACTTTCCTTGCTAACGGGGTATGTTCCTCACCAGTTTGCAAGCTAAATGCTGACATATTTGATTTTTTCATCAGGAAAACTGCCACTGAAGGTAAAGTCACCATGTCCTCAGTGATGACCCTTTGGTTGGACTTAAATTCCCATAAATCTCCTTTTTGGAGAATGGGCATCCAGAAAATAGCAGTTCTGCCAGGATTAAGGTCAAGACACCAGGGGTTAGATCTGCATACCCAGGGCAAAGGATACCATAGTCCAGCCCGTCTGGTCCTAAGTGTAGCAGGAACAAGTTGAACCCAAGCTACTGTCCAACAGTGTGGCCAGAAACCAGAGCATGACGTGCTTAACCTGCCCTCCTGCCACTTCTTCACCTTGCAGTGCAGATGTAGTCTGCAAAATCTGGAGTCAGAGGGATTTCCCAGCAGCCCATGCTGACACTGAAGTGTTCGGCACCAAGTACACAAAGTGGCATTTATCTTGCAGGGACTAAAGGAGGAAGGGGAAGGGCTCGAGGTGGCTGAAGCAGGCACACAGCCGGGGCGATGGCTGCAGGGGCTGGGAATGTCACTGCTAAAGGGGAATGGGCCAAAATATGCAGCTGCCTGGCAGCATTGGCACAGCCCCCTCCATTCAGCAGGGATGCAGGAACCAGTAGAGAAGTGCTTACACCAGTACAGTTCATTCTGGTCTGGGAAGGGAAACAGGGGGCTAAGGACCAGGACGTATGTTAATATTACCATACAAGCAAAATCAGAGCTTGGCAGGAAAACAAATGTTGCCTTCATAAAACCACTCTGCTTGCCCAGTCCGGAGAGGGAAGCCCAGCCAGCTGGGAGGAGAGCTGTGGGCACAAAGCTCACACAAGAATTAGAAACACAACCATTTCTGCCTACTAAAGCAGAGCATTTCTGAGCTGCATGAGAAGAACCAAGCCCAGTGCAGGGTGTGCCACGTGCAAGAAATAGCGTCCATTGGAGGGGACCACCGTGGCCGAGTCATGGTGCCCATGATTTCACACTCCTTGTGTCAGTCCCGATGGATCCTCTTGGAGAAGAGCTGCCCAGCCGTGCATAAACAGCAAAGGATGCTAGGTGGTGGCAGCAAATTTTTCATCTGATCCTCTTCTGTTCAAACCAGGGTGAAACCAGAAAGGAGTCACTAATGTCATTAAAGCAGGACGAAATTCTTCCCAGTTCCCATAAGAGGTAGATGAGCTGAAGGAGTCGTGGTGGCTGGGAGACAGGCTGCAGGCTTGCTTCCCATGAGAGCCAGGCATCCAGGTGCCAGAAATAAAATTTCAAAGTCCAGCTTTAGCAGCTTCAGAAGCTCACTCTAAATTCCACACTTTTAATTCGAATGACAGATATCTGTGGCAGCTCCTCACCTGATATAAATTGCCGTACTCACTGCTATGTTGTGTTTGGGTAAAGGTAAGACAAGCCCTTATTTAATTACAAAAAGCAAAAAAACCCCAAACAACCCAGCTCTTTTTTCAGAACCACTGGATAAAACTAGCACGGGGACACCCGGCCTTGAATTATCTTCATGTCAACTCTTGTGTCAAATAAACGTTTTCCAGCAAGGGCAACGGCTGGCCCTATAGCTAACGGGGGTGCCACCGGCGCCACGGGCGCTGCGGGCGAGCCCGGGGTGCCCTCCCCAGTAGCCCAACAGTGCTGAGCTGCCAGGACACACCACAGCCATCGCCGCGGACGACCTGCATTTATTAAACATGCTCCTTCCCGACACTAAGGGGAGCTCAAGGGCCGCCACCCGCTCCGCGGCCGCCGCGCCGGGAGCCCCGGCCCGGCCCGGCTCGGCTCGGCTCGGCCCGGCTGGGAGCGGGGGCTGCCCGGCCCCGGCTGCTCCCGCTGGCCCTGCCCCGCCGTGCCGGGAAGGCTGCGGCTCGAAGAGCGCATCCCCCTTTCTTGCCGCTGTCCCCCACGGAGAACGGCGCATCCCGGGAGCCGGAGGGAGGCGGCGGCGGCCGGAGGGTGCCGGTGGTGCGGCCGGAGGGTCCCCGCGGTGCCGGCCGGTGTCACCGGGAAGGACAAATTATTCTGGTCAATGGACTGACGGCACACGACGAAACCCCAGAGCAGGGCGCTCGGCCTAAGGGGGTGAGACAGGCTGCGGTGGTTTCCCAGCCGTCGGTAGCGCCAGCTGTGGTCAGCCAGTCCTCCCAGAAAGGGATTTTGAAAAGTAAGAGTGGAAAATGCCTTTGTGATTCCGTCTGTGGTGCCTGATGGTTTGTGAGAGACTGCCAGGCAGTCGGGACAGTTTTACAGGTTTTCCTCTCTACTCTTAATAGCTAGAAACACTATTTTTAAGGCAAAACCCCAGATTTAGCCAGCATGTCAGCAATGTCCCCTCGGAGGAGGGACAGAGGAGGGACAGCTGCATAGCTCACCCCCAGCCTTGCCACTGTGAGGGCAGGACACAAGTCACAGCAGTGGCACTTGGAGCCTGAAACCCAGCACCAGGACCTCCTGGCCGCAGGTTTGGAGGGCACTCGTGCCCCACGCATCCACTTCTCCGGTCCAAGGGAAGGTCCATTGGGGCAGGAGGAGTGCCACAAGTCACCGTGGGATAGTCGGTGAGCAACGAAAAAGCCTCTTGCATCTACAAAAATGGGTAGCCCTGAGATGGAGAGGCTGGCTTGCATGCCCACACCACCTCCCTCCCCAAATACCCAGCTCAGTGTTATTTGGCCCCAGCTTTTAAGTCTCCCAACTAACTGTCCTACACTGCCCTAAAATAGCTATCTATAATGGCTAATAAGGAATTGTACAGCTGTGCTTATCATTCACTCCCAGCACCAATTAAAAAGATTTAGTTAAGCAAAATGTAATTACACTGTCATGGATAAAAGGGATACAATTAATTAAAAAGGAATACTTTCCCTTAGGAATGCTGTTATTTCCAGATGCTTCCATCCCTGTCCCTGACCACTCCTCGTGATCTGAAGAGATTAGGGATTGCGAGAATTGGGGGGTTCGGGTAGTTTGTCTCCCCATCTCACTGACTCACATGTATTTCTGAAGTAAGTTAGCAAGACCCTTGAGGACACAAATCTTCTCCGGAGCCCTAAAAAACCCCACCATTTCCAACATATCTGACACTGTTCTCCCTGCTTTTCCAAGAAGATGAACATTTCATAAAGGCTGTCTGGCACCAAGCTGGGACTTCTCTCCTTTTGGGGAGAAAACTGGTCTTTCTGTCAACTGTGAAGGAATGGGGAGCAGCCAGAGACTGTGGGATATGTGCTGTGGCTGGCAGGATTTATCAAAATCCACAGGGAAGCAGCTGAAGTGAGGTTTCCCATCTGGTGTCCCTTGGGAAGGGAGGAGAGGCGTGCCGCCCCTCCCAGCCCGCTGCGCAGGCAGGCACCCAGGCTGCTGGTTTCCCAGCCCGTGGTGCAGGGACACTTGGCCCCAGCCAACACCTCTTCCACGGACAGTGGGATCCGGAAAGCTCAGCTCTGCAGCGAGGTGCAGATTTCCCAGCATTGGAGCTTTAGATCATGGAGGATCCTGCTGAGAATGTGTGTTAATAAATAAAGAGTATTTATCTAATCATTGCCATGTCTCGATATTGGCATTACTGTCAAACCACAGAAAAATGACATGGAGGAGAAACCTGCAGGTTGCCAGTGGAGTTTGATGAGAGGCTGAATGCAATTTTCATAGCCTCAACGGAAGTCACACGAAATTTGAAGCACCACCCAGGCACTCAGAGATGCTGAAGAGCAAAATGTTTACTAACTAAAAGCCAGGTCTCCAGACTTCCAAAGCCTGAAGTTTATGCTGAATGCATCCATAACACATCTCACCTTAGCAAAACTATCGATGATTCCAGTTGCAAATGTAAAAAAGGCAATTTCATTTGGCTCACAGCTAACAAGTTGTTCTGTCTGAGGGTTGTTGTTCTTTAAAGTACATTAAAGCTATCACATTAAATGTCACCTGTAATAAAGGAATGACTTCTCTGCTCATATTACAGAGAGGCAAAAATTTTAATATGCATGCTGGCTATATCTAAAGATTAAACTCATCATGTAATACATGGGTCACTAATTGTATTTTCACCCCTCTCTTCTGAAGTCTTCTGTTGTTTGCAGAGTGAGATCATGTCACCCACAAATCTGCTGACACATTTCTTAGCTTTTCCTGTTCAACATCATGGTGGAAAGCAGCATCTCAAAACCCTCAGATATTTTTTTCTGTTTCACTTGGTGTCAGAACTAGTCATGCTTTGCCTGGTTAACTCTCTTCCCACTGGCATGGCCCAGCAAAGGCCCAACCAACCACCCAGTGCAGCACACCAGCCTGAGCTACGAGTGTTTCTGCTCCAACCAAAGGGGCCAGTTTGGCTCTCACTGGCACCAGCACAAAGCTGGAGCACGCATCGATGCAGGCAGCTGCTCTGCCGTGACGCAGAGCTGAATTTAACCCGAAGTATTTAGACAAACTGTTAGTGGTAGCTCCAAATGATTATCCATTTATTTCAGTATTTGTCTTTTTCAAATGTGACCTAAAATCTATAAGTAATTAGTTATTGTACTGGCTACAGTATTGCAAAATGCTTCCCTTCATTTTTTATTCAGACTCTGAGCTATAACTCCAAAATCATTCTAGTCACACCAGCCTTCAAAGGTCTAAATGGGGAGGAAGGGGGGCTAACGCCTTAATATCTTTGAGATTTGCAAGAATATTTGAGGATTTTCTGGGGATTCAGTGCGAGATGAAAAAAAAAAGAGTTTTGCAGGCAAATAGAGGAACTTGTGCCTCTAGTTCAAAAGGAAAGACACATCCAAATGGAGAACGATTTAAATGTTAAAGTGCTAAATAAACATTGCTATTCAACAGCTGTCTTTGTCTTTTGAGTCCTAGGTTAAAACTACTTCACAGGGACTATAAAAGCTCGTTACTCGCCTTTGTGGAAGCTAAATGAATTTTAACAGTACAAGTTCCAGAGTGAAGAAGAACTGCCACCTAAAACTCCTCCCAAGTCGTCTAGGTGCCACAGCGGGGGAAGGCAGGAGAGGACTTTTGGAGTTGTTAAATAAGTATGCCTTGTGGATACTTATTTGTGATTAGCTTATTTGTGTACTTAGCAGTACACAAATTGTATTTACTCTGGGGCCACTTTGTGATGTTTTGCGTAAATCCTAAGAAATAAGTGACCTTGTGAAGGTGCTGGTTCCACGCCATCAGAGTATCAGCAGCGTGACAGAGCATGGCTCTGCAATGACCTCGTATCTTGCTGCCTTAGGAAATCCTGCTGGAATCAATGGATTCAGAGGGCTTTCAGGCTCAGGCCATAAATCACTCAAGATATGCATTACTGCCTTATTAGAGCAGCTTCATAACTGTAATTCCAGATAAATGTACAATTAGTCTGATCTCTTCTGATAACATGCCAACAGGGAAAAAAAAAGTTATCTCCTACTAAGCTGACTAGCTATTCGAAGGAACTGCAGCAAACTCTCACAGATGTTAAGGCCAGGGGGACCATTATAATAATCTTGTCTGACCTTCTGCATGGTGCAGGGCAGAAAACTCACCCAGGAGTTTCTGCATCATTCTGAAACTACTGCTTGTTTTCTGGGAAGGTGCCTTATCTTGGTTTGAAGTTTTCTGAAAGGAGAGAAAGCACCACGTTCCTGAAAAACCACCACATTCTTGCCACGTTAGTTATCCTGCGAGCTCTCTCCCAGTAACTCCACTCTTAAACTGTGGACTTAAACTCTTAAACTGGGACACTGGGAGCCAGCTGAGGTCCCTGAGCCACTGAGTGTTGTTGCCTTAAACTGGTTCAGACAAGGTTCAAGAAAGAAAATACGTCTTCCTTAACACAGTTAACTCCACCTGGCAGGGACAAGCCCACAGCCAGGTTTTGGAAGAGCTACTGTACCAGGCAAGCGGCACACCTATAGCGGGATGCTAACGCCCTTGCTGGAGTTAAGAGGAATGCGCAGCATGTGCCAAGATCAAACTGGAGGTGACCTCGATGGTTTTACTCCTGTTTGGCATCTGAAAGGGAATTTATGGAAGGTTTTTGCCAAGGTAGCTGGGGCTCACACAAGCACTGGGAGTCTGCCATTGCTCTGACTGGGCAGTTGCTCTGATTTTAAAGGAGATGCTTTGGCTTTACAGAGTAGCGATGAGAGAAGCTCGGTGGGGGTGGAAGGCTCTCAACACACTTCTGAGGCCCTCAAACTCTTTGCTGGGTGGAAATGAGATCAAACTAAACTTAAGTGGCACTGTTTGCATGAGTAACAGCTAATCCCAATTACCGAGGGCTGCGAGATGAGGATCCCAGGGCTAAAAGAACAAGAGTGGTTTTTTCCAGACATGGGTAAAGACTGTTGACTCAACTTGCAGGGCTATAAAATTTCTCTGGTAACAAGCAGGGACAGACTCCTACAGCAATGCTGGAGGGAAGGGAAATACCCTGTCTCTGAGAATCTGGTTATTTCAATCAGCCTGGAAGAGCTGCACAATACTATAAGTGGATCTGGCTACGGTTAAGGGATAGATGGGCGGAGGAAGAACGCCCTTTGCTTCTCCTGTGTTTATACTCCAAAACTGCAAGATTAAGGGTGGGGAAGTCCCCTACTCTTGGTTTATTTGCTTTAGAGGTATTTTTGAGTCCCCCAGTGCAAGCTGGCATGGAGAGGGCAGAAAATGGGAGAGAAGCATCCCTCTTTTCCAAGGGTTGCTGTGACCACAGTGCTCTGGGGCACTCTGGCTTTCCACCTCTTGGAGTAGGAAATGTGGAAGAAAAAGTCACTTTTTCAACATTTTCCTTTTGTTGCTCCCGGATGCACAGTGCCACTTCCAATTACAGGCCAGTATGTCAGTTGTGACCTGCTCCGGTGCGACGTGCTGTGACCCCGTGGGGCAGACACAGTGCATGAGGATGCGAGGATAAAATGTACAGTCTTCGGTAAACATGTGGGGCCACGCTTGGTGAGGGGGTCCTGGGTGATGAGACTTCAGTAAAAGGCCTCCAAGCATCACCCAGCGCAGGAGATGAAGCAGAGAGTTGTGACCTAGGTCACATCTGCAGCTGGTATAAATCAACATTGCTCTGTTGATATCTGGGGAGCTAGACAAATTTGCTCCTGCTACAAATTCAGCCCTTTTTTGTTCATTTTTGTTTTGTCCAGCTCTTTCGAACGCTGCTTAGCTCCCATAAAAGCTGTTATAATAATGTTATATGTACCTCAGTGGTTAAGACATTTTACAAGTGCCAGTCCACATGTTTTCTCCAGTATCTTCATAACACACTTACAAAAAACATTTCTGTGGAGTGGGGACAATTCTCCGATGGTGATGTGACTCCTATGTATGGGTTTGGGTGTAGGTTTACACTAGCAATAGCCACACACACTGACAGTGACCAAAAGGTTCATGCAATGAGCTGCTGAGGCTTACATGGGGCAGCAATGAGAGGAACATGTCCAGGCACTGCAGGTCTTTCACGTATTTTAGAGTACTTTGGGATACGCAATCCCCATCGTGTGCACTTTCGCGATCTCCCTTTTGCATGTAAGCACGTGGTTGCTCCTGGCCAGTCAAACAGCAAGAAAAGCCCATAAACATGAGTATGGGAAGGACAAGCCCTTTCCTTTTACAGCAAAGCTGGGCATATAGACCAAAAGCAGCCTTTGCATGGTACATCAGAAGATAGAAACTCACATGCTATATGAGATCCACGACAAATCAGACAAGCTGTTGTGCAAAGGAAAAGGCTCTAGAACAAACATCCCTTGGGAGACTCACAAAGTTGCCTCATCTAGAGATGGATGACACCAGAAAAGTAGGGAGTAAAGTGGATTTTAGTATCCTCCCATGCTCACTAGACTAGGTGAGCATGTCTTTAGGCTATGTTTTCTTTATCCCAGAAAGTCCAGATGAAAATCCCACCAGGATGTGCCTTTCCAACTAGCTCTCTGCACGTAACAGGAAAACAGCATAAAGGATGGGGTTTTTTAGAAAAAAGTTCATCAAATTGATATCCCTGTTCCTCATGGAGATACTTTTGTGGTTGTTCTGCTAAAGGAGGCATCTTCTGGCTGGGATGAAAAGATGCAAACAGTTTCTATGTTGAATTTCACCCAGTCCTAGAAATCTGAGATAAGAGGAAGAAAGAGAAATGACTGTAGGAAGGCCCTGTGAACACCATATCTGTGCTGGTCTGCAGGTGTTCCATGCGAGCTAGATAATAAAATGAGGATTGCAGTCTTATTAACTCAGGCTGGATCTTTGCCAGACACAGGATTGCTGTTCCTACAGACACAGACTTCAGAGTACCTTCTGCAAACTCCGCTTCCCCTTCCAGGATCCCTAGTGGAAGCTCCAGCATTCCGAAAGCCTGGAGCAACTTTCCTTTGCTCCTAAACTGGAGCTGAGGTGTGCGCTGCCCCTCGCCTCCCTCAACACCGGAGAAAGGGGAAAAAATTAAAAGAAACCTTTAAAGAAACATCGTCTTATGCAATCTTTCTGCAGGACGTGGGATAAGCTCTGAAGCTGGCAACACATGAGGCCATTGAGCGAGGGAAAGATCAAGCTCTGTCTCAGCCGACATCAGGTGCACATTTCCCCCATGCACCTGCAAAAGGGAGGCGATGCCGGCATGGTTTGTCTTCTTCAAGTAACTCATTTAGCAGTTCTGGTTATACTGAACTGACTGGTTCCTTCCCTGACATTTACTTCACAAAATTTGGAGCTTCCCTTAGAGGGTCTTTCTGGAGTTTAGCCCAGCAATGAGTCAGAGGCTAAGTGCCTCCCACAGCCAGACTTTTCTGCTCCTTTGAGTCCCTCTCAGCAGTTATTTCACCCGTAAAAGAAATCCCATTCTAGTTCTTTACCTCCCCTCACAAACACAGAGACCGCTCAGGGCCATGTGCCTCCCGTCCATCACTCAGCACAGCTCCCATCAGCTGCTTATAGCCCAGAAGCTGCAGCCAGGGCTGGACATTGCCAAGGGACTTTCTGGAGTCCGGGTGACATTTATAAATCCTTTCCTACCTCCTTTTCCCAGCCAGTCATAACCTTTTGGCGGGCACAGTTTCCCGGTGCGGGGCTCACAAAAAAGATCACCCAGCCCCCATTTCCCTACCCACCCCCCACACAGCCCCATGTGAGAGCAGATCTGAACTCCCCAACCAGCTGCCCCTTCAATCCGGAGGGAGAAGATTCAGGGTGAGACAGGAGTGGATAAAAGGTGCAAGAAATAATGTCATCATCTGGAAAGCGAGTGGAGAGGAACTTAACCCTCTTACCGAGAGCAGAGAGGACTTAACTCGGGACTGAGAAAGCTTCAAGGCAGATGGATTAACTAATGAGGCGTGGGACACTTCAGGAGTCAGGATTCACAGCCTTGGGCACGTTTTTGCTCGTTGCCCAGGCATTTGAGGAGGGACTCGCTGTTCCCACTGTGCACAAACGTGGGGGTCGGGTCTCTTGCCTTCCTCTCAGGCTGCCGGGCAGCACACCCGGCCCATCCGCAAGCCCAGCAGTGGACTCACACACCAGCTTTCTAATGCAAAAAACAATAGCAACTCTCCCAAAATGGTTATTTAAACAGAGCATTTTAAATTGAGCTGCACTGATTATTAGAAAGCACAGTAATTTTCAGTCTCGTGGCGCAAAGGCATTATAAAACTGCTATGAACAGCTCTTCATCAACGCCTCTAGGTTACAGCTTTCTCCCACCTTGATACTCCTGCAGTTTAACCCTGATTATTGCCATTTATCTGTTCATCCCATTACGGTGGATGCAGTTTCAAGCTGTCCTTCGGCTCTGTGCCATACAACATCAAAGGATCCGAGTCCTTCACTTAGTACCAGCACACCTAGTGATGAGTTGGGTTCTGACCCAGAACAGAGCAACACAAGGACACAAAGTTAGAAAACTGCCTGAAAAATGTCGAAGCACAAGCGTAGAAGAGTTGCGTGGAGTTTTCATCCAAATTTCTTAAAAAAGACACATTTGGACAGGAGAAAACCCTGCTCCAGTGTAGAAGGGCTTATTCCCCAGCTAACTTCAAGTCCCACAGCTAAGCCTATCTAACAAAGTATTTGTGGATCCTTTCCCCTATCTTTAGGGGTTTTTTCCTCCTATTCATTTGTACATCTTCTGCTCTTTAGCTGTAAACTGTTCCAAGATGTACATATGATATGAATTTATAAAACAGATCATAGCTATCATTTTCACTTTAAGGAGGCAAACACATGTACTGTTTCAAGGCTTTAACTCTTAATCTTTGTTTTCAGAGCTGTATGTACTACTCTATTGATATTTCTGACCTTTAGTTTCCAAATATTCAATCTCTTTCAAATGAGATCTTGGTAGCTGACAGTATTTGAAAACACTGATACTGCCAATCAGCAAAAGTCTTGCTGAATTTTTTAAATTAAATTAAATTAAATTAATTTTTTTTTAATTAAAAAAGGTGCTTTTTTTGCACCTTGTCTGTCTTGCATGACAAAACACTAATGATAAGTTAGCCCCAGATGACACAATGAGGTGTGGAGTGGAGGGCAGGCCTTTAAGGTTGGTTAAGACAGAAAATATTTTAATCACAGTTGAGCAAGGAAGAGATCAATGTCAGGTTTGCAGAGGCTCAGGCGGGTCCTCAGCTGATGTAAATAACCACAGCTCTGCTGAGGTGAAAATGGTTTACACCCCAGTTATTTTTTGTGAATGAAGTGAACACGCAAAATCCCTTACTGAGACATTTTCAGCAAGCTTGAGCGGGTCAATTCTCACTAAAATCAAGAGGAATTAGCAGTCTGAGAGAGGACCACCCAAGTTATTGCAGGCTATCAGTAGCTTTCAAGGGAAAAATGGCTGCAAATAACAGAATGCAAATTCTTCCCCATTAAAAGCACAGGTTAAGTATATAGCTGAAAGGAGCTCAAAACCTTTCCTTTCTGCATTTGACATAGCAGGAGAGTGTTTGTCCTGGCAGCAGCATTTCAGGTAGACTGGGATAAATCAAGTAGGTAAGTACTTGGGCTGAAGCATCCCATCTGTCACTTTGAGGGTAGCTGAGAGAGTTACCTGGCAGGTGATATGACCCATACCTGGATGGAAAAGTGGAGAAGTACAAAGATGAGGGGAACATCCAACTTTCAAAATGGACAGAGGAAAAGAAAATCCAAACTGACTCCAAAGGAAAGAGTAGAAATGTAGAGAACCTCCAACAAACCATCAAAATTGTCCATTATATGAAACCAAAGGGACATTTTCAGGGAGTTTGGGGTCAGAAATTAGGCTCTGGGTTTCAGAAGTAATCATACCACGATCGAGTCAAATTTGACAAAAAAAAGAAAGCTCACACCAAGTCTAAAAAGTCTTGGTGCTCCAGGTATGAGAACTGGAGCAGTAAGAGACTCTTTTTGTTCTATGGCAAACTAAAAAAAATCAAAAACAAGCCTTGAGATTGAGCCAAAATGCAAGTTCCTCTGTTTTCTTGCCAAAACTAAAAGCAAAAATATTTCAGTTTTTAGGGAAAGTGAGTGTTAAAGATTTCACCAAGTTTTCATATAATTTAAGTCAATCCACAACAATTTAGAGGTGGTCCCGACAGCGAGGAAAGCAGCCTTATGTACCCCAGGCAAAAGTAGCCAAAAAGAGTTCAGCCCACCCGGCCCGGTGTCTGCCTGTGCCACACTGATTTAATCCTAGTGTCCCTATAGCCACGCTGCCAGTAAGGACTTCTGAGCATCCCAGCTACTTTCTAGAAACTTTGTCGATGGCGACCATCTGTCATTGGGAAAACACGAGAAGGGGGATTAGTAACAGACTGGCAGGCAATACTGGAAAACTGGCAATGTATTTTACTGAGGACAGATGTAAACACAATGAGGATATTGTTTTGAAATTAAGGGAAGAGCAGGAAATTTCACAGTGTTCTCCTGAGGTTTTTTTTTTTCCTTGCCACACCAGTGGAAAAAAAAGCTGGCAAGCAAGAGGACTAATTATCGGGCATAAATCTACCATTTTGGGGAATCTCTGCTGGGCTCTGCTCCTTCTCTGTTACTGCTCAATTGCCACCATTACTGCATGTGAGATGCATGTATCTGCTGCTGCTAAATGCCACAGATGCATCTCTATTATCCTTGGAAGCATAAACTGCTTTTTCTAACAATCAATTGCCCAATTCAGAAACAAATCTAATGAGCTCGTTCTGCCTTATTTGTTGGAATCCAGCACTGTTTCTGCTGGGAGTAAGATAAAAAGGAAAGCACACAGAAACGGCTTAGAAAAGCTAAGTGGGGAACTTAATTACTTCAGTAATTTTGCTTCCCAAATTAAAGGCAAAAATGTTTCACAGATGAGAAGATTTTCCAAGTGTCTCAATCCCAGCGAGAGAGATTTCTGTTTAAAACACTGATGGTCGAAACATCTCCAAGGCCATGTTCATCGCAGAAGGGGAAAATATTCAGAAACCTGCCAAAAATGTCATCCAGGGAGGGAACCTCTCCCCAGATCTTGTCTGCACTAATAAGAGTTTGCTGGCACTTTTGAAGGCAGACGTGTCTTCTGCTGGCAAAAGCCTTTCCCGTTCCCTCGCTGAAGGAAGACATGCTCTTCAGCTGGTGTAAATCCATATATTGCTGCTCCTGCTAGCATCAAGATGTCATTAAAAATTGCAGCCCGAGAGGCATTACTGTGGCAGGAGAAGTCTCCAGCACGGGGTAGGCTTTGGCTGGGGGCTGCCGCTTGGGAAGGGGTCTGTGTCACTGCTGAGGCAGACGTAGGGACCAGCAAATCCCCCCGAGCAGGGAGAAAAGCATGAAGCCTCATTAACCAGTCAAACCTGCAATTAGTAGGGTAATGTTAGGCGAGGAGCGTGATCCACAGAAGCAGTGGCTGGCTGGGATCGCTCCTGTCCCTCTCCGCTCTCCTCTTTTCATCAGGTTTCCTGGTGATTAGCCTGAAGCTAACTGAAGTGATGGAAATACTTCACCAACTTCGACAGACTTTGGGTCGGGCTTTTCATGACATTTTATCCTCTGGTACTACTCCAAAAGGCCCTACGTGATGACCATGTGATGGAGATTTTCAAGTCTACTCCCATCACTTTCAGCAGAGACTTTTCTTCCACCTGCTGAGACAACCCAGAGCCACGCGTGTTAATAATTAAATAAGAGCCGAGCACCAGGGGAGGGGAAGTGACAAAGCTGCCAAAATCCTTCCAAGATATTTTGACAATCCACAGCCTGAAAAGATTGTAAATGAGGGTCTGGCCCCTCATTACACTCCCACTTTCTCCTGCCTGTCTTTAAACACCACACGGATTACGCATCATCCATCCTGGAGACGTATTTTGATGTCATAACAATAGTTCCGATGCCAGAGTACACAACGCTGAGCTGCAGGCACCGTGATTAACAACTGCTTTTGCCACTGTACCTTCCGGACTCCCATCAAAGTAAAATTTGTCCCAATTAATCAAACCCAAGTGTTCTTTGCTGCAACACTCGTCTGTATTGAGAAGATCTCGAACGTTCATCCCGGATGCTGTGCGCGGCTGTTAACCTTTCGGTGGAGTCCACCGGGAGCTGCTGCTCATTTGTATACAAAGCGCAGTGGATAAAAGGGCAACTAAACATAATTTACCTGGAAGTGAGGTTAAAAGTGGTTTACCAGCTTGATGGTGTTTGGCTTGAGAAACACGACATTAATTAACACCTACCCATTGATTAATATTGACCAGCTTTTTTGCCTTCTGCAAGTTTTAAGTAGGCGATTTTAAAATTTATTTTTAGTTAAATTTTCCCCTTACCAAGAATATTTTGACAAAACTTTGGCCAAACATGAGCCTGCTTCTGGCCTGACTGCCTGACATGGAGAAGACCTGAACCTCCGCTGAGGGCTGCAAGCGCTGCTGCTCCAAGAGGTCCTCCTGCCCTCGGTGAGAGGGTGCCCCAGGACACCCTGATCCAGCGCCACTGACATTAATGCGCCTTGTCACTGCCTCCAAAGAGCCTGCATCCAAACCCACATGGCCAAATCCTGCTGCCCTCAAGGCTGGGACTTTCTGATATGCTCTCCTTGCCTTGGGAGCCACGTGCCTAAGTTCACTGCAGGCATGTTAGAGAAACCCAGCGTAAAGACCCAAATCTTTGGTTTATTTGAAAGGTGTCATATTTATTTAGCGGTAGCATCCTCCTGGCGCCATTGCAGCTGCAACGCAGGGTAATCACATGCTCTCAGCACCCTGAGCACCCTGACAATCCCGCAGACAGAAGTTGGGCTGTTTAACCCCAAATAAGAGAGAAGACCTGCCCCATGCTTTGCTGCTGTCCCTGGACGTGTGTGACACGGGTGCAAATGTCCCTATTGCCAGGGTGCTCCTTGTGGAACAGGAACATGGTATCAATTCATCCTCTGAAAGTGCTGCTTTTATCACTTCTTGTCCATCTACGGCACATTTGATTTGGCAACACTGTTAGATACAAGCAAAATTGAAGCCAGCTATTCGCCTATCTGAGATGAGAGAAAGCCTGGGTTCCCGCCGTTAAGAGATGCCGTAAGTGGGAAAACTGGCTTTCACAAGAATCTTTCCAAAAAAAGGCAGCATGAGGCTCAAAACTTACAGCCGGGACCTGCCAGGTCCCAGGAGAGCCCATTTCAACCAGGGAGGCAATTCAGGGGCCACGGTGGGGGTGTAAGCACCTAAACCTCATCTTCCTCCAGAAATTGTCCTTTGGGCTGGCCAAAGCCCATGGAAGTGACTTCTGCAAAAACCAGAGCAGGTGGCAAAAACCTTCAGGACGCAAAGGCAAAGCCTTGAAGCTGTGTCTGCCTTGGAAGGCCTTGAAACAGGGCCCATTCCTCGGATTTTTTTTTCCAATGGCTCTTTTACTGGTGTTTATTAAAAAGTGACCACTGTTGAAACTTGAAAGTTCTCTTTCCAAATCGCCATCATTTTTCTCATCCTCCAAAAATCTGTGTTTTCTCTTGAATTGAATTTTCTATAAATAAAAGACCCTCTGTAACTTTGAAAACTACTTTGATTCAAAGTTTTAATAAAAAAATGTTTGAGGCATCTTATTGTTCTCACCTAGAGGGGAGAATGCTTGTTTGTTTGTTGGCAGGGTGGGAAATGCTGACAGTGATGGCAGCTTCAGGAAAAATTAATTTTTGGGTAATGAGGTTTTTTTTGTCCTGGCAATTCCAAACATTTGTATATAGGGGTCTATACCTTCAACTATAGAAATACTAAAGCATGTGTTTGCTTAAATTTAAGCTATTAAAAGATTTCAATGCACTGAAGCATCAGTCTGTTAATTTTCTGTTCTCACCTCCTATTTCAAAATGGGATGACTTTGCACTCCGAAGCGATGCTTTTCATTTCAAAGTTGACCTGACTTTTATAGGACAGGTGAAACAATCCCAACTGCAATGTGATTTTAATCAAACCAAACATCTGAAAACATTTGAAATATTCAAATAACTTTTTTTTTTCCTTTTGTAAAAGAAAAAATGCCCATTTCAATTTGATTGAAGCCAAATTTCCCCTTGGCTTGCTCAACAGACAAGAAAAAAAAATATTTGTCTCTAACTATGAACAGAAGATGCACAGAGGAGCTTATCGATGAAAGACCACTACTGCGTGCCCTGCTTCCCGCCAGTGAGCCTGCTGGCTTAGCCACTGCTGATGGGCACCATTTTGCGAGTTTGTTTTTGTTTGATTAATTGAGTTGTTTTTAAAAATAGATCAAAATAACACATCCTCCCCATCACAAAACAGTAACCCAATGTGTCTTGGCCTATGTCCTATCCTCCTGCCTCCTAACCACTAAAGTAGATGAAGTGTTCAAGGAGTCTGAAATCAGCCCTGGCCCAAGAAATATGCAGTATACAGAGATCTCGCTCTGGGCCGCTTTGCAGAAGTGCATTTTGCTCTCCGTGCTCCAGAGCCCCAGAAAGCATCTTTAAAATAGTTCCTCCAAGTATTCTGCAGCTTAGCCTTAAATGCTGAACACAAATGAGGCAGCCTTAGCCTTTAGGAGCTGCTTCATGGCCCGAGCTGTCCCAGCATTCCCATTATCTGCCAAGGGCTTGGGATTTGCTCACATTTTATGACCATGTACCAGGGAGAGCTGGTCTTCTAGTGCTCAGATGAGAGATGAGGTGTATCCCTAATATATACAGGTAAAGAGAAGGATGAAAATTGTTTAGATCTGTGGTTTAATGGGAAGAAGTTATTTCCTTGCAATTGAAGCCTGGTCTCCCCAAAAGGGAGGGAGGGCTGAATTTGCTGCATCCCTTTACGAGCAGCTCTGCACATCGGGCTGCAGCCGCTACTTGACTGATACAGAGATTTAGGGAACTCTGTGAGTCACGAGTCACGTCCCTGTGGGAGCCTGCCTCAGCCCCAGCGTGGGCATGGGGCAGCCGGCCTCTCCTCCGGATGGATGTACAGACTCATCGCATGAATAAATTGTAGCTCTCCAAGGCTCATAACTCAGCCAAATCAGTCCCAGTTTTCACGGGAGCGCCCGGCTGCACTCATCAAGGAGACCCATTCCCCTGCCAGGATTCATTTGCCTACCCCCAGCTGCTTTGTCTGTGCAGGTGTTAAAAACAAAGTTGCAATGACTGTTTGCTACAGGAAAAATATAATTTTTGCACTCTCATATTGCAGACTGAGCAGGCCAGGTCAGCTCGCAATCCCTTACACGTTCTCCCCCAGCTATCTCACTCCCACCCATTTTAAAAAATAAACGAAAAAGCGAGAGATCAGCTAATCCTTTTGTCCAGAGAGGGGCCAAGGTTTGAAATCAATGCTCTGGAAGGCAAATACAGAATGCTTCTTTAATCACCAGGAGACCTGGATGCCTCTTTAATTATGCAGGCTGAACCCCCGGCAGCCTCGCCTTGTCTGAGCGCTCAGCCAGGGCTGGGGGTCCAAACGCCCTCTTGAACCCTGGTCCCAGGTGCCCTTGGAGGTCACCTGCCAAGGCTGAGCAGCTTCGGCCCCTGCCAAAAAACTTAACTTTTCTGTCACTTATTTTTTATGAACTTCTACAAGCTGCCAAGAAAGAGATTTTCTTACACGCAGAATTGATTAAGACAGCAGGAAGACAAGAAAAATGCCCCTTCTCCCCCCGCTTTCTCATTCATCACTAAATTAATGAGAAGCATTTGCAGAGGACACAGGTGATCCAGCCCACACTGCACGCCAGGTTTCCCACTCCCACGTAACCCCACGGGTAGGCAGCATCACCAAGGACTGGCTTTGTGACAAAAGGCGCCCACCACGGCCAGAGCTGCAAGTCTTTAAGACCCACTCTTCAATTAAATTAAAAACATTTCTTGCAATAGTGTAATTCAGAGCCTGGGGCTTAAGGGAGGATTTCTGAATGCCAAATAATCCATTTATTAAAAATAAAAAAACCCACCCTTAGTTTATCACCTGCTATTCTGAGGCAAGAGACTTATACCAAACCTCTGCAGAATGCAACTATATTGACTACAAATGGGATTACTCGCAGGAGCTTTTCATTTGTAAGTTTTCTGTAGAGCTTGAAGGTCACACATTAAAAAGGACTACAACCTCCTTCAAAAAACAGCAAGGGAGAACACGTTACCTTTGGTGCTGCTGCTTCTGCAAGGAAACAATAAATGCCTTTCTTAAATGGCATAAATTGAGCTGTGCTGATGTTTCACGAAGCCACAAATTACTTATCTTATTTAAGTGTCAGGTTGTTTGCTCCTGGATGAGATCCGTGCTGCTCCGCCACGACGGACAAGATTAACTCAACAGTTCTGAAGTGGAAGGGCCAGCTCAGAGCACCCAGCACAGCTCATCTGGACAGTTAAAGGATATTCGCAGAGGGAAGTCACTCTATCACACACATGCATTACTTTCCCATTTATCACCCAAAGATCTGAGGTTGAGCTTTGACATGGTCAAGCCAGAAGAACCTTTGGTCCCTTCAAGGATCCCCATCGAGACCCTGAGGTTTGGAGAAGCCACCACGTGCTTGCTGCGCCCAACCAAAGCAAGGCAAGGTGGGCAGCCGCATCTCCCCGCCAGCCCCAGACCCCCCAGACCCTGCTCGGGGGCCTGCAGGCAGCCTCGTGGAGGTGACACGGGCATCAGCTGTCTAAATGGTCCCTGCTGGCAGCAGCTCCAAACCTCTCGCAGGCGTGCGAGTGCTGCAAAGCCGAGGTGACGTGCTTTCTTGTCTTCCTTCCCCAACCCCGGGCAGCGCAGGTGATGCACACCACGTGCCAGTGGACTCCTCGCTCGCGGCAGGGATGCGGTGGAGCTCGTTTAGGAGCAAAATGAACTCACCTCAGTCTTGCCTCTGGTCTCTGCAGTAATTAGTTGTGGCCCGGAGGACCCCTGTGCCAAAAATCACACATCTGAAAAGATCCTTTAATTTTGAATTAATTTTCAGATTTTTAAATTGTCTTCTTCAGCACATTTCAGTGACATCTATCTTTTAAAAATGTCTTAACTAAATGCCAGATTTTCAGAACTTTGAAGGATAGCAGTGGAAGTGTCACAGGGCAGATGTACAGACTCTTACCCCACCAGACACCAGCGGGGTTGATGATCTTTTCTTTTTAAGAAAAGGGCTTGAATTGTCTGGTCCTCAAAATGTCTGCTTGTACCAATTTTTGAAATTCTTGCTATCTAAAACATTTAGTAATGTAGCTCTAGCCCAGTGCAGAAATAGCACGTCTGAAGTACCTGTGATTAAAAAACATGCCAATTTTCTGCCTGGAAAACATTACTGAGTGTGTTTCCTGCTTTCTACTTGCAGCAGGGATTGAATAACGTACCATGAGGTGTGTGTGAAAACTGACTGCCCTGTTAGGAGAAAGAAAGAAAACAAATTACTGTCTCTGCTCTGTAAACCTGTCCTCTCTGCTTGATGGGGTTCCCAAAATGAGCGGAGTGAGCACTGGTCTGACTCGGGACCAATCCCCCAGCCCACCATGAGCAGAGCCACGAGTGGGGATCCATGCAGGGACCCAGGCCTGCTGTCTGCTCGGCTGGAAACCACGTTTCTGGAGGAGCTATTTGTCCTTCAAAAAGCCAAGAATCACTCACACGACTCCCCAAAAGCAATGGCTTGCAGGACCCGCCTGAGGTAGCTGATCCTAGTTACCCTGAAGGGCACCTTCTTCCTCCAATAGCCCAAAATAAACAGCAGCAAAATCAAAGAGGAGAAAAGGGTCTGAGTGTTAGGGCTGGAAGAGATTCACAGGACCAGAAGAGCCCGAGCCATGAGAGAGTGACTCCACGAGGTTGCATTAGCAAGCACAGACACACGCCAAGCAGTGCAGGAACTTCTTTTCCAAAACAAGCACCCATTACATGTCCTCCTCCCTGACCACAAATCCTCCTCTGCTAAGGCAACAGCTGCCCTCCCCCTGGCTCCAGCAGGTTTTATAAGCCTAGACCAGTGAGTACTGCCATCTGCAATCCCGGTTTTACCTCCATTAAGTACTCGCTAGCGTTACAAATCCCTGTCCCCGTGACATGTCAAGCAGCTATCCAGTTTGTCTCCTGGCTTGCTTGAACAGGACGCAGAGTAAATTTTTCTCAGGACCAGCTGTAGGACCAAATTTTTCTCAGGACCAGCTGTAGGACCAACTAACGGTCCTTCTGTGATGTTCTTTTTTCATTACTTCTGACATTTTGGCACATTAGCTTTGTTCTGGACTATTACAGCTCCAGCTCTCAACTGTGGGAAAGCAAGGCTGGGTGGATGGAAAGCCTTCTTGAAAGATCACAGACAAAACTGAATGGTAACGGGGGAAGCAGCATAGCCAGGCTCTTCGGCAGCAGCTGGGCTGCTCATCTGGACAGTATCAAAGGAAAGCCCAAAAATGGCTTTGGGACAAGGACATGCAGCCCATGGCAGTGCCATATATGTATTGAAGACCTCAGATAGGTGATCGGAAATAGCCAGGAATGATCCTCCTGGACCCAGCCTCTAGGAAAACACTTAACTCTAGGAGAAAACTTGGTCTTGGCTGGCTAAGCTAACCCTTGTTAGTCATGGGAAGGCTGCTGACTTCCCAGGAGTCCCCCAGACTTGGCACCCATGTGGTCCCGTAGGGCAGGCGGCCGTCCCTCACGGCTCCAAGGCATGGGTCATCTTTGTTTCTTGGCAACTTCATCAGGTGTCACATAATGACATAGATTCTAAATACTAAATAAATCATGTCTTTCATAAGCATTTATTGCTCATTAGTTTGGACACCGAGCTAATGAATGACTCATTTGTCTTCTAAATCCCTGATGACCATTAATTACAGAATTTACCCAGCCTGCTTAGAAATGGAAGTAAGAAATCAACTGTCAACTGTTTACAGATATATACAAAAATGCATGGCTATTTTTAAGGATGCTTTGTCAGGGAATTGCAATCACTCACCAAAGTGCGGCGCTTTAATTTCCAGTTGGAAAGCTTTGGAGCATTTTTCCTGGCAACTGTTAAGTGGTTGAATGATTGCTCCCCATTGACAAATGAGGGGCTGGCAGGTCGCAGGTGGTTATGTGCATTCATATAAAGTAGCACAATGCAAGTCAGTGCTGCTTATACGTGTGTGTCACCTCTTCATATTAACAAAGAAAAATACCACTAAAGGTTTGAAGTGTTTTGCTTATTAAGCAGTTGACTGATTGCTCCAGACTGGCAAGTGACACTGTGTAAGGTACCAGGTGCTGCTGCTTTCTGGCATGCTAGAGCTGCTGAACTTCCTCTTGGGCTAACAAATTAGTCAGTGGTACAGTAAGAAGATGAAGTTTTTGGTGGATTAAATATTTTAAAGTATCTGTTATGTGATGTGTTCTTGTCAACCCAACACCCCTCCTGTAATAGATGGAGCAGCTCTTTCTATTCACTCTGAAAACAACAAAAAAAGGACTTGGCTGAGCACTTGAGACACAAAAGTTTCCATGGAGGCAGACGGGGGCTCGGCGTAATTGGGTGTCAGGTGAGGAAGCATTTTCTTGTGTTTGCTTTGAACTTGCTGCTCAAAATATTCACTGGTGGCTTTCGTACTAGTGTTCAACAGCGTGGTGAATAATCCTCAGGTCACTCCATCCATCACCTTCAAGATATCACAACTTCTAGCTCGTCTCCCTTGCAGCCATTTCTTTTCCAAGAGGAAAAATCCCCGTCTGTTTAGTGTTCTGCAGATGGAAACTCCTGCATGCCCTTGATCATCCCTTACCTTTTGCTATATCTCTCTTGATAGATGAATAATGCTGTTGGCTTCATTGGAATTAGTGCAAGCTTGAAGTTGAGCTTGTAGTTAAGAATTTGTTGGGTTTATGTGTGGGTTTTAATTTCTTCAAAAGTCACACGCACTCACATAATTTTAGTGACACTGGGCTGGACGAGAAAAAGTGTTGGTTGGATCACCACATGTCCAGTGCACAGGCTACAAAAGCACGGCCTTTGCAAGGACTCGGTTATCTGGATCACTTGGTAGCTGGCAAGATCTTAGTATTAGATGATGCAATAGCCAATACATGCCTTTGAACTTCACAATACTCATTTAATTTATACCCTGTAATTTACATATTCAAGTGTTGGCTGTATACATCTGCTGACGGGTAGAAATGAGACCTCATATTGCCAAAACAAAGCATTCAAAAATCATGTTAGACACCATCCTGCCTCCAGAAAACACGTAGAGGGGGAATTTTCTTCTGGAAGGGTTTTTTTTAATCTGTGATTTCTGAACCTGTGAGGTCTGCTGAGCTCACATTTCCAGGCTTTTTGGATTAGCTGCTCTCTTTGCTGGCGACTCAGCACCCCATGGTGAGTCAGTCTACGACGAGGGTTTTGCTGCAGCATCTTCCCTCCTGCCACTTCCCCGGTGTCCACCTCTGCCTTGCACACGCTCTCCCACGGCACACACAGGTGGACAGCATGGCAGTGGGCGTTTTGTGGTGTCTGAGGTGGGATTTTCATAAAAAAACTTTTAAAAAACCCCCCCAAAAATGCAAATGAATCCAATTTTGTAACCTCCCCTGTTTATGCCACTGCCGAATGGGTCAATGCTCAAGATCTCAGTATCTTTGATGGAGTGGAAAAAACATTTCCCAACTAGCTCTGCCTAATTACAGCCTCATTAACGGGAGAACTGAGTGTACTGAGCCACTGGCAAAACTAGGCTGCCACAAGGGAAAAACTGGGAAAGGCCACGGATTTCACGACCTGCCAGGCTGGAGCATCTATGGTAGGTCTCATGAAGAACCAGTCCAGATATTGCGAGTGTGCATATACAAATATGCCTGAGCCTGTATTTCTACTTTTTCACGGGTGTGATAAATGACAGTAGGTGATGCCACCCCCAGCCATACCCCATCCAGGGCTCATCCCCAAGGCTTTGCTCACTCCCCGCTTTGCTGGCAAGGGCAGCCTGGCCTGCATCGGCACACCTCTGCTCTCGCAGCAGATCGCCTTGGTGCCAGCTCCAGCAGCTCCAAACTGACAAGCCAGGACAAAGCAATCATCATGAAACTGGCCTAAAAAAAAAATCACAGGGTTAGATGTTTCAAAACACCACCACAGACTAGTAAATCCCCTGGACTTGTTGCTCTGAGTTTGCAACTCCTTGGTGAGAGGTGCAAAATGAAGGTGGAAAACACAAGCTGGGGTGTATACAAAATATGTACATGATTAAAAGCAGGCTGGGCTTGCCCAGCCCGCCCTGGCTGCCCGCCTGCCTTGGTGCCCCGGTACCCTAGCATCTCCCATGCTTCACTGGCCACTGCAGCTAGAAGCCACCGAATTTTTTTTAAAAATTGGTCTGTAAACAGGAGCAAAGGTTTGCGGCATGGGTTTGGCTTTTAATTGATTCATTTACTTAATTAATTGCCTTTCTTTTTTTTTTTCCCCCTGGCCATCTCCCATCCTCCCAGGCACGCACCAGTGCAACCCAAATTGCCGGCAGAAGCAAGACGAGAGCCAACACCAATGTTGAAGGTGGGTGGTGGTTGGCAGCAGAGCTGGGGGGTAGCAGCTGCAAAGAGCTGGGTGCCTGCTCCATGTTCATCACCGCTGGGAGGACAGCAAGGAGCCAGAAAGTTTCATCATGTCCGAAAGAAAAGAGCAGAGTAATGAAAGACTGCTCAGACAGTGCTGCGGGGTGCCAACGGTAATAAATCAACCAGAAGGAAAGTCAAAATAAACAGGAGTGAAAACCTATTTTTGTGCTGAATTTCAAGCTTGCTTTGTTTAAATTTGGAAGCATTTGGTGAAGGCAAGTCTTTATTTTAATACAAAACATTTGCAATATAATTCCCTTTTCTCTCCAGACTTTTTGTTTAAATCAAGAATGATTTTTTTTAAATCAAGAATGATCCTTCCACAAAGGATTTTGTAAATGGTACATCTACAGAAATAATACTTTAAATAGGATTACTTTTTGCCCAAATTGCTTTTTTAAGTAAAAACTCATGTTTATTTAAATGTGCAATTTGAAAAAACATTGACCAAAATCCTCTTAGCAGAAACCCTGGCCACAATGTAATGAAGGGGATTTTTGTTCTTGATTACAATGAGGACCAAGATTAATCACAAGATGATTTTGAGAAACAGCTGGATTTTTGGCTAGAGGGGAGATAGTTTAAAAATAAAGTTGGCATAAAGATGAAAAAAAAAAGGCTTAGACATTATGTTTAGCTAATTAGCTAATTATCCTGTCCTAGCAGTTCTTCTGTCTACACAAAACGAAAATAATCTTAAACGAGCGTCGAACTTCTGTAGATTTCCAAAGCATATTTTGGAAGCTGTTTTGACCTCTGATTCCTTCCCTGAATTTCTCTTCTTTCCTCAGCCTGGCTGGTGATGGATTAAATCCCCTCTGTTCATGCTGCGGGGCGAGACGCAGGTATGGACCTGCCACAGTGGAGCTTGCCAAGCCCCAGAGCAAAGCCGGCAGCTGTCGGGAGGGCCATACTGGTGCACAGCGATTTCTCTTCTGCACTCACGCACTCCAAATTGCACCAGGGTAAATAAGGACTATTTTACCCCCTTTTCACCTCTTGGGAAATATGCAGACCAACCCTTTGCTCTTAGGGCAGAGGAGGGATATTTTTGCATTTGTAATCAAAGCTGTAGTTTAATGTGTTAGTTTTTGCTCAGAAATGAGGAGCCTGCCATGCCAGACCCTTAGCAAGCACAGACTAAAAAGACCTTTCCAGCTCAAGACCAGAGACAGCTACAGACAACCAGGGCGAGAGCAAGGGCTTAAGCACCCACCACTGTGTGGACCTCAGGGCACCAACAAGTGATAATTTTGGAGTAGGACTATCTGAAGAAGGAACTGCTGAAGAGCATGAAGGTTCAGGGAGATTTACAGAGAGGAAGAGAAGGCCACTGACAACCCAAAGAGGGAACTTCATGGTGGCTCTCCACAACCCCATCAAGCTGCATTTGTCAGGCGAGGAGGAAAGGTGGGTGCAGGGAAGGCTGGAGGAAAGATGTAACTCTGAAGGGTGATGAATAGGTGGTAGCTTGGAGCTGCTGTACAGAAATAGCGTGTAGGACACAGGCATAGCCTGGATGCAAAGGGCTTGAGGTGCTGACCAGACATCCGCTAGCATATGTCAAAAAGGCAAGCTGGGACTGTGATTTGGGAGAGTGACATTGGTCTGTGAGTCACCAGCATTGGCTGAATTGAAGTTTGCGGATGAGAGAAGTAGAGGGACAAGAGAAGGGGCCCAAGGACAAAAGCATGTGGAGCTCCAACATAAAGATGGAAAGACAGCAAGGATGGTCCAGAGGTGATGCTCACAGCCTGGTTTGCCACCACCCCTTTGCCGCTGGTCCTCGGGGAGCAGTGTCCTTCCCTGGCAAAGAGTTGGGAGGAGCAGGTGGATCTGCCCTGCTGGTGGGGCTGCGGGGATGCTGGGCACTCGGCCCTTGACAAAGCTTGGAAGAGCTCAGCTGACCTGCTTGGACCTCAGCCCACCCGTTGCAATATTTCAGAGAAAGGGAAAGATCCTCAGGGAAAGGCTTAAAAAGACTCTGAGCTTGAGGCTTACAGACAGATTAAGTCTTAGAGTTAGTCCAATAAGCTCAGGCACACTGTTACAGTTGTGGCAATCATGTTCCCTTCAGAGACGTGCTACCACTGCCTGGGATTTTACATACCCAGAGCATCATTTTAAACCCAACTGCTGCATCAGCTGCTGCGCTCAGGGGTTCTGCTCCACTGCACTCCTTGCAAAAAGGCAGCCAGCCCCACACATCAGCTTGGATGTGAGTCAGGTGAGAGCAAACCGTTCCCCCTCCAAAGTCCTCAAAGCCACAGCAACCTCCAGGCAAAAGCAAAGCAGCGAGCAATACCCTGGGAGCAGCAATTAAATCAGTTTGATTTGATTTGTTTCAATATTGCCAACAGCATACTGGCCAGCGCTCCAGTCTTGCCTGCGGTGCCGCGGCAGCAGGGCGCTCTGCTCAACAGTGGGTGCCAGGACATGACTGTGCCGGGATGTGCACTGAGCTGGCACAGAGGCCAGCGATCCCCTGAGCTAGGAGGATCAAGAAGGCGTGGGAGGGTGCAGCGTGGACCTGCCAGGCAGCCCTTGTCCCAGCCGTGTCCTTGCAGAAGACGCAGTAATACGAGTTTTTCCTGGCATCAGGAGGCATGGTCCTTCACCGGTTGTCCCTAACAGATGTCTGTCCTCACACAACAATGGGGAGAAATGTTGAGACACCCTGCTTCTTCCACCACCGACACACAAAGCATCCAAGAGAAGGGTGGCAGCTCCCTGGTCGGAAGGCTTTTTATTTTATTTTTGCTGCCTTTTCCCTCCAGCTGCAAGTCTGTACCGAGTCCCACCTCTACCAGGACAGCTATTTTTGTCTGCAGTTGTACAAAATGTCAGCAGGTATCACCGTGTACTTCCTGGGTATAATTTAGGGATTTCAGAGCTTGCAGCCTGCCTTAGCAAGAGCCATGTCATTTTGACAGTGGTCTCCCCAACCTCCTGCACTGAGAATTGCATAGATTAGCGTGGTGTGTCAAAATGAATATATCATGCAAACACCTTCCACCCACAGCTATTAGGTCAAGTTTGGCCTGCCTAACTAGAGTAGTAGTGAGTAGAACTAGTAGAAGTGAGTTTGATGGGCATGATGCCTTGGTTGGCTGTAATAACTACTGGAAAAGCGATCTCATAGGAGTAAAATTAAGAGGGCAGAGAGCTAGCTGCAGCAGAGTAGGATGTCACCACCAACAACCGTGTGCCTTTGCCAAAGGTGTATCTGAAGCAGGCAGCAAAAACCAGACCGTGCCTAAGCAGCAGGGTTTGGCTCTTGTGAGCATCTTGGCCAACGTGAAGCTGGTGAGGAGAGGCATCCCACCACCCAGGCTGCGGTGGCTGAAGCAGGACACATCTCTGCCCACCACCAGCAGGCAGGAGAGCAGGCGGGGGCAGTAGTTTCTCCTCCCTGCACCGCTGAGCCTCTGGTGTTTTCATCAACCTGCACCCTTCTGGTCAACCACACCAATAAATCAATACCTACTGATTTTGTGAGGCCAGTTCCCCATGTCTAACCCACCATACACATAAGCAAAGAGTTGTAACAATTTCCTTAAAACCATCATTCACTGGAGTCCAGAAGAAAACATCTCTTGTCCTTCCCTGCGACATTTCAGTCCTCAATGATGTGAATGTCACCTCTTTAAACTTATATTTTCCTGTAACGCTTCTTAGAAATGCTCTTCAGAATGGGTCTTCTCACTCTGATTTCTTGCTGGACTTCTGTTTTCAGCATCCCTGTTTAAAATCCTTTCTCTGAGGTCTGACTTGCGTGTGGTGTGCCATGCCCAGGAGCACTTCACTAATTGCTGTATCACTGACAGACCTGGTAGTACACTACACAATTTCAACATCATTGGCTCAGGTGCAAACAGAATTTCGTAAGACTTTTATGAGTTTGACAGCACATTGCTGAAGTGGGGCAATTCATCAGCTGCAGAGAGTCTCCAAGCTGTAAGACATTGCTCTTTCCACAGTCGGTATGGAGAACTACATCAGTGTTCAAGCCTTGTCTTGAGAGGCTCCTCACCCCACTATCGGTGCATGACCCCAACTACTTGTTGTTGACCTAGTGAGTCTTTGATAAAAATTATCCCTGATGGATCCCCAAAACTTCCCAAACCTCCGCACGCTGCTGTCAGATGTAAGCAGATTTGACTTATTGTATGAAACAAGATACTAATAACTAATAGGCAATTTATTTGATGCTGTCAGCTTCATGATTATCCACCTCAGAGACATGGCCTAAGAAAATGTGAATAAAGTGTATGGGCCAGATCCTCATCTCTGCAAATCTGGCTCATTAACTCCATTGGTGCAAGGGAGATTTTCACAACCTGATGCTTAATTCACATGAAGGACCAATGCCAGCCCCTGGCAAAGAAGCACTTCATCAAAAACAGGAGGTGTGCCATAAAACATTTGGTGTACAAGGTGGGAGTTGAGTGCAGAGGTAAAAGGGCCCAGGGATTATAAAGTATTAAGCTTAATTTCCCACCCATCTTGAAGACTGACTCTCCCTTGGGTAGCAGTGTAAGAGCAAGACTGTGGTTGAGTGGCTTTTGGCACTTGTTGTGTTGGGTTTTTTATCAAACTCAGGTGAGGGAAAAGCTGGGCACTCAGACACACAACCCGTGCTTGCTCAGGTCTTCCCAAGCTGATGCTGGCCTGCAGTGAGCATAGGGTAGGGCAGAGTTTTCCACCAAGGGTCGCAAGACATTTTGAGTCCCTTGGACAGGTACATGCTTGGAGGTCCCTCAGAGCAGGAGATCTGCTCTCACCCGAAGTCACCCAGTGACAAAAACCAGTCAAAATTAGCAGCCACCCTTGGCAATAAGAAGGTATCTAATGGGTCTAGGAGTCAGAAAAGGCGTAACACTCCTGAAATCCTGCCCGTCTCCTTTCCTCCCACTCTATACCTTCTTACGCAGACACTTATTCTCAAAGCCATCACCTCCAAGCATGCACCCGTCTTGCTGGATGCAGGAAGGAGTGTTCCCCAGCACCCCGCTCTGACCCTGGCCAGGACAAGGGCTGCTTTGCCACCATTCACCTGCAGCTAGTGTAGGAAGGCGACCTTATGGACAAACTAGAAGTTCACCTCACTTTTCTACACCCATCACCATTAGCTCATTACCTCAAGCCCCAAAACATTCTGCTTGTAAGTCTCTTTGCAGAGGTCCAAGTAACTTTCACAGTGCTCCATCAGAGCACCAGCTTTCAGGGTGATTTTTTTTTCCAAGCGTCCTTCGTGTGCATTCCCAGTGACAAGGGCTGGCACATTGCATAAAGACAATTTCATACCTGTTTATTACGGGGAAGGACACATACATCTGTAACTGATTTGACAGGAGACAGCATGACTGCTGTTTTACAGGATTCTCCATTGAAATAGCAAACAAGAGGCTTGCTAGCATGTATGGGACATATTTATATCCTAAACAAAAGGGCAATAACATACATAGTGACAAGCCTTGTTTGTACACAGCTTTCAGCAAGTTTGTGCCAAGCGCTGGCTCCCAGCCAGGCTCACGGCTGGTACAATCTGGCACAGCCCCGCCGACTCCAAGGCAGCTGCATCAATTTACACCAAGGAAGAAATGAGGTATAATTTTCTCAGTTACACACCAGAATTACAAGAGAGGGGGAAAAAAACCTGATGATCTGCAGGAAGGCTGGGGGCAAGCAGCATCTCAGCCGGCCAGGTGCTGGAGGGGGATAGCTCCGAGCACAGTCGCAAGGCTGGGCAGTTGGATTTGTGTGTGTTGCGGGGGCTAGCAATAAAGACACAACCATTTTACAAGCCACTGATAGCTGCCTGCATCCAGCACGGCATATAGAACTTAATACGGCAGCCCCCTTGTTTTCAACCTGTTTAAATGGGAGATAGGTACAGAGGAAAAAGTTGCACCTCTGTAGATGCTTCCACATAGGGAAATGGGGACAGGGCTCTCCTGTACCCCAGGGCCTCTAATCATTCTGCAAATAGCCATTTTCTCACCCAGGGAAAAGAGGATGAAGATCACCTCCAGCCCTCACTCAGTCCCCAACCATCTGTGTAATGCCAAAGGATGCTTCAGGGAAGAGGCTGATGGCAGGACATTAGTGATCACATCACCGAGCTGAATTTTGTCTGAAACTAGCAAAGTTAACAACCTTTGCCATAACATTAGCGGCTTTTTTTAACAGCAGCACACTGTCAGGAGCACAGTGAGTGTTAATGCCATTTCCAGGCACTAGTTCAACATGCTTTATAGAAGTCTCCACCTTAAGTCTATTTTAAATTTATTATTATAGCTCAATGACCAAATTAAAAAAGAATGTGGTCACTTAGTCCTGCTCTCTAGGGAAGGCATTGCTTCCCCATGGGTATCTCTGTAGCACCTCGCACCACCAGGCTGTTGTCTTGACTTAGACATTTGCACATCAGTTCAGCAAGAAGAGAAAGAAGAAGTCACTGTTATTGTTTATTAAAGCAATAACAATTGATACCAGTAATAACAAATGATGCTGTGCCTGTACATCTCCTTATAGTATAATTCTACCCTGTCACACCCAGCCCTGCCCAGAACTGGTATTGGGTATAAGGAATTTGTTGCATTTCCAGCAAAACCCTTTGTATCAGTTTCCCGACGTATAGCCAGAAAGTTGCCCAACAGCTGACACTGTCAGAAGGCTGAGAATTACAGAGTGGCCCAACCACATAACTTTGCTTTCACCCTGGCAAAAAGTCATGCATAACACAGGAAAACACATAGGACATCAAGCTTAGCAGGAAGCTCCTATAGACCTACATTCATGCCTATATCACAAGTTTTATGGCGATCGTCTTGAAGTTGGCTTGTTACGTCAAAGGTAGGTATGTTAAGAGAAAGGTCTGGGGTTTTTTGTTCTAGTTTCCATTAAAGCAGGAACAGACATCTCATTAGCTTCCATTTTAGTTTTCTAATACTAAAACCAAGTTTCTTGTCAGGAAATCGAGATAATTTTGCCTCCAGCTATTAAAAGCAACAGTATGGGTATCGTATGCTAAAAACCCCAGGAACAATGGCAAAACAAGAAGCCAGTGTAAGCAAATGGATGAGGCAACAAAAACTGAATGAGACATTTTCAAACATTTAATGATTACATGTCAAAGCATAATTTAAATGTCACAGCGCTTTAAGTGTTCATGAAGAGGAAAACAAAATGACTGAGAACTCCTGGCTAAAATAGTCTTATTCCTGGCACTGATTGATATTCTTGAATGGAGGACTTGATGGATTATGATTTTTGCAAGAGAATCATTACACGCCAGGTGCACAAATAGAGAAGTACAGCTTGTTGACACCTCTGTGCAAAATAAAGCCATTCTAGGAATTTTGATTCATTATATCTCTATTAGGAATCAATCCACCTGACCTAAATTTTGCATCATAAATCAGATTAAGAAACCTGGCTGGATCTCAGCAAAGGCTGTACGTCCTTGGTTTAAAATCACTCCACTATATCCAGCACACCATTATTATTCTAAATGCAATAATCTATACTGTATAATTTAGGTCAACTTGATTTCAGAGTAGGCAAGAGCATTTCTACCCACTCACCCGCATAGGAATTTAATCATTTTAGGGACATTATTTGTCTTTTTGTATATGGGTTGTTTGGGGTTTTTTATTTTCACATTCACTGCTCAAAATGTGGGGAAAAAAATACAACAACATGCATAAACTACTGCAGGAAGATCATAAAGCAACTTTGAACATCCATAAAGTAGAGCCATATCATTTTCTTATATGGGTAATTACAGTAAATGGGATTTGCACAGCTAAGTAGAGAGGCATTGATTTTTGCCGGCTGGCCACGGTGCTTAACAGAAGCCAGGTGGGTTTGTGATGCTGCCTAAAAGGCTTTGACAACTGAAAATCTCTCCCCCAAAAGTATATAGGAGCGTATAGGTCTGGCTGAAAGTCAAAGGGATTTGCATCCAAGTCTGAGGTGCTTTTGAAACTATTATCCCCATTGGTATCAACCTGGAATTTGGAGTGAGTTTTAAAAGGAAAGATGGCAGCACTTTCTGCATAAAATTAGACAAGTTCATTAACCCTGAGGATTTTTTGTTTAACTTTGAGGAGCTGTGTCAGTCGCTCCTCTTTGAGCTGCACAAGCAAACCCAGGGGTACAGCACCAGCCTTTGATGATGAAAGAGCTACGAGCAGAAACAAAATGGGCTTTTGAAAGCTTCAAGCCCATGACAGCTGCGAGAGAGCAATAATTCAGGAAATGTCTTGGGTAAAATCAGCTCAAATGACTTGATGCTTTGTTTTACCATTATGAACATAAAGGAGTTTCTTTTAGTTATCAACTGCAAATCTCAGGGGGCTCCCCGCAAGATTTGATAATAATATGCCTTGAATAGAAATGCTGCAAGTGGCAGCAGAGTAGCAATAGAAAAGGGACATGTTACCCACAAGTGTCAGTTCTGTCACTAAAACACGAGACTCCCTAGCTTGACACCTACACCCTGTTCCCAGCACTGCCTCTAACCCCAGCAGGGCAAGTCTCTCTCCACCCTTCAATGTACTCATCCATAAAACAGGGATGTCAAAGCTGGATGTTTACCTTCCTATGGAAAGTTCCTGGGAAACCTCCAAGTGAGGACATTTATTGCTATGGCCCCATGTTTTTGGTGGTCATTTATACCCATGCGTGGGGAATAAAACGTGCTGTCAGTGTTGAATAGTTTGGCAGACACTTTGCCAAGGGGTAGGCACCAAGGCATGGGGGCTCAGCCCTGCAGAGCACCCCCATGCCTGGGGGAGCTGGTCCCCACCCAAATGCTGTGCTGCGATCAGGCAGAGTCGACTCAACGAGTGTTTTTTTAATAGCATTTCTACACTGAGTTTGCACAGACCCATTTCCAGATGAGATGGCCCTTTTCCTTGGTGATGGAATTATTTACACCCGCCATGTGCTTATTTTGTTTTGACTCGTAGGCCTTTTTGTGCCTTTAAAGAGGTTCCCCATGATGGGCATGGCCGAGATGCTCCCAGACTCTGAGCCTGGGGCAGGAGCAGTCTCCATCCCCACAGATGGATAATACCCTGATCTTACCAATGCCCCGGCAGAACCCCCCCAGCCTCAAGACATCTCAGCACAAGCCTGGGAGAGCACAGCGCAGTGCTGGGGAAGATGCCAAATGCAGTGATTATCAGCTGTGCTAGCTGGTGCTATTTACACCTGCAGTGGAAATGGGCTTTAAAGGGAACATAAATGTTCTTGGCTCCTTCCTCAACCATTTTTTTATCCAACACAGTGGTGTAAGGGGACTAAGTAAACACTAAAAATCTTACCTACTCTGTATTCTGCAAAATAAGACCCTACCAACTTTCTTTTTATCTTTTTAACACAAGACGATGAATTCTCTTAAGACTTTTCTGACTTTTTCCAAGTCCTCATATATACTTTCTTAAAAACTTGGTTAAGCCTTTCTTACAGAACATTTGGACAAATGACAAGCCCAGATAACAGGTCGTCCATATCCCTTAAGTATACATGTATTTGTTGACTACCTGTGAGGAAGCCGATAAAAGCTTTAAAAAGCTATGAACAGTAACGATAACGCTTTTGCAGTGGGGAGGCTTGTGACAAACATTGTGTTGAGCAGGTTACTTACATTTCTTCAGTAATTACCCCTGTGATTTAGTAGCATTTTTGATCTAAATGGTTAATGCTGGAGAAGCACAACTGCCAGTGTCACACTCCTCAGAAACACCTTTGAAACACCTTGGCTGAAAAGCATCTCTCCCAAACTCAGTTGCACTGTTGCCACTTCCCAGACCACTTTAATCCATTTAACTTCAATCCATTCCCAAACGCCCCCGAGTACTGGCAGCCCCAAGGTGCTATGACGGGTGGTCTGAGGATGCTCTGGGAGCACCGTGCTGGCGTCACCTAATTCCCCCATCAAACACTGCAAAGTCCCATTACGCCGTGTCCCCATCACTGGCAATACCAATGTTATTTTCACAGAAAATAAAGACTTTCTGATAGATATGATTTAAATAATACAGTCTTGGCTTTTTAAAGGGAAAGAAACAAATCATTCAAATGTGGAATTATTTCTTTCTCAGAATATTTCAAAGTCATGTCAGTCTATCTATTACCCAAGACAAATTACTTTGACAGCACTATCTACTCTTGACATCTGAGTTGTCTCTCTAGCCTATTATATTTTAGCGCAAGCATAAAATATTGTTCAGACAGTATGGTTAGTCTAAAAGAGTAAATCTAACTGCTTTGAAATGGCCTATTAGGAGATGAACTCTCAGTTTAGCTGCAGGCAGAGAATTAATCCAGTGCTTTTCTTAGTTCTTCAGTGGCAATCTTTTCTTCCCCGCTAACTAAACGCTCTTTATTCAGAGGGATGTTAAAAGGGAGTAATCTTCAGAAGGAGAGGGGGCAAATTAAACAGAAATCAGAGGGGAAAGCGTCATTAAGAAATTCTGACACATGGCATTGTTAGAGGACATGTGTCTGGGCTCTCCTGTCATGGCAGAAATGGGGACGGGGTTAAATTTTGACTTCAGTCCTGAGAACGACTATACACACAACTTCGCCTCCTGCATGCCTTAAAATGCAACACCTGCCTCTGCTCTCTGGCTTGGTATATTGTAAATATTCGGTTACAAGAGGGACACCCCAGGGAACTGCTTCCCAGGGCACGGCCGCTCCTGCGGGAGCACTGCAGGGTCCCAGCCCCTCTCCCACCCCGCGGGCTCCAGCTGGTTCAGCAGGGGACAGTGCTGCTGCGCAGCTCGCGAGGGCTTCTGACCATCTCACAGTTTAACCTTCAGCCATGGGAGCGGCCTGAGCTTGCGCTTGGCCGCAACACCCTCTCGTGCATGTGTAGATATGTGTTTTTTAATAAACAAATGGTCTCAGCTGCTTCAGATGAATTCATTTCAATTCTCCCCCGGAGCTGCTCCTCTCTTTAGCACCTGCCTTTTCAGTGCTTGCCTTTACATTACAAGTTTAACGTTTGTCTGTTTAACGTCTGCTGTTCAGCAGCCACTTCTGTTGCCACTGATGCATCACTTGGCAGCTTCTGCAGGAGAGGACCTGAAATCAGAGCCACACACATATTTACAAGGCCCAATTAAACACCTTCCAGTAACTTGCCGCCTGCTGAGTGTGTGACAGGGGTTTTGCACAGGTTATCCTAAGTGAGCAGCAGGTCTCGACTCTTATCCCAGAGACATCACAACGAAGCAGATTTCCCACCAGGCCCGGCTAATCCACACCAGCCGTGTGGCAGGAGAGGGCACCCCAGGGAGATGAGCAGCGGCAGGGTGGGCACCGAGGCACAGCAGCATGGCTGGGGACGTTACCAACAGCCACCCCAAAGCGCAGCGATGGGGAGAAATACCCCGTGATGTTGAAGAGGTGCCAAGACAGAGGTGCCAACCCTGGCCAGCAGCACCTCCTGCCCCGGTCACCCCACGTCCCTGTCCCCACAAGCTGTACCTGGAGGCCATGCCCGAGCCCCTGGCAGCGCCGGGTGCCCAGGGACCCTCCAGCCTGGGATCTTCGGCTGCTCCCCAGGAGGATGTGTGCCGCAGCAGCGGCAGGACCGGGCTGCCGAAGCTGAAGGCAGGCATTGCCACCCTGTGGAGAGAGAAGGGGAGCGGTGAGCTCGGCAGGAGAAGGCTCTCGGCACTGCCACCTCCTCGGGACCCCACGGCTGGAGCCCTGAGCCGCCCCAAAATGCCAGCACAGAGGAGGCTCGCAGGCCTCCGTCACGGGAGGGTTATGTCCTGCGTGGCAGTCTCTCCCCCCACGGCTGGCACTGCAGGAGAGCACAGCTCGACACTCGGCTGCTCCCACCAAAACGTGCCCGGCAGCTGGCTCGCCCTCGAGCTCGGTCAGCCTCTGCATCCCCTGGTTCAGACCGCATCCTGGAGGAGATGTGGTCGAAGGGATGCCCACCGAGGTTCCTGAGGTTCCCCAGAAAGCTGAGGAAGAGCGCAGGGTGAAGCACGGGGTCCCAGCAGCTCCCCAGGGTAGGAGCATCCCATGTTTCCCTTTGCAGCTGCCCCAGGACACGTCCACCCGATAACTCCGGAGGCTGGCAGGACCTGTGATACATCTGAAAAACCAAACTGCAAATCAAATGCCTGAGAAACTACCACCTACCAGCAGCACCAGAGCTTGCTGAACCAGTGTCCAGAGCTTCTACATAGCCCCTGTGACAAATCCCAGCACCATTTACCGTGTGGCCAATCCCCCTTTATCCCCCTCATGCCTGGATGATGGTGAGGTTTAAACTCTTCTATGCTTCCCACACCATGAGGTCATTTCTTGCTAAACCACATTTATCGTTGTGACGGCTTCGTGTAATTATCTGCTTATCAGCCACCAGCCTACCCTTACTAATGTGCTTGCCTCTCTTCTTTTTTATTCATTGCACCTGATTAGTGTTGAAGATAGATTATATTGGGTTAAACGAGCTTCCTGGGACGATCAATCAGCTCCAGAGATGGCACCTCGCGTTGCTCAATGGAACTCCCCGGTTGCCCTACCTGCACGGGGTGATTACCTCCCCCTTCCCCCGGGACTGCAGCAAAAGGATGCAGGAGGCATTTGTTTTGCTTTTTTTAATTGAAAGGTGAAAACCCCCCTAATTAATGATCCAACTACAGGGCCTCATTGTGTCATTACTCCTTATTGATGAAAAAGTAATAATAGCCATTGGATAAATTAGGGGAGGCATCACGGTGCTCCTAAATTGCATGTGTTGTCTTGTGAAGGACTGAGCATGAAGAGGCTCATTAAGAGTGGCTTGATGACAGAAAGGGACACCCAGGATTACTGTCCCCTGCTATTGCATGTGTCTGAGTTACACACCCCAAAGAACCAGGAGTTCTTTGTGCCCTTCCTCATGTACTCTTGGGAGCCATTCCAGAAGTTCTTTTGCTGGTAGGTAGACATTTTTGACCCCCCATTCCTCATGCTTATAGTTACATGAAGTTATACCTGTCTTTTTTCTTACCCAGCATTGTCCTCTAACTCAAACTGTTCCTTCTTCACCCCCATGTCTTTGTCAGAGAGAGCACTCAAAGACAAGCACTCCTGTCCCTGCTCACCAAGCACTCAGCCTCCTCTGTAGACAAGCTCTCCCCTCTGCTCTGTTTCTATCAGTCTTTCTCTGTAGCTATTCCAGGATGAATTCATCTTTCCTGAGGATGTGTGACCCTAATATGCAGTATTCCAGGCAAGGACTTGTACAGACCTTGTGTGCTGGTAATGACATCTTACTTTCATGTATCTGGGGGAAGTCCATCCCATCCTAAGGTTGCAGTTGACTGTTTGATACGTGGAGCAAAGAGGCTGGTTGCCCTCACTAGCTCCCAGCCCCCACAAGCTCCCAGCACTGTCTCGAGTGCCCAAATGCAGGACTTTGCACTTCTCACAACATATCATTCAATTTCTGCTGGTTCTTGAACAAAAATACTGTGATTCTGCTCTCCAGTGACCAGATCTCCTGAATGTGTCTCAATGGCTAATGCAATAAATACTGCCTTGCCTTTTGGGCCATTAAGGAAATGTTGTTAAAAAAAAAAATCTGTCCTATGACCTACCTTTGAGAAAAGTCTTTACTAAGGTCCTTGCTGCTGTTGTCTGCCTGTCAACTAATTCCCTATCAACCTTATTTGTTCATCTGTTGAGAACCAACTTTTCTAGTTCCACCAAGGACTTCTTGTAAAGTACTTTCTCAAGAGTACGTTTCCAAGGAGGAGATTTACTGCACTTGTGTTGAAGGTATTAGCTTAGCCAAGGAGAGAGAGAAGTCAGGTTAATCTGGCATGAACTTTCTGGCACCACCTTGCAGGATTTTGCCTTGCCAACCTTCCTTTTAAACTGTTTGGGTCTCTGATCCTTTGTCTACAGAAATCAAAGCTACCTTTTCTACTGCTTCAATAGTCCATGGATCAAATCTTCCTTCTGGCAGCAGCCTCTGAAGTGTCAAACAACTTGCCATGTTCAAATCTTTCCCAGATCTCTACCCTGTGTGGTACCACCTCCCAAGAAATAACAGCTGCCTTTCAAAAAGTTGTAAGGGAAATTGAAGGGAAACTTTCTCCGGTTGCATGAAATCCACCTCCATGCAGAAAACTGGAGAGTTTAAAGACTTATGGAGACCTTCCCACCGGAGCATCAATCCACCTGTGCCTGCTTACTGCACAGCATACACTGGGCAAACACCTCTGCTACGGCAGAAGTGGTACCGCAGAGGCTACAGCCAAGTCAGTCCCAAACTTGGCTCAGACAAAGACGACATCTACTATTGAGTGCTCATACCGTGCTGAACAAGAGGCAGATGAGAGGTATCACTGGAGCACAAACAATAATCACGAAGGTGTCTTCAGGGCACATGAGCTGTATACGCACGCACACAGCTATTTAAGTGTGTTATAAAATGTCTCACCTTCTGAACCACTCCAAACCAGCCATGGGGATTCTGCAAGCCAAGCAATTGTAGGGGAGGGAGATCCAGGAAAGACTGGCATTTTTATATAGGCAATAAATCCTACTTCATGAAGAAACATGTTGAGGTAAAATTGCCAGTGGCTGTTTTAATAAGTATTTATGATACATAAAGGGATTTGATTCATAAACTCAGTAATTATGTCTTTACTACAAAGCAGTACAAATATAAAGCCTCCTACCTATTACATTGAAACTGTAATTGCATCTCATTAAAGAATATAAGCAAATCAAAATTAAAAACTTGAGGGAGGGGGAGAGAAGTACTACCCAAGATCTTGGTGGTTAAACATTATGGGCTTTGTGTTGTGCCATTCAATCAGCCTAAATACCTCGTAAAATGGAGTGAAGCCCTGAAGATCTGGGTGGTGTTCCTGCAACCCAGAAGAAGGCTTTGCTCACCCAGGACTGAAGTTTCCAAAGAGACCTGTTCACTTAAAAGGCATAAAAGAAACCTTGGCTTTAACCTCAGATGAGTGGGAATTCCATCAGCACCTTCCACACAGCCATGATTGCACTGCTCCATCCATGGCAGAGCCACAAAGGAAGGTTAAAGCCTTCCCTGTCCAAACACAGCAGAGTGATAGGCTGAAATAAGCATTTAAAATCCTATTTAAGTACACACACCTGAAGACAGAGTCTTTCATACTGTGGCACCAGAGAGGTGTAACATCACTGTATTCCCGTACTGCAGGCACCAGGTGGGTAGAGAGCAAATTAATGTCACGTAGAGAAATAACAGCATTGGGGTTTGGGCACTGGTCACAGAGGTGCAAAAGCCTAGTGAAATCCCCGATGGTTTCATCCTCCTCCAGGCTAACCCCATCCCACGTGGCCTTTGCCAGGACTCCTATGGGCTCCTTACTAGGTCTTCCTTCAGCACCTCCAGAGTTTCAGCCTTTTCCCCTCTGCTACGTTCACTGAACTGGTGTCATTTTGGGGTGAGGGGCTCTCCCTCCTCTGAGCTGCACCTCATTCCTGGCTAGTTTGGGTTTCTCAAGGCATCAGGCTCCACTCACTATGTTCAAGACAAGCTCCTTGTGCTCCAGCACAGCTTTCATTGCCCCGACTCACTTCAGCCCCAAGACCTGCCCACCTCGGTGGCTGGCCTTGCTATGAGAGCACCTCCACAACATGCTGGAGCAGTGCTGGAGTTATTGATGCAACTTTCCTACCAAATGTTCTTTGGTCTAATCGCTTTCTTAAACTACACAAACACAATCTCTGCATCACGATCAATTATTTAACAGAAAATGATGCATTGAGTTAGAAACTAAATACCATTTAATATGCTCCAGGAATTCTAATTGAGAGATTTCACTGTATTGCTAATGAAAACTTTAACTTTGCGGTGTTTTTAAATCTTCCTTGAATATAGATAAGCCAATATCTATATACTTTCTTTTAATGTCTGGAATTATTCTGCCATTTTAATGTAATCAGTCTTTCTATTTTGAAGAGGGTGCCCTTGTAGGTTATTTGTTTTCCTTCTGTTTTGCAAATTGTTCCCTTTTCAAGATTGTTTGTTTAGTGTCAAGAGGTTATTAAACAAACCAAGCACAGTCCTTAAACTAATCAGCTAGAAGTGACAATAGAGATCAGGAATAATGCAATATTAAAGAGGTTACTTTTAAAATTGATCTGAAAATGTAACATATTGAGGGGGAAGGGGAAGCACACGCACATCTCTTATTAAAGTTGAAAAGATGAGCTGGAGGGACCAGATGCCTGAAGAGCAGAAGCCAGGAGCCCCCGTTGGTGGGAAGAGCTGAGCCCTGGCACGCCACAGCTGATTTCCACATACATACATGCTCTCCCCACCTGAATGACTCAAGCAAAAATCCCAGGGGCCTTGCAAACAGGCGGGGGCTGGCTTTGCACCAGCATTTGCTTTCAGTCATTATCAGTCTTTGGGATCTTTCCCCAAGTACTTCGTGTGCTACCATGGCTCAGGGTGGACCTGACTCACGAGCTCAACACTGCAACTGGTCTTTCTATGCAGTGAGGGCCGAGGGGTCTGTAAGTCTGTCTCCCTCCGACAGGCTGCTCATTAGCTAATTAACACAAATCACTGTGGGTCTCTGCCCATGTCTTCTGGAGCGCGACTTTTCACACACTTTTCTCAATGGCCCCTTTGAAGTACGTGTTTGAAGCGCGTTGCCTTGGGCATGGTGGTGTTCCCCAGTGTTTACTCACTTTCTCATCTTTCCTTCCACATGCTCACAGCTGGTCAAAACACAGGAGGGGAAGGAGAAGAAAATTATCCACTAAGGGACTTTCTGAAGGACTTTCAGTCTTAGTCATTTCAGCTGGATGCTAATCCTTATGTAGCAAGGACTGTACCTCTGCCAAGGACCCAGCAAACTGCTGGCACTGTAAGTAGCATTTTCCATCCCAAGGGCTTTACATCCCCTCCACTGACTTCTTGCCTGGGGAAGGCGGTGCAGGCACGGGACCTGTGCCGGCCAAGCATCCTTTCACAGAAACGGCTCCTCTCGGACCAGCAGCAGGTCACTGTGGCTGCCAACCTGGTCTGCAAATCACCTGGGGATCAAGCTCGGCGAACCACAGGCAGGAGCTGTGTTTGTCAGCAGTTACAGCCAGAGTCAGGCTGCTGCTGAGCACTTTCGAACTTCCCAGCTGGTAGTTCATCCCAGACCTTTCCTGATGGGACATCTCTGTGGTCTCATTTGGTACCTCACCAGAAGCTCACTGCCCTGGTGGTGCCAAAGGAGGGATCCTCATCCCGGCTGTGTCCCCACTGTGCAGAGCGTGGCCTCTCCTCATGTAAGTGGCCCTCAACACAGCAAGCAGTTTGTGAAGTACCTAGGAGCTACCTGCCCAACGCTGCCCATACCAAGAGCCTTCATGCCCACCAGCCAGCTACAAACAACCCGCATGTTGCCGATGTTCAGTTTAATCAGCTTAGCGCTCCTGACCAAGGCAGAGCAGAGAGCTCTGGGGTCCCTGGTTTCAAACACAGCTCGTAGGAAAGCTGACACGTTGAATTAACATAAAATCACCCTCCCATCGTCATTTTGGGCAAAAGATCCTCCAGCCAGGCTATTTATACCGGAGACACGCAGCGCAGAACATGGCACGAGTCCTCTGGTGCTGCTCGCTCCTGGTGCTAATTGTTCGGGAAGTGTCACCGGGATCGTCGCTCCACTCATGTTGTGACCGGCTTTGGGGAAATTAATTTAAAGGGAGCAGCTGGTAACAGTCCTGTGCTTTCAGAAGCAGCAGCACCGTGCCTTATAGCGTGTTTCCATCTCGTGCAAGGATGCAACAAGCAGTGGCAAAGAGTCCCTGTGTGTGGGACTCACTTTTTGCATCTTTAATAAAGAGTCAACACCTAAATTCTCACCTCTGTAGTCCAGGAGATGCCTGGAAATGCCCCTCTGGCCCCTCTGCAGGCCAGTCAGCGAGGGCCATGGCAAACAGCCTCCAGCAAAGCTGCTGCGGCAGGAACTGCTGGCTGGGCACTTTCTTGGTGCTCTAAGTGGGGTCTGGGGATCTGGGGGTTTTTTCCTTCTTCTTGATGTCACTTGAAATCAGATTTAAGCTGAAGTGAACAAAATAAGCCATTCATAGGTGGAGATTTAGTAAATTTACCAGTCGTCTTGTAACTTAAAACTTCCCTGTTTATTTAAAGCAGCTGAGGGGAAGGAAGGAAGGGTGGAAGGGCAAAATCTGGCAAGAAAGCTGCTGTTGTAAGCCTGGGTGGTGAGTGCTGCTGTCTTTATCACAGAGGGGGGCTCTTAAAAGCAGAAATGATATAACTACTGAGCCTGCCATCAACAAAGTGCCACTTTCCTTTTTTAAGCTATTCTGGTTACAGTTGTCTTCAGAAAAGGGAAATAAAATATGCATTAAGAAAGACCCACAATCACAAATGAGGAATAGGACACCGCAAAGAGGACAAACACCACAATCTAAGTCACTTTCTTTGTTACAATCCTGGGATAAACAAAGCTGCTTAATAAATATTGATATTGTTTGTACATCCTGCCTTTGGAAATGAATAGCAAAGCAATGTTCCTGCCCCTTTCCCTCTCTGGAGAGACACTAAGCTCAACACATGTGCATGTATATGCACCCTAAATTATTTTTCAGAGAAAGCTGGAAAACAAGTCCACAGCACCATTAAAATATCCGTAATGGGTTTTGGAAGTGTTTGGCCGACACCACCCTTTACTCAGCTCTCTGCCCAATGCCTAGGAAAATCGAGCTTTCCCAGCGCAGAATAATCACAGCGACTCTCATCCTCGGACCAAGCATTTGCCCAAGGAGTTAATGCAGGACGGCTGCGAGGGTCCCCTTGGATAATCGCCTTTGGGAGGACAGGGCTGCTGCTGCTCAGGGTGCCCTGCTGTATCTCTAAAGGCTCCTTGGTAGACCTGAAGCCAGTTCAGTTTCCATCCCAAACTGCTCTTTGCTTTCCTTGGGACATCTCTAACAAAGCCTGCCAAGCTGGGTCTTGGCTTCATGTTTAAAGCTAGTACCACAGATCCAAGCATCCCTTTTTCTTCTATGTCTCCCACCTCTGTCCCATCCAAAAGCTCATCCATTGCTACAGACTCGACTTCCTTTCAAACTGCTGTCCTCTCAAAAGAGCTCTGCGCCCAACACACTGTCTCTAAAAAAGGACACGGTGACATTCCCACAGCAGTGTTTGGTCTCACTCGTTCCAGCTGAAGCTTTTTAAGCATGTGTCAATGTTTATGTAAATATTGAAGCAAAGCTCCAAGGCAGGGAGGCCGAGCGCATCCCCTGCAGTCGCAGGGCTGGGATGCAATGAGCTCCTGCTCACCAGACCGCCCCACGTGGCATCCTAATACAGTGTCCCTTAATTCACAGCGCAACCGGGAACACACAGAAACCACCACAGCGATGGCAAAGGCACAGTTAAATCACCTCCAGGCTCCCCTCCTGCTACCATCAGGAGTCGTCAAGCCAGTCCTAACTCTGGCCGGCATCTCCAACACAGCCGTCGGGAGCAGCGGCTTTTTTCCCTCCTGTCTCCGCGGGCAAGGACGACGCTTCCCCAGCACCAAGGGTACCGCTGCCATGTCAAGTGGCTGACTGCTGGCCAGACTCTGCATTTTCCCCCATCCTATCTTCTGCAGACCTCCTGCTGTAGAAACCTGCAAAACCAGAGGCCAGGCGACATTGCCTTCCCAAGGGACCATGGCCCTGGACATTGCCTGGCCTCTTGTTTTGCAGGTTTCTACTGCAGGGGCTCTGCAGAAGATAGGATGGGGGAAAATGCTCAGTCCTACAGAGGAACTTCTCATTCCTTCAAGGATTTAAAAATAATGAGCATAACCCTGCCAAAGTCTATTGTCCCAAATAGTGATGAAGTGCCGGATTCAGCAAGGTCCCAGCAGGTCAGCGCCAATGCAGCACCCCAGTAGTGCACAGGGGATGGTCACCGACAGGGTTGGTCTCCTCTTCCTTGCTGGAGTCGATGGGGAGGCTTCAGTATGTTTGGAGCAGCCTGACAGCACTCCCACAAGATATTTAGCCATTTTGAGTCTCACCAGGAGCTTATGGTGCTGGAGCTGAACTTTTCTCTTCTTGTTTTTGGCTTGAGATTGAATCCAGAGCCTTATGCACATTCCATCAGATACTCTCCTTGGAAATGCTCAGGCAGTTTCCCACGACTGAGTAGGAGCAATTTAACAGCTTGCCAGGCCGGGCTCAAGGGCAGCTGCCCCTTCAGCTGGAAGTTTCCTCTTCACACCTGATAGGAGGTAACCATGTGCAAATCCTGTCGTTGCTATAAAAATTCAAACAGTCTGGCTCCAATGGGCTTCAGTGGCCCAGGCCTTGAGGAAACCACCTTCCTGGAGGTTCAGGCTAACACATTTGCCTTCTCAATTCAATAACCCCAGCCGCCTTCTCAATTCAATAACCCCGGCCGTGAGGGGAGACCTCCCAGCTGAAGGGACAGTTGCTTCCTTGACCACCCTGGTTCAGTTGCTCGCAATCACAGGGCCATGCCCTGACCTCCGTCAGGCAGTTACATTTCAGCCATCAGCTCCAGCATCCATGCCATGACAGGCTTAGCAACAGCAGCTTTGTGTTTTGGGCTTTACCTGGCTGCTTTTCACCAAGCGCCAACCCTCATCAGGGGAGAAACGTGGCTGGTGAGTAAAGGCGCTCAGGACCACAGCCCCAGCTGCCCTCTGTCACCCTGCTCTGATGGAGGGAGAGCAAGGGGGTGAGCTACACCTGCCAGGACGGGCAAGGAGAGTGGAAAGCATCAGCTTGAAACACACTGACATCCTTGCACAAACATGACACACATCTGGACCCGCAGCCAATGCACCCTCCACGGTCGTCGTGCAAATGACAGTGCTGCAAAGTGGAAGCGTTAGACAGGAATTCAGTATTAAACCATGAATAAACCCAGTGGCACCCACCCCTGCCAAGGCTTTGCTGGGTGCTGGGGACAGTGGCAGTCCCTCTCCCCTCCCCACCAGAGCAGGACCAAGGATTAATTTGTGAATCTACTTTGTTCTGCCTCTGTATCTTTTTTTTAGTACATGCCACATCTGTTTGTTTTCTCTGCTAGTCAGATGATGACATGAACCACTAAAAACTATCTTCTAAATGTGCACGTCTCGTTTAAACTACCTGGAGGTGTTTAATTATGGCTTAGCTCTAGTACACACTGCCGCTATTGCTGCATCTGATTTTATATAAGTGCCTGGATGAACCCCAAGGCTCTGTGCTCTCTCCTGCTCTACACCACTGGGATTATATAGGGATGTACGTAAAGGATATTTACAGTGCCCTCTGCCTCCCCCCGCTCTCTCTAGGAAAATGCATTGCTTAGTATCATTTATTCTGTATATTTTTTACCATCACCTTACCAGCTTCTCTGGTGGTGGAGAGGTAATTTACATTTAGCAGCCTCCCTTGAAAAGAAAGCAAAAATTAACATTCAGGTGTAGGCAGTACAAGAGGTAGAAGATAATGTAACACTCTTCACTCTCACACTGACCATGCATCATCCCTCCCCAACTTTTTGTCCGCAAAGCTTCAGCAGAGGCAGCGTGCAGATTTCCTCTGAAACAGCAGTTGGGGGTGAAACCATCAAGCCCAGTCAGTGTCTGCACAAACCACTACATGAGCAAGCCTGGTGGGTGTCTGCATTAGCAAGTAATGCTTGATGCACCCGTCTTCCCCATCCCCATCCATGCTCCTTTCAGCCCTCCTTAACACACGGAGTATTATTTGCTTTAGACTCCGTTTTTTTGCAGGTCACAGACCCCACTGCTCTAATCTCTCCAGATCACGCTGTTTCACCTCAATCTTGATGTGTTTGTTATTCCTCTAATCTTGGGGTGACATCAAGGATGAAATTACACCTGAGAGATACCCACCATGAAGTATAAGCACTGAATATGGGGGTGGTTTTTTCTTCTGGTTTAGTTTAGTTGCCCAAAGCCCTCTTGAGAATATTGAAAAAAAGCTTTACCCTGAGGATTGCTTTTAGCAGATGTTTCCCCACCCTGCACCAAAATTTGAGAATCACAAGGCTAGAAGAACAGCATCAAATCCTTGTCTTTTCTCTCCCTCCCTGCTCCATACAATGAAGAACAGGCTAATGTTGGTTTGAATTAAAATCATTTTAATCAACAGACCATACGGACCCCTTTTGAAATAGATGGGCGTTCTACCAGGGTTTTGCCTGCTCTGTTCGAAGCACAGCCTCACATCCTCATCCTCTGGCCACAGGAACTCCCACTTCCCGCACAGGCTAAAATAAAACCGTTCCATGGAGATCACACCCCCGCAGCCGCTCCCAGACAGCCGAGACTGCACCAAGAAATGCAAATTTGCAGTGTGGTTATTTTGGGGGCTGAAGATGCTTTGGCTTCTCTATTCCAGACATGCTCTTTTTATAGGCGCTGTAGTACTTGCAAAGGCAGGGCTCGGCTGCTTGCACCAAAGCACGGGTGCAGCAGAGGGATCCCTGAACACAGAGCAAAGTGACTTGTGTTGCTCTCTGGGTCCATGCTTATAGACCCTCTCTTCTCCACTGGAGTTGAAGGGAGAGAGCACAAGAAAGCTGGGAAAGCCTGGAGGTAGGCAGACGTGTCCCACCATGCAGAAGGGGGGAGCAGCTAACGAGGCAATGGGGCAGCAGCTCGAACGGAGAAAGAGGAATTGCCGTGCACAGCAGATATCAAATCTGGGGAACTCATCACTGCAGGACAATGGTGTGGACACTAACACCGCACGTGGTTTGGAAAGCAGACGAACTCATGGATGAAACAATACAAAGTCACCACCTCAGGCTCAGAAAGTCTGAGCTAGGTCCCAGCAGGCTGGGAGCAGGTTTGGGAAGGTATCCCAAAGGCACAATCACTCTCCAAGGCTCCCAGAGGTCTCACATTGTTGTGAGAGTCAGAGACCCAAACCCTGCTCTCCAAGACACGCTAGCAGTGCAACCCTGCCCAACTCCGTAACTTCTACAATTTCTGTTTGTTAACCCTGGCCATGGCCCCACCACACACCACGCAGGCAACAAACACAAAATCATCCCTGCTTGGTGTGAGCAGAGGACAAATGGCACAGGATGGAGACAGAGACCAAGGAGCATGGGAACGCAGCAGAAAGCCTGTGGTCAGGGTGATGGCAGTGAGCTGGGCACCCCCACTCCAGCCACGTTTTCATGGACACCAGAGCACAGAGGACAAAGACAGTATATGGTGGAGGAGGTCAGATGAGTGACCTAGCCAAAGAAAGGGTGATTTTTCTACCTAGAGACATATATGGATCGTGTTTTATTTCAGTTATAGAGGTGGAAAGTCCAAATAGCTCTGTGAGTTATGAATAGCTCTACAGCAGTGCATGCTGTTATCACTGAATTAAAAGCGGTTCCCTGTCAGCCAGGAGCAGGGCAGGAGGCAACACCCAGCAAGAGGCTTCCAGGGGAGGTTGGAGGAGGAACCCTCTGGCAGGCAGAAAAGGCAGGCACCACCAGAGACTGCCTTTACACCTGTACTCTGCCAGCATATTGCAAGTCAATCAGCCTTGAAGTATTATCCAAGCTACACAGCTAATGCCGAATTTTAATCAGCGTTACTATTGGGCCATAGGGACTAGCTGCCAGCGGGTCAGTACAGCCTGCTGTTGGTTACCACTAGTGACACCAGACCCGAGGTGTGCAGGAGAAGCAGGAAAATCTGATATGCTATTTCTCTGTGCCAAGCCTAACTCCATCTTTCTGTTGATCACTTTACTGACACCACTAATAAGTTCACAAATCCAATCGAACACCGGGGAAGAGCCAAATATTACAAAACCACCAGATGAGGAACCAAGAAGAGGAAAAAGAAACTGTTTTTTTTAATTTAAGCCCAGAGTCAGTCTGGGAGAGATATGTAATAAATACATTAACCAGCTGTATAGTGAGCCCAACAATGGTCTGCTAGTTCTGCAGTACCTCTGCCAGCTTTATCTGACATGAATTTCTAATGCAATTGAATCTGATTTCACTTCCCAATGATCTCATTTCAGTCACTGCCACATATCCCACCGCCGCCCCATCGTGCGAAGCCGGTGATGCTGGTTCAGCCGAATGTCAAACCAGCGGTGGCTGATAGCCCTACATCCTCCTCCGATGGGCTCAGCCCTGCAAGGCGCTGGGCTCTGCCCAGTTCGGCTGCGAGGAGCGTGGGTCCTGGCGGTGGCTGATGCATCGCAGGAGTCGCTGTTTGTGACTCTTAATGAAGTGTGAGTCAGCACTGCCACTGTAAACTGTGTCCTGCAGAGGCTTAAATATAGAAGCTCTGGCCCAGGATGGAAACAAGGATAGCCAGACTGTTATGAATGAAGTAAAAGCAAACTCAAGGTGAGACTTGAAAGTGTGAACATTTTTACAGTGGCATTTTTTTTTATTTTGAATCTTTTGAAATTATCATTTTTCCCTTTTGTGATCTCAGCTGATAGGAGGGAAAAACAAAAAAATCCATAAGCAGGGTACCCAAACTATGCCATGTTTTCCCCTTTCTTTTTATATTTAGAAGCTTTTCTTTCAATGAACACTATATTTTCCACACATAGAATTGGCGCACCTGGAAGAGCACTAGGACTTGAAGAGGAGACCTCACAACCCCCCTCCCAAAAGCAGAGGTGTGGGGCAAAGGGGCTACAGGAAGAGGGAAATTAAGTGACAGGGATCCAGGGAGACAGAGCTCTGAGATAAACCTCTGCATCACACTCACTCACATCCACTAATGGTGAATTACAGGGGGAAAAGGCTTGGGGTTATGCTCGTTGTTTTTTAACAGATAACCCGCAGATTATACAGATGAAAAACACAGTAAAAAGTTCTGAGGCATCCTCACTTTGCGGGGGGCACTACGGTGAAAGCAGCGAGTGTTCGGCCCCCCTCGGGCTCAGCCCCCCAGTGCCGTGCTCTGCTGCACCAGGCACACACAGGCAGGGCCCCTGGAGCTCAGAGGTATAGAAGTTTCTCATATCCATGAACTTCAAAGGGATCCAAGTGCTAGATGTCTTTGGAAACCTGAACAGCAGGTCCAGGTTTCCATCTTCTTACTGTAGATGCAAAAATAATGTGCTCAGACAGATTTGTAGAGGTAATGCCAACAGGGCATCCAGCGCAGTGATAACACCTTTGCACGGTCACTCAGTAGGACTTGGGGGGACCCCGGGCAGCACGAGCTGCGGCAGTCTGGAGCTGTGAAAGCAGGGATGATCCAAGGCTTAGATCCAGGGGCTCACTCCTGGCAAGAGCCCTTCCACAAGCACCACCCCGCGCACCTCCATCTCCTCCTCACCCCAAAACCCCCGCACCCCGGAGCCTGTAAGGGATGCTATTTGCTACTCGTCCCTGCTGTGACACCGAAGCAGGCAGCCGAGCAGAGCGGAGCGGAGCAGGGCAGAGCACCGGCGGGGTCGCGCCCTGCCCTCCGCCCCTCCATCGCCGGCAACCCCCCCGGCCCCGGCCCCGGCCCCGGCCCCGGCCCGGCGGTGCCTGCGCAGGCCGCCCGGCCCGGCAGCGCTGCCATTCCTGGCCGTCGCACGCCCTCTCTTGGGGAGCGACCCTTAAGGCCAGGCCCATCCCCGCCACATTGCCCGCAAAAAAAACCCAACCCTGTCCGGGGGAGAGGCAAGCTGGGAAGACCCTAGCAGGAAAATCTATCCCTTCCAAAATGGGCCTGACAGAGATGTAGTCACTCCGGTGGGCAGTGACAGCATCACCTGGGACACAGAAACGCACTGAGCTTCATTTTTAGAGGGCTATACTGCAGGCAGGCAGATGGGTACGTATATAACTCTGCAGATACACAGAGAAAGAACGGGTGATGGAAAATCAATAGTGCATATGATCTTGAAGAGTCACCTGGCTTGGCTCCTCATCGCAACTCGGCTATGCTACAGCCAAATCTGATGGACGTCTAAAATGCGCTCTTAGAGACCTTCTGCGCTGGAGACCCACAGCCTTCCCAGGCAACCTGCTCCCACGGCCCACCATCCAAAAGCTTCTCTTTCTGTCTGACCTTGCCACTGCATCTCAAGGGCCTCACTCTTTCCTATCCAAAATGAGCACAAAGAACACATTTCCCTTCTTCTCTTGCCCTTAAGGACCACCCCTTTTTGCCCCCTACACCCCCTTCCTCAGGCTGAGCAGCCCAATCCGTCCCTCTTTCCTCTCAGGCTGCATTTTCCAGGTTGCCAGACTGGAAATACGGTTGTCTCCTGGACCATCCCCAGCCATCCCACAGCTTTCTGGTTGCATGGTGCCCATGAGTGGAGACTGCTCCAGGTGAGATCTTCCCAGAGCCCCGGAGAACAGGATTACTTCACATCTCTTGGAGGCTCTGCTCCAGCTTGCACATCTCAATATGTGCACGTCTCAATATGTACGCTGGCCTTTTCCACAGCATACACAGTCACCTCACATTTAGTCAGTGATCCTCCATATCCTCTCTAAGAAGCAGCTCCCTGTCTACAGTTCCCAACCATCCCCTCTGCTCCTCTGGCTTCCCAGCACGTGTGCATGCCATGGACTGCCTCCAGGTAGAGGAAACTTGCACCTCTTGAATTCTCTCCTATTTTTTTTACATCCTTTTCCTCTGTTTTGTCAAGGTCATTTTGAATTTAATCCTCTTGTCTGCCTTCATGTCATCTGCAGATTTAACAGGCAGGTCTTCTACTTAATCAGTCCCAGCACTAACAACGGCACTGAATAGAGCAGAGCACAGGACACGCTCTGGCACCGTCCCACACAACACTGATTCTTCTGGCAACGCATCATCCATAACTGGTCTCATGGTATGTTACCCAATGGGCTTTGAAATCACTGTATAAGAGAATCATCTAAGTCATATGACCAATATTTGTAATATTCCCACAGCTGTTTTGAATGTAATTTGCTACAGTTGCAGATCATTTTCTTATTTATCAGCAATAAAAGAGAGAAAGGAAGAAGACAGCTTCACATCTGTTAAATCCGCAGTTTTCTCTGCATTACCTGGTGCCGACTCTGATGCCTGCCCAAGGAATTGCCACCAACAGAGAAGCCCATGGGGAAACACATGAGAAATCACCAGGCCACTCTGCCCCTAGAAGACTTGTATTCGTGCCTTGTAAACACGGTGAGTTTAAAATGTCCGAGGGCAGTGACTGGCCTCAGTTTGCAGATAGGGACGACCGCTCAGTCTTACCCCAAACCCCTCTGTGAACCACGAGCCTTATTCCTCCCACTCCACTCCCTCCCACCACCACTCTGTGACAGCTAAGACAAATTTTTAAAAACTCAGCTCTGCCATTGTCCATACTTCCATTTGACAGCACAGTTCATGGATTTTTCAGGCCAGAGGGGACTGTTATATTCACCTCATTTGACCTTCTTAAGCACTCCAGGCTCTTGTATTTCACTCGGAGATTTCCAGGAGTGAATCAAGTGATAAACACTTACAGATACCTCAAAATTTAGCTATTGCAATGACTCCCTGCCCACCTGACAAGTTTGCTTTTCTATTGCTTGGAGAAAGTAGCTTGAGGAATCTAGTATGAGAAGCAAGCTCCACTTTTCAATTTAAAGTCTGCTGGAATACAGAGGTTTCCGGTGGCTACAAGCTGGCATAAATTCATTCTCCAGGCATCTTGCTCCCATGAAACAAACTGCTTCCCATTCAAGACCCATCTAAGAAAGTAAAACTTGGCAGTCCTATTAGTCCACTAACAGAAAAGAAAAAGTAAAAGGACAGCTTGTGGTTAGTTGTAGGTAGGTAGTTAGTGCACTAACTCAAAAGAAAATTAGCTTGGACAAGCTATCAAGAATTCTGCTTCATCATTGTGCCTGAAATCAGAGATGCTATATGTCTGAAATCAGAGACAGCATCTTGTATATTGTTCATCTTCCATTCTCTAAAACCATCATACAGCCTCTGCATACATGGGGATCACACTAGTCTACAATTGCTTCAGTTTTACCTCCGTGGATTTTTTTTTCTTTTCTTTTTTCTTTTTTTCTTTGGAAGGATGGTAGTGGGAAACAGAAGAGGAAATCTGAATTACAGTTCTCAGAAAACACCACAGAAATTAATTCAACAGCTATGTATTTGATTTGTGCTGCTCTGAAATAAAAGCACATCCATCCCATGCTCTGCTCCACAGGCTTCAAAGACTGTACATATCAATACAGAGGCTTATTGATTACGCCAAGGCCAAATCGAATAACTTCATGAGAACTGAGAAGAGTAACAAAAAAGACCACCACCACAAAATCCCAACCAAAGATTAAACCTAACCTTGACCCTGCCCCACTAAAGCCACTGAGCACCTGCCCACCAGCTTTGATGGGGATCAGACCAACCCCATAAAGAACATCTAGTCCACCGGCCATATGCCTTTTCTTGAGCCCTTCCACCTAGAGAGCAGAGCTGTTACAGACCTGGGGAGGCTAACGAGCCCAAATGTGAGGAAAAACAGGCAACAAAATCTCATGTAGATGGCCTTCTCAATGAAGTATTTTGAGACTAAGAGCCAATTATTCCTTACAATGTCCCCCTGATTTTCTACCTTAGGGAAAGATGTTGGAAAAGACTTGAACAGAACTTATTTTGATGCTGCAAAAGGCAGTTTTAGGCAGAGTCACCACAGGGTTCAGCAGTCATGGACTCTTGTCCTGTCTTAGGTTGCCAAAACAACATTCCCCTGGAAGAGAGACAACATTATGTCTCTGAGTAGCCTTCCTGTCCCATCTCCCTTCTCATAGCTTTGAACAAACTTTGTTTGAGGAAAGGTTATTTAGATTGCCCACTCAGAAGTGAATTAAAGCGAAGACTGTTTTAAAGACCTGCCTTGCTTTGATCCAAATACATATTTCCTTTACAGTCAGTTTCTCTTTGCATCAGTTTGAGCCTTTTTTTAGGATCAGCTGGAACACCTTTCCTCTTTTCCACTGTAATTCTGAAAGCAATATAAAGTGCAAATAGCCATTGAGACACAGCGTGTGCTCAACAGAGACACATTTCTGTGTGGTCTTCCTACCCCTCACTGACAGCCAAGGCTTTGGTAGAACCTGATGCAGCACCATGACTCACCCACCCTGTAACGGTTTAACTGGGATCACAGCAGTATTCTTACTATGCACAGCAGTGTCTTTTGGAGACTTCACAGTGTATGCCGTCAATAAGTAATAACACTATGCATCGTGAATTATGGAGTTGCTGGAATCAATGGGATTTTGCATATTAATTGCAAACACACCCAAAAAGACAAAGGAATTTATTGGCTTAATTAGTGTTTCAGCTCTAGTAACATTCAAGCTTCATCCTCACACAAAGTGATAAATAGCAGCACAGTGTTACTCCTCGAGGATGCTTTGCCTTTTGAGAGGGGATGCTAAAGTTTATGATCCAAGCTCTCTCAGCTGCAGCGATGCACTCAGCAGGGTCTTGGAGGAGCTGAGCTTCAGAGACACCTCTCTTTCCTAAGCAGGTTGCTAGATGCTGGCAAAAGGAGCTACTCCACCCTCTCTGCAGATGCTAATGGTGTTTTCCCTGAAAGGTATTTATATAGTGACACTTACTGGGCAGGACACAAAATAGAGCTGGACCATTTCCATCTTTAGGGTACAAAGACCAAGATTCATTATAATATGTCCCCAAAACACTGCATAACAGGAACCAGTTGCCACACTGGCGATCCAAGTGTACCTACATGTAATGTACTTAAGGATTGATTCTGACTCCACAGATGTGGAGATGTGGCTGAGAAAAACTAAGTTTGAGAAGGATTAGATCAGTGTACCTGGAAGCAGACTTTGGCCCTTGCGCTCCCAGCTCCCAGGAAGGACAGCTCCATGAAAAATGAGGTGCCAGGAGAAGGAGAAGCAAATGTCAAGAATTCAACTGTATACCAAAACAAAACTGAGAGAAACCCACCTGGATCTGATCTCCATCACCTCATGCATTCACATGCTGCAGCACAGCACAGCTGACGCGAAGTTTCAGGAACAGCATTACAATAATGAGGGAAGAGCAAGACACTACCTGAAAAGCAGCTTCCTCTCCAAGGAGTTAAAACATTTTCTGCATTATCATACCATCAAAATTGCATCTTAAAACTAAGATTGGACAAAGAATCATTGTTCATAAAGCCTGTGCAGAGGATAGCTCACATCTTCAAACAAGGTATTCTCCTGGGCATGTTTTCGCCCCATCCTCAGCAGCAGATCTCTCCTCTTTGGGATGGGGATCACATCACAACGCTTAAGCAATAAGCAATTCGTTGACAAAGAGAAATGGCACCAAGAAAACATTTCAGCTGCGTTCAAGACTGAGGTTGGATCTTTTTTTTGTTTGTTTTTCTAGATATGATCTGGCAGCTGCAAGCAAAAAGAAGAGCCAGGGTCTTGTGAACGTCCCCTCTCTGGGAGTAGCGCAGCCAAAGGCTGCAGGCGAGCCATGCTCTTCATGTCACTGTGCTCACCGTGCACTGGAGGAAGCAATCCTGCATTAATAGGGCAGCAGATCACAGGGATCAAACAGGCCTTTTCTGTTTCTACCCTAGCTTCTGCCAAAAAAAACTAAAACAGGAGCAAATACAACAGAGAGAGGGATATGCCATCAGCCCCCTGTGAAGAAAATCTACTCCCATTTATTAGAATGTAGAGCTGTGCCAGATGGGGTAATGGTTAATTCAGGTTATCTTATAATTGGAATAACGCAAAGAAGATGGGCATTTATGGCTTTCTCTACAAGGAAACAGGGCCATAACTCACAGCTCCTTCAGAATTACACTCTGCAAAACCTTGAGCGCAAGATCCCGCAGACCACTCTGCGGCAGGGGCCAGGATGCGGCAGTGGCTCGGCACCTTTCAGGCTGTGACCTGAAACCACCAGCTCTCAGGGCTTCAGCCTGAAACATGGGGGGAAAGAAGGGGAAATCCGATGTATGTTCAAGCCTAGGACATCAAATCCCACCGCAGCCTCAGCTTCTTGCCCACCCAGGAGGTAAGTAATGCCTCTGTCCCCCCGGCTGTTTCCAGGGAGCCAGCATTGCCCTCTACTGGCCTCTTCGTTAAGGCCAGTAACAACCCGGTCCTAAATCAAGAGAAATCAGAAGGAGCTCAGCCCCCTGCTTTAATCCCCCACGCAGCCTTCAAAAACGAAGCTCACTCGAGGGCCAGTGGGCTCAAGAAACAGTGAAGCATCTCCCTCACTTCTGCTGTGGCATCTGCTGTGTGACCAAGGCATCAACTTCTGAACTGGCCCGGGCTTGGTCTAGAGAAATGGGCCCCCATTTGCACGTTAGCCGAAGCTTATAATCAGGCTGAACCTCTTTCTGCCGTTAGACATGAAACCAGCTGAGAGCAGGCTCTCACCCATAAGTGCCAGGGTGTCCACACAGTAACAGTCTACCTCTGTAATTAATCCTCCAACCCTCTGCACGATGCAGACATTCACAGTAAGAAGGACCAAACTCTCTGGAGTCTCAAAGACAGTGAACATTCAGTTAGTCTTTATTTTATTCTGACAGGCTCCTTTATCCCAGAGACAATACTAAGACACGGGATCTTAGCAGGAATTTTTCCCAGAGTTCAGTCCAATCATAATAAGCAAAAAAAAATGGCGTGTTACCAAAAAAAGGTATTTAACACAAACATATTAGATTTAAAATAGACATATATGCTATTTTGACTCTGTCCTCCACAGACCCTTTTAATATAATTAGTCTGTGGCATAAACAGAAAAAGATCTCTTGAGCATCCACCAAACCCATCCTGCCTACTTTGAGTTCACAGATTAAACCCATCCCGGCACCATAAGCCACTGAAGGAGCCAAGCAAGGAGATAAGCAAGCATTAAATCACCGAGAAAAATGCCCAGAGTTAGTTTCAAGAGCAGTAAGCCCAAGACCAAAGCATGGTTCAATGCACGTGTGTAAAGCCATGAGGCACAAAAAGCAGCACTTTGCTTTTCTAACAGCAAAAGGGGAAGAGGAGAACCCAGATGTGGGGCTGTCCTGCCCCGCTGCGGGCCAGTGTGGCCCCATCAGCCCAGGCCCTACTCTGCAAGGGGATGACCATCAAGGAGAAAATCTGCAAGCCCAGATCCTGGAAAATACAGAGGCACCAGACTTTGCACGGGATACCAGACACCCAGCTGCTCTTGCAGCACAGGTTCCTCAGAGAACTCTTTCTGTACACTGCCTGGCAAAAACTTAGCCCCAGCAGCTAACCTGCTTCACTCAAGCCAGAGCAGGATTTCCTCACCCATCTCCCTAGAGACTTGCCAGGAGCTCCCCAAGCCAACAAAGGTCAAAACAGAAGAAAACAAGTGCCCAGCCATGAGCCCACTGGCTTGCGGGAGAGCAGAGTAACCTGAACGCCTTTCTCCAGGGAACGGCCGCAGATGAGGGGTGGCTGGCACCCCTCTCGGGGCTCTCAGCAGCATCCCCATTTCCCCTTCCATGGTGTTTTGTGTGCTTGGATGTCTCCCTGCTCCCGTCTTTTCCAGGGATCCCTTCCATAGCCAGTGCTGCCCAGGCACGATACAAGGGTCAAGGATTCACATCAGTAGCACAAAGATCAGGGATTTGTTGCTGCAGTATCTAAGTTACTTTGAGAGCATGAACACCTGTCTATTTTTTTATCTTAACTTTTTTATTATTATGTTAACTTGAGCATGCAGATGGGCATAAAACAGAAGTACCCTTTGTCTAAAAATCCGAGCTTCCACTCCTTTCAGGGAGGTTTCCCTATTTGCATCACATCTGATCACCTTACAATTTTTAAAAGCATTTGCTTTACTCATGAAGTAAAATACACTTCTGAGGGGTCAGACCTCCAGAGCAGACACTGGCTAATGGTTGTTCGAGATGCCAGTATCATTTGGGAAGAGAGAAGTCCCAGAGAAAGCTGAAGCCAGCCTCTGAGTACACATTAATTCTCCTCCTCTGATCCAAACCAGAGGACCAGGGTATCCCGGCTACAAATAGCCCCTTCTCTTTGTGCCATGAAACATACAGAACCCACAGACCACATCTAAGGGGAGGAGGACTCCGTCGAAGCCCAGAGGGTTAGGAGCCCACGGCAGGCTGCTTGCTGGGCTGCGCGTGACCCTGCTCTCGCCCACAGCCACCCGCAGCGTGGGGACTGCCATCCCCATCCGCAACGCTGCCTCTGCTTTTCTGGACAGCTGCACCACCAAGCACTAAAGTTTTTCATCTCCCAATTGCTTTTCCCTGTGTTACTTCAGAAAAAAACCAACCCACGCACTGAGCCACTACCACGATGACTGGGATGGAGGAGCCTGTCTAAGCACCACCGCCACAGACGCTGGGTGAGAGCCATCAACCCCCCACAGAGGCAATCTCGGAGGTCCCTGAGATGAGGAGAGGAAACAAAAAAGCCTGCGAGCAGCTGAGGGAGACGTTCATTCTATCGATTGTGTAAACTGTCAGTGGAGTGGCAACGAGCATTTTTTTCTGTTTCTATCCCAGGGAATAATCCAGCCTGATAATTAGTACATAAGAGATAAGTGGAAAATGAGACATCTAGTGAGGCTGGTTCAAGCCTCCTCATGACATTGATAATGTGCAGATACATAGATCACTGTCGGGGCAAACCGCCACTGTGAGCCTGTGTCTTCCCATTGCCTCATCAATCCATCATCCGCTTAGCTACTGACACCTTGGCAGGCACACACCGCCAGCCCTGCATTTGAATTGTGAGGAGCAGGCTCCACCAGGGAAAACAGATTTAAAAATCTAAGATTCAAATTTGTTTAAGTATTGTGAACAGCAATTCCCTTGCAAGGCATCTTCATTGCCCTTTTGCCAAGGGGGAACAGTTGGGTCTTTGTTAGAAGTACAAATTGCTTCTTAATGCAAAGGATAAAGCAGAGCCCAGGCACCTCCTTAGAATTCCTCCTGGCTCCTGCTAATGCTGCTGCATGTCAATTTTAATTTTTTGAAATTTAAACCGAGGGCTTTGTGTCTAAGCTCCATTTTGTCGGAGGGGAGGGGAGGAATAGTCAAAAAGGATTACGGATCCGTGGGGAATTGATGATCCATAGCAATTATACTTCATTTGGGTCTCAGACACTGGTTTTAATCATATTCTAAATAGTACAAATCGACAAGACATTAGAGATTGAGAAGTGTCTAACACATGTACCTGGTTATGAACTCTGCGTCCCTCAGCTGGGGGATGTTTGAGGATGGGATGAAGGGAGGAATTGCTTTCTCTCTCTGACCCTCCTCTTCCAGCCAACGAGAAGACAATACCCACCGAGGACTAGGTAGGAGACAGAAGAGACTGTAAGAACTCAGTCACGCTGGGCTACACCAAAGAGGGGCTGGAACAAGTTCGTCCTGGCGGTGGTTCCCTTTCCTCCTGCAGTCAGGGCAGGGGAAAAGCTCCAGCCTTGGCAGAGCCATTGCAGTCCGGCTCCCGTCTCTCTTACCTGTGAAACTGCACTAACGCTGCGAAGGGAGGTAAGCTGATAGGGAGGTAAGACCTTCAGGAGGGAAAAATGCAATGACAAGACGATAAAATGAAAGTAAGAGCTTTTGTAAATCAGCTTCGCTCTTTTAGCTTCAGCAGAGCAACCCCAATTTACCCAAACTGAGGAGGTTACCTACTGGGGTGATGATGAAAGACGCACCTCCTCCACCAAAGGCTCAGAACTGCACGCACTAGTTACACACCCGTGCGCTTTTAAAAGGACACGGAGTGGCTGGATTTACTGAGGACCAGCAGGAGAAAACCTTTCCAAATGGTCTGAATCTGTCAGTCTTCAGTGAGCTTTCTCTCCCAGCCTGTCTTGGGGACTGTGCAGACCCACCTACGGTCAGGTGTGGTTTCCAGCCCCTATAGGCACTGCAAGTGCAGGGGTTAGACAGACTCTCTCCCCTGCCACCTTCTTACATTTGTCAAGCACGTTACAGAAACACGGCTTTCCATAATCGCCGACTAAACTGCTTTTCCTGTACTTCACTAACCTCTGGATCAGGCTCAGATCCAGTAAATCTATTTAGGAGATCTGTTCCATAACCCCACTTTCACCTCTTCATGACTGTGTGCCGCTTTTTTATAAAACTTTTTTCCTTTCCCTCTGCTTCTTCCCAGCCCCCTTGAACCATAATCAAGACCTAGCCAAGGTGCCCCATCCTAACTTTAAATTTGCTGCAAACCTAAAGGACGGAAGTGACCCCCCCCTTTACCTCCCACCCTCCCGTGGCACCACCACAGCGCTCCTTCGCAGCACTGGAAGAGACAGACAGCAAGAAGGCATTGTCTAAAAACATAATTTAATGTGATATTTTGGTGATTGTGGTCAACGACTGAATTCTTTTGCAGACAGGAACAGGTTTGACGTTAATGACACCGTCATTCACACGAGCATTGCATTGCACAGAAAAGAAAAATTTACACTTGACCCCATACAAACAAAGCAGCAGAGGAAAAACCAGTTATGGTCCAGTCCCACTTCATGAATAGTCGATCTGAAAATTTACCATCATAATTAATACTCATTGACAAAAAAATGTGACTGGTTCAAATTCCATGTGCGGCACAGTCCGAACTCAGGGCTCTCTTACACCCCCCAGGAACCACTCGAGAGTTTCAAGCTGCCGAGTTCCTCGTGTGACACACAAAACACCGAGGCTGACAAAGGGAGAGGGGGTTCAGAGCAAATGGGGGAAAGTGAGGAAGGGGATCGCTTTGTTTCACTTCTATTTCGTTTCCACAGGGGTAAAAAAAAAAAAACAACCATACAAACTGATAATGAAGCTAAAGTGACCTGTGGAGACAGCGGACACCAGGAGGAACAGCGGCACAATGGGGTATGGAAACGCCAACCAGCCCCACGGTCATCGGTAGCGGGGCCAGTTGTGTCGCGTCGCTTGTTTTGTGTTAATCGGGGTATAAAAGAAAACCAGAGAAAGTGCTGTACTTATTGTTGTTGCCTCCGTGCGCTTTGCCTCCGTCCAGCTTGACATACACCTCGTCGCCGGAGTCCAGGTGCAGCACCACGCTGTTGCTGGCGTAGTCGTAGTTCTGGTCCGCGTCTTGGGCGATGGCACTGGCGCGCACCTGCCAACACAGCCGCGGGGTACATCAGCCCCCCTCTCCCCTCTTCCCCAGCCCCTCCATCAGCCCCCCTCTCCCCTCTTCCCCAGCCCCTCCATCAGCCCCCCTCTCCCCTCTTCCCCAGCCCCTCCGCTACCCCCGTGCCCTCCCTCCCGCCCCCCTCCTCGCTTCTCCTTCCCCCCAGCCCGGCAGGAAAGTTTGCAAGGCGGGAGTTTGGAGTTTGTAGCGGCTCTGAAGCGGCTCCCCGCCGGGCACCCCCGCCCCGACGGCGGGGAGGGTGCTCCGGCTGCTCCTTTCCCCGGGAGCGGCGGCGGCCGGTGCCCGCGGGCGGCCCCGGAGCCGGGAGGGGGGGGGGCGGCCCGGGGCGGGGAGGAGGAGCGGGGGAGCGGCGGGGACCCACCTGCCCGTTCTTGCAGAGGTCGGCCCACATGCTGGTGCCGTCGCCGCCGCGCATGAGGATGTGGTAGGTGAAGAAGTAGATGCCGCGCACCTGGCAGGTGAACTTGCCGCTGGCCGGGTCGTAGTGGTTGCCCAGGTTGGTCACCACGTCGTCGAACTTGAGGACCTCGTAGCCCTCGTGGGGGCTCTTCAGCCCCACGTAGAAGGCGATGCGCGGCCCGCTGAAGGCGGCGTTCAGCCCGCCCGCCGCCTCGCCGCCCGCCGCCGCCCCGCCGCCGCTCCCGCCGCCGCCCGCGCCCGCCAGCGCCAGCCCGGGCAGCCCCGGCTTCCCCGCGTCGCCCCGCTCCCCCGGCGGGCCCCGCGGGCCCGGCGGACCCGGCTCCCCGGGGGGCCCGCGGGGGCCCGGCTTGCCCGACCGGCCCGGCTCCCCCTTGGGTCCCTGGACGAAGGGCGGCGGGGGGTTGGCGCCCAGGTCCTGCAGGGCCTCCACGGCGGCGGTGCTGCCGGGGCCGGGCGGCCGGCCGCCGCTGTACGGGTCGCAGATCATGCGGCAGGTGCCCATCATCTCGTAGTGGGCGCCGCTCTCGGCGGGCGCCTGCAGCAGCAGCAGGGGCACGGCGACGAGCAGGGCGACGGCCATGGCCAGGGCGAGCCCGGCGGCGGCCAGCAGCCGCCTCCTCCGCTGCCAGAGCCGGGCGGCGACGGCGAGCAGGTCCTCCTTGCCGTGCGAGGCAATGGTGGCGCGGGGGGCCGGCCGCTCCCTGCGGGGGACGGCAAGAAAAGGCGGTGAGACCCCGCCGCCGGCGCCTCCCCGCCCGGCCCCCGCCTCAGCCCGCCCGCCGGCCGGCCGCCGGCCCCGCCATGCCGCCGCCGAGAGCAGCCGCCGCCGCCGCCGCCGCCCCGCTCCGAGGGGACGCGGCGCCCCGTCCGCCCGGCGGGGCTGGGCCGGCGCGGGGGCGTCGCCGCGCCGAGCGGGCGCCCGGCTCTGCCCCTCGGCCCCCGCGGGAGGGACGGGCTCGCCCGCCCCCGTCGCCGCCCCGACGTGGGGGGCGCGGAGCCGAGCGGGGCGGGGCGGGCGGACCGACCCACCTGCGGGGCCGGGCGGGGGTCGGGGCGGAGCCGCCGGCGGGGCCTCGGGGCTCCGTCGCCGCCGCGGCCCGCGGTGCGCCCGCCTGCGGCCCCCCCGGGCGGGGCGGGCGGAGGGGAGGGGAGGGGAGAGGCGGCGGGGCGTCCCGCACGCCCCCGGGCTCTCCGGCCCCGCGACGGCTGGCACGGGTGCGGGGGGGACCCCGCCCGCCCCACCGGCACCGGCACCGGCACCGGCACTGGCACCAGCGGAGTCCCTGCGGGTACCGCCCAAACTGCGCCCCACGGAAACCGGGACGGTCTGGGACGCATCGCATTGCCCCGTTCACCTGCCGCCCGAAACCGCTTCCTCCCTCCATCCCTCCATCCCTCCATCCCATCTCACCAGCCCTATACCCCTCCATCCCTCCCTGCCCGCGGCGGGACGGCCCCTGCGCGACTGCCCGGGCCGCGGCCGGAGCCCCCGGTCCCGCCGGGGTGAGCTCCCTGCCGCCGCCGAGCCGCACCGCTTCCTGCGGGAGTGGGTCGGGGAAAGCCCTGCGCAGGCAACAGGTTGCCCCGGCGTGTTCCTCGTGGCTTCCTCAGCCTTCCCCCGTCCAGCCTCGGGGGCCGAAAGACGAGCGGGACAACATCGCGGGTGGGTCTCGCTCCTCAACACATCCGAGTGTGATTAAAGTTCGTTGCACCCGCCCCGACCTCCCCAAGGCAGGCAGGGCTTGCCAGGTGGAAGGGGAGAAGTACCCTTAATACCCTTTTCTACCTGGGAAGAAATACCTTTAGCACAGCTTAGGTTGGGTTACAGCACACTATTTTGTAGGTTTCACCGCGTCATGATGGGTCCAAATCAAGCGGATTTCCCCCAAGTCGAGAAATTGTGATTAATTGCCTTTGATGTTCGGCGTAAACGGTGGTAGTGCAGCGGGAGCTCTTGCGTCGTTACCCGCCTGCAGGGATCTCCCCTCTGGAGGGTGCCTTGAGGTCCTACCCCCGCTCCTCATCGCGGTGGGGAAGCACCCGTCCTGGGAAGAAAGAAGAGAGTGATGACAGAGATTTCCTAAGGGCAACATTTCTGTGTCCCCCGCTCCCTTGGTGCGTAAGAAGGGTGAATTTCCAGCGGGTTCACAGGGCTGAAGGCACGCTGTTTTGTCTTAAAACAGACAAAGCTGTAGGTCGAAGGAAGCGAGCCGCTCAGCCTGATCCAGCGCTTGTTGAAGCTGATGGCCTGGAGGCATCATATGCAAACGGGGACACACAGGCTTCTTCCAAGAACTGCAGAAATGCCCTAAAAGGACTTGGGACTCTTTTGTTAGCTTTCCTTGAAATTTAAGGAGGGGACATCAAGGCTTTCCCATCTGGAATGCATGCACTTCAGGACCAGATGTCATCTCAGTTACATCCCTGTGTGCATCCAGCGTTTTTTCCTGGAGCTATTCGGGCTTTGCTCTGCTGCTGCTGAGATCAGGATTCAGCCCTGCCCCTCCAAGTCTCTCTGATTTTTTTTTTTTTTTCACATCTGTGTATTTGAAGCTGGAAGGAAAATTAATCTCGTAAATGAAAACCTTTCCCTGAGAATTGTGTAGATAGTCGTATTAGAGTAACCATGTCTATTACTTAGCACAATGCAGCTAAATGTTTTAAGAGACGAGATTGTGACAAAGATGTAAGTCCTTTTCCTCTCCTCTGAATTAACAGTTGCATCCCACAGTGTTATTATAAGCCCCTACACTTGTCTAAAGCCTTGTAAAATGATTTCTAATAGTTGTTTCTGTTACAGCCCTAGTATAATTTTCCATATATTAACTGTGCTAAATACAAATAAATTCACAAAATAAATTACACTGCTTTGCTGATCATCCCTACTTAAGCTCCTGTTAATTTCCCTTTTGTTCTGGTATTTGTCACTAGCTTGGCTCTCCCCGTGTGTGTGAATCCAGAGCTCTGCAAACCCCCCTAACGTGGCTTTTTAATCTCCTGTTTTCCAAAGGCAGCAGCCACACTGTAGTTTTTCTAACCCTTTTCTGAATAATTAAGTTCTTGTATCATTTGGGCTCTGTTGCAACTTCCCTATTTGCATTAACTCACTTTTATAATGAGGTGATGGGTGCTGGGAACTATATTCCAAATGGAGGCTCACCAGCCCCTTCTGCAAAGCCAGAATAATTTTCTATGGTGGGGTCTGTTATTCCCACGGATCAACAAGGACAGACAAAGAAGAAGAAACGTATTCTAACTTTCAGCAGAACAAAATTGGCACGGTTCTTAATAAGGACAATTGAGCACTTGAACAAGCTGGCAGAAAAGATTACAGAGATATCAGCAGTTAGGTTATGTCCAATTCTTGCAGTTCGGTTTGGGAATAATTTAATTACTCCTGTGTGATGCAGTGAGATGGACTGATCACCTACTTAATCCCTCCATCAGATTGCTTTAAGGTAAACACAGTGTGACTTTAACGTATAACACCTTCTCCAGTAGGATCTACGTTCTATGTTCCTGGAGACCTGGAGCTATGGCTGACTGATGTAATGCATCTTGTGGCCCAAGAAGTAGCACTGTGATCGGTGAGGCAGCTGGTACCACCCACTGATCCTACACTAGTGAGTATTTAGGAATGTAGTCGCAAAAAGGTACGTGGCAACACTCATCTTACAATTTCAATATGGGCTGCTGCACCCTGTTAGGTGCCTGCTTTCTGTACACAATGGGATGTACCACAGCAGTACAAGGAGCAGGAAATTACCAGATTAGCTAATCAGGCAGTGCCTGAAGTACCGCCTGCCCTGCAGGGAGGTGCCTTTCTTCATTTGAGATCAGAAGTACCAAAGCCTCTCTTAGAGTTAGGCACTTCACATCCTTCAAAAAGTGAGTCAGGTTGGTGCTCCACTGCAGGCTACTCAGGGCTGGCAAGACTCAAGTGCCTCTGGGTGTGCCCAGAGAGAGAGATAAAGGCACCCGCAGAGCATCCCTGGTGAAACACAAAGGGTGTCTGGACCTCAGCATTAGGTGATGGCTGACCAGGAGCTTTGGTGATTGCTGTTGTTGGCCAAAGCAATAGTTAAGCACCTATAAGCTTGCGTGGATCTAACTCGAGACTCCATTTTCAGATGTGGTGTAAGGACTCAGGAACCTGACCGCTCAGGGAAGCATTTGACAGGTCAGGCACAATTCCCAAATTTAGACAGTCAAGAACCCAGACACTTTGCATTGAAGCTCCAAAATTCCAGGGGCACATGAATTTCCATCAGTTACCTCCTCCTTAATTTCTGCTTCAAGGCAGAGCCACCCACCTCAGGATGCTAGTAACTCTCAAAAGATGTTTTTGCTCCATCAGATTCATCAGATCCATCTGCTCTACCAGATCCATCTCCCACAGGCACTTCCAGAGCGTGTCTGCTGGATCAGGCCTCTCACTACTATCACATGCACTTGCCACTAGATGCAAGGTACTGGTGAGGACACCAACATGTTGGAGACTTGTTCCAGTCTTTCACCAGATTTGGAGCAGATTTTCAAAACTATCTTTCCAGTCTTCCAGGAGAATAGTCTCAGTCTCCCAGCTGCAGGGTGTTGAGAGTTGGATTTTCTTCAGCTTGTTCTCTAGGATTTATTCTGCTGTAAAAATAGTGAAATATTCACAGGGGCAGAGGAAGGAAGAATAATTCCACGGGCTGATTAGGGCTCCCTCCCAAGAGAAGACACAAAGAAAGCAAGCTGATGGCTGAAGGAGCTCAGGGCTGAGCTTTCAAACCATGCCTGTTCCCAAGGCTGAGCCACCTTACATGGTATGACCAGAGTCTGTCCGTCCAGGAGGCAACACAGGACACTCCTCAAGGCTGCAGCGGGCCGTCTGTATTTCACAGGGAGGCTGTCAGCAGGGTGACAAGGAGGACATCTGGGTTCATCTTGATTTGCTGCCTGAGAAATCCCAGCCTGTGTTCCCTGGGAGGCTGCCACAATCCTCCAGGGTGCAAGCTACGGGAGGGAGACGGAGAGAGCAGGGAGGAGAGCACCGCCATGCCCTTGTGTTGAATCTGCTCCTCTTTGCATAAAAAGAATTAAAGATTCATTGAGCTAGGAGGAGAGGAAGACCAAAGGTGAGTATAATTTTTAGTTTAGTGGTGAGGGCACCTACCTGATCCAGAGTTTCAGTCTTCCTCCAAGAGCTGTTTGTGAATTTGAGCCAGGAAGGTGAGGTACAAATGCAATGAGAAAGAGAGCGGGTGGCTCTGGCATGCACAATTCCCCATCCTGAAGGACCACCCCAGCTGCTGAGCTAAAGACTCTTCTGCACTGTCTCACTTTTCTCTCAGAAGGTTTGCTTTTTTTTCCCCTCCTCTTCTCAGCTAGACATCCTCAGCACAAACTGAGCTCATGAACTGAAGCATGTGGTTTTCTTCACAACCAGCAAGAGCTGAACCATCCCCTGACCAAATCTGTAACCCTGGCAGGACGTAGCGGGACTCAGACCCGCTGAGGTGGTCGGATTTCTGGGCAAACGTGCAAGTTGACCATTGTATATTTAAGGTTCTTGGAGACTGAAGGTAGGTATTGCCCCAATTAGGTGCCTCTAGGCTTGGACAGGAGCTGAGGGAACACTTTTATTTCAAATTTAAGTGCTGAAATGCTGCTTTAATACCTTCTTTCGGTTCCTTTTTGGATTTGGCCCTTAACTTGAAAATGTAAGAGCTGTACCAGCTCAGACCTCTTATTTAGCAAAAATGTCAAGATCAAAGTAAGCCTATGGAGATACTTCCCTGGTATTTTCTCTCAACCTCCAGCAATCCATGGCTTAAGGACTTCCTGAGCCACAGTAAAATACTTTTAAGAAGCTGAAATCAAGATTACTGTGAGTAAAGGCACAGACTTTGGGTCAGTACCCTCACCCATCCCAGTGAGTAGCTTTGTTTTGCTATCTTTTGTCATGATTGATGGAAGTTATGGATCACATTACCCTCTGATCCTCTGAAGTGCTTCATTCATGGCCTTTCTCACATCACAAGACTCACAGATATTTCTCATTGCCAGAATTAACTATCCGGAACTCCGTGTATTCAACAGCCAGTAAAACATAATATATATAGTCCTTAAGCTAAAATGTTCACATTTCTTGCTGAAAGCAAATTTGAATCTGTTAATGTTCAGAATGTGTATAATATTATTTCCATTCACAAAATATAAAAGATAATGATACTGATTATTTTTGCTTAAAAGAAATGGTTAGGCTTATAGTATTAACTGCCATCATTCCCCACAAATACTGTGCACTTCTTTTTGACCTAAGCTGGGATTTCCAACACTACTTGTCTTAACAGCACAATGCTGAATTTACTTCCACTTGATGGACCCAGTGGGTACATGGGGTCCCGCACAGCAGAAAAAGCATTTTATTACATAGAACAAGGACAGGAGCTGGCGCTTGTCTTACTGTCTATAAGGTGGAGTTGCAATAGCCCACAGAAGCTTGTGCTGCTGCAGCAATACATAAAATTCAGCCCATATAGCCAGAATCAGGCCCCATGTACTGACACAGTACCTGTTACAGATCCTGCACAAGGAGAAGTTTGCGTACAATGCAGACAGACATTGCAGTGGGATAGGCTTTATTGTATGTATTGAGAACTGCTGCTATTTGCACTTTACTGTATCCACTCGCTGTACATGGAAGACAAAATCTGCTGGCTCTCTTTGTGAGGGGGTGTTTTGGCAAATACACGTAGCTGTTTACAAGAGAGCAGTTCACAAACCCCAGACCTGCCTCCAGGGCGCTGCTTGGAGAAATACCAAAAGGTGTGGAGAGAATCAGGGAAAGCCAAATGCCTTTGCATCCCCCAAAGAGGTGCTGTTCACCAAACTCGGGAGAACTCAACCTATGTTTTCTGGAAAAGATGAATAAGAGCGGCTGAACCTTGCTTCTCACTTTTGACCCAGTGGGACTTTCGCCCTTGCCTTCTCTCAGAGCAGGGTCACACCCTGAAGTTAATTCATCAAAGCTTAGATCAGTTCTGTGGGAACAGAGAAACCTCACACAATGACTGAAGCTGGTGCTGCAGATGCCTGGCCCAAACGTACATGGGTGCTCATGTCCCCAAGAACCTGTTAGGAACTGTACGGGAGCAGCAGCTGATACCTGGCCCTGGCAGCCGGGGTGATGGAGGAAATGCTACAGGAGCTCCAGGCTGCTTGGGAGCTCCCCGGTCCCAGAGCAGGTCTTCAGCTGGAGCTAAAGTATGTTTAGAGAGAAACAAAACTGTCCTTAACAAAAGGCAGGATCCGAGCAACATCACCTATCAAACTATCAGGTTTGAATGACGCCTTGCTTAAAAACAGTAAATTAAAATTAAGCAAGAGGCCAAGTTTGCTTGCCCGTAAGCAGCTGAAGGCTGGAATTTGGGTCACAGCGAGAGCAAATTCAACTCTCCTTTCCTAATTCTCTGCTTCTCAGTATGTGTTTACAAACTGCTTGAAGAGAAACAGGTTGGTCCTAGATTTGTCTTGTTCAATTTGTCTCCTTAGATAACTAATGCTTTTCCAGTGTGACTGCTGGAATAACTCCGCACTATCTATACAACCAAGCATCTCCTTTTTTAACTGAGCTAGGGCCTTCTGTACAAAATACAAATAATGCAATAATAATTAAGCACATTTATTGTCAATGTAAAAGTAACCCGAATTTGGAGGTCTAGTAGAAGAACGAGATCCTCCCCTTGCCTTCTGAATATAACACATGTGCTTGGCCGAGCTGCTCAGCAATGTGTGCGTGTATAAAACCAAACCCCTGGCAGGCTCTCCAGCTGAAAGTCACCCATGTTCCTTCTGAACCCTCTGAAATGCCCGGCAGGACTCGACTCTCAGGCCTTCATGACTTCAGAAGAGGGAAGGGGGAGGCTGGAAGGTCAGAGCACTAAAATCAGTCCATTGATGCAGATCCCTCGTCTTAATTTAGCAAAATTTTCACACCTAGCCATGAGGCTGATTATTTCTATTCTGTGGAGGGAAAAATTGCTGCAGGGAATTGATGTGCATGGGCAGCTGGTTTCACCAGGATGAAAGACACACATTAAAAATGCTTTTGAAGTTCATTTGGGCTTCCCTCTGGGAGTTTACTAAACCTGCAGTCAGGTACCAAAGAGAATTTGTTCCCAGAAGGCAAAGACAAGAATAAAATTAGTAAGAAATAATAGCCAAACCCACAGGTGTGACAGATGGCGTTGAATGGACATCTGTTGGAATAACATTCAGTTACCATGATAAACTTTTACCCTACGTCCCCCAGAATTAAATGTAATCACGTTACATTACTCTGTTAATCATGTAGCATGAAGAGGAAGATGTGAGGATTGGAGACCCAAAGCTAAGGATGTCAGGAATTGGCTTTACGCCTCCATCGGGTGTAGGAAACACACAGCGAGCAGGGTGTAAAAGCCAGAGGAAGGCATATGGACAAGGTGGGGCAGATGGTCCGGCTCCGTGATGCTTTGCTGTGGTTTACTGGTGCTCAGTAGAGAGGAGCTGTTCTGCTGAGCAGAGGCAGCTGCGAGGTTTGTGCAGAGACAAGTTGCTTTGCTATGTTCAGACAAACAGCCCCAGATGAAGAGGTCTGACTGCCTCTTCTGGAGAAAGGGTGATTTGGGGTGTTGCTAGAGAGGAGACAGAGAGCTGGAGACAACGGTCGAGGACAATAAGTCCCAGCGCAGTGGCACAGATCAGCTGGACAAGGTCATGTACCTCTGGGATACTCAGGGAATTAATAACCAGAGTAACTGTGACAATTGTTTTTGAAAAATACTGGTTAAGCTGAGAGAAAGAATAACTGTGAGAGAAAAACACGGATTTCTGTAAAAATAAAGCTTTAAATAAGCACCAAACCGAAGTAGGCAAGATGGCTTTGTGAGATTAAAAAAAAAAAGTTTGATTAAAACATGGTGAAACTGTCCCAACATATGTAGCCATCTATGATGACTCTTCAATATAAACCCAAATTAAAAGCATGACAATGGGCTTTATTTAGAAACATCCTGACCTTTCTCGTATGACTCTTGTCCTGCCTTCTCGTTACTTGTCATTCTCAGTCACTGTATCTTGCTTAAATGAAAAGTGTAAGCTCTCCAGGGCATAGGACTGCATCTCTTTTTTTTTTTCATCTGCTCTGTACAACAATGCATGCAGCAGGGAGACTCTTAAAACTGTTAAATAAAACACAAATAAAAGATTTCATCTCAAATTTTGCAACTTTACTGAATTTCTTCACAAGGAAAAAAACCTCTAGTGTGGATATTAGTAAGAAGTTATTTGCTGACATAAGTAAAAGTTAGGCTAAACAATAATCACAGAAAAGTAGTGCTCTCCTTGGTAATGATGTTTATTAAATCGCAGAACGGTTCCTGGGGGAGAGCAGTGGAAGCCCATTGCTTGGGATTTTGAGAGCGAGGTTGGGCAAAGCCAGAGACCGCACTGCAGGGCTCGGTGCCCCGCTGGCAGGAAGACAAATGAGAAGCCCTACCAGTCTTCTCTATTTTGTTCTTCTATGATCCTTTTAAGAGAGATTGATGCTGACAGCATCCAGGTGGTGCGTCCATGACTCAGCTGTCACGTCACTGCTTACGGCTTAAAGCCAGTGAGTCAAGGAATGAAAAACAGGTGGAAGGAGGAGGAGAGCCCTCCCGAAGTGCTCACCTCCAGCCATCTCTCGCTAAGCGAGCGGGGCCAATTGCAGACCACAGGGATGTGGAAGGAGAGGCAATGACAGAAGGAACGGCTGGTCACCTTCCTCCAAGGGCAGCAGGGTTGCAAGCCATTCTCCACGCCTTATGTGGCGTGGAAGAAAAGCCTGGTGTGAGTTAATGGACTTCTGCGAGCCAGAAGTGTCCACCCTGCGTGGTAGGTCTAAGGCCTGCTGACTCTTGTAACTATGCTCCATACGCAAAGCTGTAGATGAAGTAAATATTAAATCCATCTAGTTTAGTTCACGCTAGACAGAAAAGGTAACATCACAGATGTCTGGCCACATATTTTCATCAATACAAAGTTTACTATTATGGATCTGATTTCAAGTGACACCCTAAATCCTGTTCTGAAAATGGGTCCTCAATGTGCTAGTGACTCTGACAACAGACACTATTTCTCTGAAAAGCCAAGAAGTCCTAAAAGACAAAAACAAGACTTGTTGGAGGCAGACTCCTAGGTTCAGATGGCTTCTGAGACACTGCTGTCTGGGAAGGTTCACAAAAGAAATCTGCCACACCTGAGATCTAAACCTGAATCTAATTTTTTTGACACTGCCTTGATTGCAAGGCCAGCCTCTTGTAATTCACAGTAGCAGAAGGTCAATGGCGTCCCTAGAAGGTGGGTACTCCACTGCTGTCTCTGCCTCATGATCAATGTCTAGCACATGGAAATCTCTTCAGGGATGGAAACTTCATAACCTCCACAAGGAACCTGTTGCAATGCTTCATAATCTCTACCATTCACAAAAACATTTTCCAGCATCTGATCTTAATTTCTCTGATGCGGTTTAAGCCTTTAATTCCTTGTTTTATCCATCACGGACAGAGAGAGCAGGTGATCCCCTCCCTTTTGGTGGTAGCCTTTCACACACTTGACAGTTGCTACCTTGCTTCCCTGGCCAGTCTGTCCTTCAGAAACTCAGTCCATTCCACCTTTTTTCATCACTTTTTTTTTCTAGAGCTCTGGTCATTCCCACTGCTCCCCCTGGACTTTCTCCCATGGTCCACATGGCTTTTGATGTGCAGTGCTCAAGACTGGGCACAGGAGTCTTTGGCCAAACCTTTCTATTCATCCGTTTCATAACAGCCCATCATTGTTGACTCGTATCCAGGTTGTGATCCCCGTCACCCACAAATCCTTCTCCAAAGAGCAGTCAGCGCCCTGTACACCCCTGAATGCATCACCTCACAGTTGTCCCTGCTGAATGACATTCTTGTCCCCTTCCCATGCGACCTTTGCTTTGCCGCTATTATTTGGACTTCTTAGCCTCTCCTTCAGCCTGCCAGCTGTCACCACCAGCTTGTAAGTTTAATAACTGTTCCCTATCACATCACCCATGTCTTTACTAGTGATATAAATAGTACCAGACCCCTAGAGAGTCCTACCTTCCCTTTTGGCAATGACCAGCTGATACCTTCTCTGTTCAGCTCAGTTTTGTAGCCATCCTACAATGTTTTGGATGTTCCTGCAATGATAGGAACAATCTTCCTTAGTTCCCTTAAAAGAATATAATGTGTAAGAGTGTGAAAAGCTTCTTAAAAGTCAAGATATATGGTACCTACTGCTTTGCTACACATACAAAGAAGAAAATTATATTGGTGTGACACAACCGATTCTTGCCAAAAAGAAAAGTGTGCTGGCTATCATTTATCCCTTTATTATATGAATATTGCATGTTTTGGTAGCTGCCAGGAAGCTTGTCATGCATTGGCACCCTCTTGTGCAAAGTGCTATGCAAACTCAGAACCAAACGACGGATCCTGTACCAAGAAATACATAATCTAATTATTCTTAATTTTTTCCCTAAAAGGAAATGCCAGCTCCTTCCCAATCAGACTTGACATTGAAATATCTAGGAAAAGGAGAGTATTCATTCTGCAAACCTGTTTTATCACAAAACGAGACGACATTTCTTTCCGAGGAGTCCCAAACAAGTAGTTATTACTGGCATCATCAAGAGCCATATCTAAGTCTTGATTTTAACCACATTAAGCCTTGCTTAAGGCTAAAAGACATCATCTGTCTGCATCCCCCTCACTGTCTGCTCACTCACTGTCTGCTCCACCTAGGATGCAAGTCAGGCAGTTCTTCAGTTTTCAAACCTGACTGCTTCCAGTATGAGTGACACATCTTATGGTGACACAACTGCTGCAGGGTCTGCAGGAATTGTCTGAAAGCTAAGAGCTCTGTCCAAAGGAAGGAAAAATGGCAAGGATATAGTTATGTGAAGTGAATGAGTAAAAGGCATCAACTCCAAGACTGCAAGGCACAGTAACTGAAAATGTGGTGGTTTGCACTGCTCCTGCTGTGCAAAGTAAACCAATTTTTAAAAGTGCTAAATCATGGCACTGGTTGTGGCGAGCAATGAAACTCGATCTTATTTTATGGAGTTTTGATCTTCACAGGCACAAGGAAGACTGTTATCAAGCTAAAGTATTCCAGCCAGATAGTCTCTGACTGTATGTTTGCAGAGCACCTGTGACAGCAAAACGTGGGCTCTGCTGTTGCTTCTGGAACCAAAGAGTTAGTAACAACTAATGTTGTTTATACGTGCAAAGCATTTGGAATTAATTACAGTTTTGTGCTCTATTTAAGTGTACTTTTAATTACTTTTGATTAGGATAAAGAGGATCATTTTCTTTTACCAGTTCTCAGGATATTCAGTACATCTGGAAACTAAAGAAAATCTTTGCACACCGCGTAATTAGTGTAAACTTCAACATTTCCACAGAAAATGGTCCGTGAGTGGGGAATGGCTGAGGCATCCGGCATGATGTGGGTGACCTGGGACCTTGGTGCCATGGAATGGCTGGACATGCAAACCTTTCCCTACAGTAAACAGACATGATCTATTGTTTGACCACGCATGTTTGCCCAGCTTCTAGGTGTTTAGAGGCCAGAGTGCCAAAAGACCATATTGGAAACACTTACTTTACCCATCCATCTTGCCTTGTCCCACGCAGCAGCTTTCTGAGATGAAGTGCTCATGAGCTTTCCATCAGCCCTGGCTGGTAGCAGCAGGGAATGGGGGTCTCTTCTGGCTTGGCGTAGCAGGTGCGTGTGCAATGCAGCTCACTTTCCATCTGCCTCACAGCTCTATTAAATCATGCCTTTAAAGGCTGCCGTTCAGGGTCCTCTGCTTGTTTTGGGCAGGACTTTGCTGAGGTGGACCCCAGCCTGCCTGAAGATGGAGCTCACTGCTTTAGCAGCTGGCAAAACCCAGCTCCAGAGAAGAGGCGGAGGTCATCAGCCCCGAAACTGGCCAGTGTGGGTGGCCCACAGTGCCTTGCTCAACTTTTTTGTCACATCCACAGCTCTAAAACCTTTCTCAAAAGAGAAGGGAAGGGAAGGGAAGGGAAGGGAAGGGAAGGGAAGGGAAGGGAAGGGAAGGGAAGGGAAGGGAAGGGAAGGGAAGAGAAGAGAAGAGAAGAGAAGAGAAGAGAAGAGAAGAGAAGAGAAGAGAAGAGAAGAGAAGAGAAGAGAAGAGAAGAGAAGAGAAGAGAAGAGAAGAGAAGAGAAGAGAAGAGAAGAGAAGAGAAGAGAAGAGAAGAGAAGAGAAGAGAAGAGAAGAGAAGAGAAGAGAAGAGAAGAGAAGAGAAGAGAAGAGAAGGGAAAAGCCAATGCAATGAGTCCAGCATCTTCATCATGGGATCACAGCAAGTATATCAACTTTTATAATGGAAGGACTGCACTACAGCCAAGGATGAAGCCCATGCAGTCTGGGTTTGCAGCTGAACGCAGCCCCGAGGCTCCGTATGGGACCTCTCACCACCACACTGTCCCAGCAGATCCATGCTGATGGAATCAGGAAGCAGGCACGATGCCAGCGATTTACTGGGAGTGCAGGAGGCCGCTCACTTTAATATATGGCACATATGGCATGAGAGTGTTAATGGAATTTATACAGTAAAAAAATTATCTCCACACAAAGTATGGAATTACTTGGGAGGATTTATGCAACAGACATAAAATCCAGTGGAAACAGTCTAACCTTTCTGAGGCTTATTAAGTTTTCTCTTTATTTATGGAAATGTCCTAATTTATGCAAGGTGAATGCCAGAAAAAATGCTATAGATTTAGTCAGAACCTAGCTCTCGCTATTTATAGACTTTCACAGCTATATTCTGCTCTTGTTTACACCAGGAGTAAAATTATTTGAAGTCACTGGGGCCAATCCAAAATCATCTACATGGCTCTGTTGAATGGGTACCAGCACTATGGTACCAGCTGACCCCAAAATGATGCTAATAATGAGCAAAAAATGTGAAGAAAAAAATGTCAGTAACAAAGAACGTTAAAAAAATTTGCTTTGTATCCTGCTTACCCTTGTTGTATATGTTACATTAAATATACATCAAAGTAACACTCTTCCATCCTTGCCGGTGTGCTAGCAGTAAGATGCAGGACTCCCTGACAACAACGGGGTTTCCCTGAGGCCCCCAGGACAGGATGGTCCTTACTCCTTGGTGGCGAGGAGGATCTTTAGCCAGGTTACTAAAGAAAAGATGACACTTCAGTAACCACACTGTCTCTCCATCAGTGCTTACCCCATACCCACAGTTTCAACCAAACTGTGACAATGTTCTTCAAAAAATTATGTTGCTACAAGTGTCATGAAAATCAGAGAGGCATAAATCAGGGCCCTGGTGAGGAGACAGAGTCTCCCCAAGGGTTACACCATCTTTGGCAGGACTGGTCAGCCAGGGAGGACACTTTCAGCCAGCCACCAGGAGTGTCCCACACAGGGTGGCATTTGTAGTACAGAGGGAGGAGATGGATGGAGGGGGAAAAAAACGCACAAATCCGTTGGAAAACAGGCTTCTGTTCTTCATCAGTCAACACATCTTACTCGGTGCATCTAAATCCTGCACAAATTTCATCCTGTACTTTTCCACAGCTGTATCACTAAAGCATCTCAATTTCTTACAGACACTAACGAATGCAACCTTAAAATATGCCCCTGAGGTCAGCTGGGGTTATGAACTGGAGGTGACAATAAATGAGCTCCAGCAAATCTTGCTCCTGTGGCTCCCGACACCATCACCCCACTCATATGCCTCAACTTCTCCCCAAAGTCACCGTCACACAGCTGGCAGAGGGGAACCGGGGCTGGCTCCCCAGTGCCTCCGGCTTCCCAGCCCACATCCCAAAACCAGGCAAAACAGCACCGACAGAGGCTGGCATCTTGTAAAAGAAACTTGTAAGTCAGTGTCCCCGAAGCCCGGCACGTACCGTGAATGGAGGAGGAAATCAAATTACATCGGGCAGAGAGTTTGGAGACCTTGCCCCTGGAAATGAGTTGGAAGGGAAACAGTGTGTCTTTTCCTCTGATTTTTAAAAGCAAAGGATTTTTAAAGCTCCCTGATGAGGAACTGTCCTCGACCCGTAGGGCAGGGGAGAGTCCAGGGTAGGGGCAGCCAGCAGGAGGGGGAATTCGGGCCTCAGAGCCCAGATTTTGCCACTCTGGGTGATGGTGAGCAGAATGCAGCAGAGAACCAGCCCCTAGAGCGAGGCATGGACCCAGGCTTTCTCAGCAGGTTTCTCTGCTCTCTCCAGCCAAGGCAAATTAGGGTCAGCTCCAGGCTTTGGAGGAGCGTTCTCTACCAGGCTTTTGGACCCTCTCCTCCACCCTCACCAGCACCACTTCTGCTTTCTTTGTTGTTGCCCCCCATCTGGTGCCATTTTCCCCACCTGAGCTATGTCTCACTCCTGTCCTCCCTTCTCCATCCTCTGCTCCACCTGCACCTCGGTTCCCTCATACCCCTGTTCCCATCCCAGCTCTTCAGGCTCCACACTTCTCCTCACTGTGCCCAAATCCACTGAGGTCTGTCCCTTACACCACATTTAACCCCCATCTCTCATTTAATACTTTTAGCCCTCCGCTGCACACACCTCCCTACGGCAGCATCCCAGCATGGTCCATCCCTCCTGCATCCACCATGGAAGCACAGAGAGCACCAGGAGAGAGTCCCCAGGCTGTGCCAGCATCTCAGAGGGGTGGGCAGGGAGGGGGAAAGCCTGGTCAGTAAAGGTTTCTCCCATCACCCTCCGGAGCGGTGCATACAACGCGCAGGGGCTGTGCTGGGCACTGGCAGAATCCCTCGGGAAAGGAGCTGCTGTCCCCCCTCGACTCTCTGCTATGCACGTGTGAACTGAGACTTTTCAGGCTTATCACTTCACCCAGTCTGGGGTTTTAAATAGGGGTGATACGGCCTGGAGAGCATCTCTGCCATCAAACTTGGAGCTTCCACTCCAAAGCATGAAGTTTCTTCTAGGCAAAACATCCGTAGCAATTTCTATAATATAGATAAATCACCTGCTTTTCTCTAAATTTATTCCCAAGAATAACCGCATTCTGTTAGCTGAAAATTTGCATTGCTACATACAAGCAAATATAATATGACTGTGTGTATGTACCAGCCACAAGCTGAAAAACTTCCATGCAAAGAGCTAACATTTGATAAAGTTATAATCAAATGAAAACCATAATCTTATAATGAAAAATGTTCAAAAATCTTAACTGTAGACATCACAGTCTGTATTACTTACAACAGGATAAAGACTAATTTCAACATCATTCTGTATCACAGAGGAATCTGAAAACAATGTTCATATTTCGTTTATTCTTCACTCCACCGAAACTCACTTTCAAATCAAATCAATGTTAGCTGAAAGTAACTTTTTGCCACAAAAAAAGGATCTTCAGATTTGTTCTGCTTCCATCATTTCAGTTATACTTTTCACAATCATTTTGAACAATGCCCTGCAAATCCGACCTTGTGCTACAAAACCACTTCAGCATCTCCCATCTCCTGTCTCTCTGCACTCATCTGTTTTCCCTTCGCCGTTATCTCATCAAACTGTGCATCACGGTCATCTCTGCTCTTCTATAATGCACATTGACCCAGAATAAATAGAGGGAAAATATTAGTAAATGTGATTCTTTTAACCAGGATCTTATGTGTGCTCTCTAAATGGTATCTGATGTGGTGCGTATGCAGATCTGCCTTTGAAAGTGTCATTTAGGGGAGATGCCTGGAGGATTCCCATCCTCCAAGTTTGCCAACACTGCCGGCACTTCACTACAAACACATTTAGACAGATGGGTGGGCAGGACGGCTTTGACAAACTCCCAGCCAGGACTTCTGCAAAAGCTGCATTTGCCTGCTTAACAGTTATAAAAATGGAAAAGAAGAGGGTGGAAAATGTAATAAGTGATCCATCTGCGTTACTGAGCAGTTTTAATTGCTTGCACATCCAGCTGGCGCGGTGGTACAGCCCCACGCGGGACGGAGGGGGCTTGCTGCCGCAGAAGCACCATCGCAGAGCCCCACAGAGCCACCACGAAATCCCACCTCAATTCCCATCCCCATTAACAGCAAAATATGTAGAACAAAGGTGCTGAAAGGATATAGAGGGCTTTTCTCGTTGACCTGTCAGAGGGGTTGTGTACTACACAGTGTAAAAACGAAGTTCAGCTATTTCAAGGATGTGGGACCAGATCCTCACGTCAAGTCCATCTTGTCCCAGCTGCTCTGCTCCCAGGTTCCTTTGATGTTTTGCTCGTTTGCTGATAGCCTGGTGGGGTCCATGGAGACCTCTTGGCTGGTTTGAGTACCATCCTTGTTATTCATTATACACAGTTTTAGACTTAGGCAGTGTTTTACAGGACATGTAAAGCCAAGGCAGGGGGTCTGCCCCAGTTAAGGCAGGGGCTGTGACCCTGCAAACACCAAATCCCATCACTCGGTGACTGCAGCGAGGGGACAGGCAGGTGGTACTTTGGATAAAGGCTCTACAGCACAAGGACCTGACTCCCTGACCCCTCCTCACATTCCTATCGTATGTTCATATATATTGTATGCATATCTATATTTCATATTCATATTGTCTTATTCACCCATGCATGACTTACCTAGCCCACTTCAGCCTCCTCAGCAAGGTATGTGTCCTGCCTCCACCTGCCAGGGCTCCCGGTGCCGGTGCGGATGAAGCTGTCTCCCAAAAATAACATGCCGAATCCCTCTCCTGGCTCAGTGTGGAGTTTCCCAAGGAACTCAAGGGGAAAAAGTACCAATGCAAAACCTAGCACAGCAGCAGGGCTTGCACCAGCAGCCATAATTGCACCAGAGGGCACAAATGAGGAGCAATTCAGCACAGCCAGAAGAATAACAAAGCACAGGACATCACCGCGCTGCCAACAGCAGCTCACAGAGGGGTGTAACCAGTGCCTTTGGCTCCTGCCAACCTCCGGGCTCTGCTTTGTGCCCCACTGCAATTTACTGCTCTGGGGTTATTCACCTCCCTCTCCGTGAGCACCCTGGCTACCGGGCTGCGTTGCGATCCCGCTGCAGCTGCTTGCTTATAGGTACTGTAACATGAAGGGGCAAAACCTCAGTATTTAGTTCTTCCACATGTATTGCTTGTGGGTTTAGGGTGGTGAAGGTATGATGGATGAAATTGCTTAGAGCAAACAAAGATCCAACTCCAGTTACAGTTCTCCAGGCAGGGTGATGTACGTGCTTGACAAATCTTGGTTTAGGCCCCTCAGCATCACAGTAAGACAGAGCTTTAATCACCCTAACTAATGATGGAGAAATGGGAAAAATTAAAAAGACCCCCAACATTTTATTTCCAAGGCAGTATTTTAAAATAAAGATCTGAAGGTTTAAGTGCCTGATCATTCAGATAGCCACTCTCTTTGTAAATCTATTGCAACAATAAAAAAACAGGAGGTTGAAATAAAATAATTTTTAAAAAAGACCAAACAAAAAACCAAATAAATGCTGCTGCAGTGACAAGACACTTCACTGGCCACATTAGTTTCGTGAGCTCATGCTCAGCCCCACGGCCAGGCAGACACGGGAGACAGAGCTGGGACTTAGCTGACAGGAGGACCCTGAGGAGGAAAGGAAAGGAAAGGAGGTTTTATGGTCCAACCCCCCTATATTTCGGCCTCCTGCCACATTGGTTGTCAGCGAGATCACTGAGGGGCACAGGGCACACAAGAGGCTGCTCCAGACGGGAGGGAGCTGGGCACAGGTAAGCACAATTCACCGGCGGTGGTTGCAAGGTGCCACAGAAAGACAAAATCCTGCTGTCGAGCCGGCACTGGAGAACTTCTCCTGGACTTGAACATTGTTTTAAGAAAGCAAAACCCCTGTATCGCTGCTCAGGAGACGATGACGTGTCCGCAGGCTGGCAGTGGCACTGGTCGCACGTCACTCAGCCTGTACAGGGTGCTGCGCGAGGCTCCCTTTGAGCGACAGCTCTGCAGCGGGAGCCGAGCTGCACAACCCGTCCTCGACACAGATATAAAAAGAGAAACAAAGCACTTCAAATTTGTCACTGCCTGTTCTTCATCTGTGTGATCCGGCTTGTGCTTTGTTTTAGCACAGCAATATCCTCCAGGGTCGCTTTATAAACTTCCCCAGGAAGCCATGCCTCCTGCACCGTGGCCGTTCCCACCCCACGTCCCCAGGGCCCGCGGCAGGGCCACTGCAGGGACCCTGGCCCCAAATCCTCCTCTCCTTCTCCCCATTTCCCATAAGAGATGTTGGCCTTAAATCAACGCTGACTTAAATGTTTTAATCACCGGTACGGAGTTGCTCCTCCTGGTTTTATTAATCCAGCAACAATTTGAGATGCTTTGCATATTAGCATTAGCACTACTTACGCAGTGGCCATCAGAGGCTGAACTTGTCACAGCTGCATCCCAGTGTCACACCAGTAATCCTTTTCCAAGTTAATTGGCCCAGGTTTGCTGCACACACCATTGCATAAAGCTCTGGTTTTACTTCTCCAGCAGCATGAACCAGAAGCCAGCTTTGCTCCTGGGCTGACGTCCTTACGCTGGCAGTGCGGAGCCTCCCAAGCTCATGTCAGACACCCCGGCACGCTCACACCAACCAAGCCCAACACAGCGCGGACAGCCTGGAGGGTTGGGTATCTGGATGAGTGCACACAGCTAAAAATAGTTCAGAAACTGTGAAACCAGGGCATCCACCTGGACACCAAGGAAGCGACTTCCTTCCTTCCAGGGATCCCATGCAACCAGTGTCTTTGCAGAGTCAGGCGGAGAAGGAGGATAATTTGAGTACCCACGTCACTGCTGTGCTCCGGGGATCTCTCTCCATCACCTATAGAGAGACTCAGAAACCAAGCCTTTAAATCAGGCACCTGAATTCAGATAGCATGAATAGCCCCTATGTTTTTATTTACTGTGTCTGCCACTTTGTTACTCAGTAAATAATTTTATTTAGGGGCTAATATTGGAGAAAAAGAGTTTTATACAAAAAGAGAGCCAAAACACCTCTTTACACAACTCAGGCTACGTTCCATGATAAATTTGGCTGGCCAAGCCTTCACCTCCAGCTACAGAGAGACCCCAGCCCACGCACAGCCTCGCTGCTGGATCTCTTGGGGTTTGCCCAGGGGAATTACACCCCTCCTGGGGTGGGCTGCCAGGGTCCCCACTGCCCAGCGAGAGCCCCTTGGCATCACACACACTGAGTGCTGTACTTTGGCGTCACGCCTCTCACTAAATCACGCTCAATTTCCTCAGCGTCCCCAAATCCGTATAGTGCCAGGCAAGCTACTTTAAGCTTTGAAGTGTCTGCCAGAAATGGTTTCCTCCTCCCCACCCTCAGCTTTGCTCCCCATATAAAGGCACAAAATGGTATATTTTGAACACACTGATGCACATCTATAGGTGAACTGTATATTGTCCTATAAATTGGGAATTAAAGATCTGTAACTCTAACCCAATAGCACCAAGACAGCAAATCCATTAAGAGATGCATCTTCTTTTCTGGTTCTCAATACATTATGCTTGCTTAAATCTCAGACAATGCCTGGTAATCACCCCAGCCATGTTTCCAGTGGTACCAGCACGTACAATGTGGCCATACAAACCCGCAGAGCTGGGCTCCCCAGAGCTCCAGACATCTGCAGAAGGACTGACCGACTCCCCTGCCGCTTGGCCAAGCAGCGATGTGACCCGGTGACTCTGCCAGGGCTGTGGTGGGAAGGAGGGAGCTGCACTACAGCGCTGGAAAGGGCTGCGTCACATCCCATCCCTTCCAAGCCCATCAGGACCTCGAGTGAATGCCCTGATCCCCATCGGTGCTGTGAGAGCTGGCATGGGCAGCCAAAAGCTGTAACAGCAGCTTCAGTGGCTCCGTGCTCGTGATGCTCAGCCATGGAGATCCCAGACAGCACAGGTTAATAGGCTGCCTACATTTCCTAATCCTCAGGAGCAAACTCTGCCAGGAATGATTACTAGCCCCCGACAAAGGTCATGCTCTGTCAGGGCTCCCTGCTCGTTGGATTGGGATGTGTTTTCTTTACACTTGCATGTAGCTGCTGAGGTTCCATTATTTCCATGCATTTTATTTCTGACAAAGCATTTCTGTTGGTAAATACCCACTGCTTGCTGCTGAGCATGGCTTTCAATCACCCTCCCTGCAGCCGTGGGAGAGGAGAGGAGGGGAGAGGAGAGGAGTCAGCTGAATCCACATCCAGCCACCTGAGCGAGTGGTTTCTGTAGACATTGGGGACCCCTGGACCTCAGAGGAAAGGACCCACAGGACGTTCTCACCCCGTTCTCAGACACAGCATCCAATACAGGCAGCACATGCACTTGACCCTGCCATCTGCTTGGGCTGTTTGTTTGATCCAGCGCTGGGAAGGGGAATTCATCAGTGTACTGAGTGGTTTCAGTTCTGAGCAGGCAAGGCTTAATACGAGCAATCAGGAGGAGAAACAATCCTTTCAAATTGAAAGCAAAGATGAAGAAATGAGCGCTTTTAAGTCGCAGCCTGCAAAGCCCAGTGCTGGGGTGCCAGAGCACCCTGGGGACCAGGACGGCTCCTCTCCTCATGCCCATGCAGCTCCATGAGCAAGCAGGGCAGCTCCCACCTGACCTGCTGCTAACCTCACCCACTCTGCGATCATTTTCCCAGGAATCTCTGTTTCCTCCCTTATCATCTTCCCATCAAGTCTCTTCCCTGTCCTTTGATCCTCTTTGTGATGCTTTCCCTCTTTGCTGGCACAGAGGCCCCGTTCTCCGGCAGTAGGGGAGCTGCTTGTGTGGAGTGCTGGTGACATATTGTGGCTGGGCTGGTTAATCACACGTACTCCCGAGAGCTATCAAAGCCGGTTGGACCCAAGATCTGATCTAATGCAAAATACTCATACTGCCCCCCAAAACCCACACAAGCCAGTGAGGGCTGTGGTTATCCGCATGCTATAGGCTCAGCCTTTCTGCCGGGTATGGTTAAAGGTTGAAGTCTGAAGGGTTCTACACTCTTGATGTATAATTATATACATGCATGGAGTATTATTTAACACACTATCTCGACTTCAAAAATATTCTCATTTAAGCTTGAACCTGATGATATTTACATATAAAATTCTCAGCTTACCACTGCTGGCAGGCCCTACAGTTCAAGTAACACTCTTAATTAAGGCCCTGATGGGGCTTGGTGTTTAAGGCTATGCTTAAATCTATTGACTTAATGAAATTAAATATGCGTAATTATTTATTGCTGACTAGTGCAGACACATGTGTGTAACCCATTCCGTTCACACTCACCCTATGCACTTCTGGGGGCAGACCCTGGCTTCGTATTTAATTTGTGTATCATCAAACAGAATGGTGGGGCCAGGCTCTGAGGCACTACAAGTAAGATAATTGTTTAGCTGACATCATTATACTGATTTAAAGCAAAAAGACTTCTTGCATGCTAAAGCATGTGCATAAATTGTTATCAATTTATTTATTAATTGTTATCAACTGTTCAAGCCTGTGTTTATGAACTTTACCAACCCAGAGCCTAAATATACCCCATGTCAGCAGGTCGAGGGCAGCTGCAGCACCTGCGAGTGCTTCCAGCAGAACATATTCAGGCTACGGCATAGCTGCACAGTGGTACCCAGAAAATATACAAGTCCTTCCTTGTGCCCTCGTGCCAAACTGACATTTCAGAACTGTGCTATCAAGTAATTTAAATACTGCCAGTTTATGCAGCTTCTCAGTTATCCTTTAATAGTATACTTACTTTTTTCTCAGAAGAGAGTGGTGTCTAATCATGTCAGGATTTTCTTAAGTAATTCTGCCTCAGGGTAAAGAGTATTTTTTTATACAACAGCCATGGATCTATATGGCTTTAAGAGGCAGATTCTCCTAACACTCAGGGCCTGGCTTAGAGGAGGCTCCTGAACTGATTCTGTCAAAAAGCGTTTGCATTTTCTCCAGGGTGAGTTAGAAAAGGGAAAAAACCTAAATGCATTTTGACATTTGTATTTCGAGTGTTATCTGTCAAATATGCCAGGACCAGATCACAAATTTCCTAAAGATTGTTGTGGCTATCCAGCCTATCAATAGCAATCTGGAGCTCAGATATGATCCAGGCAGAAAGGCACGTTGATAGAGTGCAATGACAGATTTCGCATTAGGACGGAGGAGGAATAGGGGGCAGCTAACAGCATCTTTAAAATTGCACATGGGTCTTCTCGGTAAGCGAGGTCTGACAGGCCAGTTTTCAAAAACCAGAGAGAAAACAGAAACCAGAAGGTTGCCCGAGGCCATGGCCGTGCTACCTGGAGCTGATCAGTGGCTTCGTCGCATGAGTCTTTCGTCCCTTACGCTTTCTGCTGCTGTGGGCAAAATTACTCTGTAGGAAGCCTTGACCTTTCACTTCCTATTTATATGTTATTTTGGAGCAACGGATCTCTTCCAGTCCCCATTTCTCTGAAAGCAGCTAGGGGCAGAGGGACTATGCAGGGAAAGGCAAGCAATGCCAGCGGGGGCTGAGGGATGCTGAGGAGCAGAGCAGTCCCAGGACGGGCATCCCCGCCTCCTGCAGAGCCCCAGCCCTGGGACCAGCTGCAGCACCGGCCTGGGTACCTGCTCCGGCAGGACAAACAGTGCTTACAGAGGACATCCAAGAGCAGCCTTGCATATGCTCATTCAAAATCAGCAGCAGCAGAGGACAGAGGCTGCTTAGATTTTTGCATTGCTTCATGTATTTATTCCCCCAGGTTCATTATTGATTCCACCTGTGACATTACGCAAAAGCCCCCATCGACTACAGGACCATTTAGGCTGATTTCTGATATTCCAGCAGTATCAAATTAGATCTGCTTCAAGGTGATCTGCCAGCTCTGCCTCTCCGTCACACAGCGCGTGGCTGTTTCCAAAGCACCCTATTCTACTACTCCATTTTAATACCGTGCAGAGAGATCTGCAGGTCCCGTTATTATGTGAAATTAAAATTCATTGTGCTGGTTACATTCCTAGGTTTAATGTATTGGCACCAGTAGTAAAACAGCGAGAGCCCACCGAACGCAAGATGCCGCACGTTGTATTACCTACATTGATTTGTAGACGAGGAATGCACAAATTGATGGCACACCGTACTCTAATATTCTAACGAAAATGCCAAGGAAATGTAATGCTGTGTAGAGAGACGTGAGTTGTTCCCGGGTGTATTAATAGTGAGGCTGAACTGGGGGGAAAAGGTGCTGGTGTGTTTGTTGCTGAATGTTCTTGGGATCCCGTGTGGTAAAGTGATGCTGGTCTGTTTGACCATGGGTGACATTATCCTTGCTGAGAGCGTGCTTGTCCCAAGGTTTTCCAGGGATCGTCAATACCCTGAGTCCTGCCACAGATGCTGTCAGCCATTTAATTATGGATGCTTAATCACTGGTGGTGGATTAGCCTGGGTCTCCTCCAAACACAAGCATGTACGTGCAGCAAAACCTGAGTTTCAGAGCTCAGGCAGCAAGCTCCCAGGGAGCTTCGATTTCCCATAAGGTTGTCCCTGTACGGTGAATACCTTTCAGTCACATCCAGGTGGATGGGAACAGGCTTCAGTAAGTGTTTGCTTCTCACATAGTGAATCCTTCTTCAGAGCCAGGGCAGGGCCTGGCTCGCAGGAAATACTCTGCAGTGACGTGCATTTTTGCAGGGTTTGAGAGATCACTTCAGTATGCGATGAGCTGAGGGACCAGTTCAACATGCAATATTGCAGGAGGCACCACGATTCCCTCTGTGCCGTATGACATGGAGCATATGTGCCATATGCATCTCGCCTCCCCCAAGGTTTCCAGGGGATGCTCTGCAAAGCACCAAATCTTAAAACCAGTTGACACTGAGCACCAGACCCTCTTTTCCCTCCCAGTTTAATTCCAGCCTGGTCCTGGTAGCTCCGGCCCCCACAACCTCTAACTTGCACTGCACACAAACACTAAGCTTTTGTAATTCTTCCTCTCCAGTGGGTCAAGATATTAATCACTGACACCGCGAACGGGAATCATTGGCCACCACAAGATTGATGGAGTCCCTGGAGGGTAGGTGGGATGGCGAGGTGGCGCACAGAATGACTCTTAAAATATAGCTACCATCTATTTCATAGTATTGATAGATTTGAATATCAGCTGTGTACCTGTTATGAATAGTTTACAAAATTTAAGGGACTTTTAATACCCATGTTTTAGCTGTAATTCCACTTTCCTACCAAAATCTAATGTCTTCTGAATCCTGTGTCATTGCTGACATAAACAGCTCCTGTTTCTCCATTCAAAAGAAGCAAAAATAACCCATCGATAATAAGGAATATAAAGGGTAGATTCATTTTTTAGCATCATCAGGATGCCAGAGCCAGGATATAGAAACAGATGTGAGTGCTATGGCATGGCCCCATTGCCTGTGCTGCTGGGAGGCATCGCTGCAGAGCAGAATAGAAACATTTCTCTTTTTTTTTTTTTGGTATTGTGGAATCGGAGGGTTTTACAGGCATCATAACCACTGGGAATAAACTGTACAGGGCAACAAGGGGCACTTCGGCAACTCGGCAGGACCAGCCCCAGAGAGCAGCAAGGATGCTTGCTGGAGCAGTAAACCAGACTGCCCCAGGCAGGAGCAGCCCCAGCATTCAGCCCTGGAACAAAAATCAGGGCTCCTGCTCCGAAAAGGCTCCCAGCTCACCCCAGGGCAGCCAGAAACCCCTGGACACCCCTGCACCTCCCAGGGCTGCCCTGACATCAGCCCAGCACCAGCCTCTGGGCTCACCCAAACATCCCCGCGAGATGTGTGCTGACCTCCAGAGAGATGTGTCAGCAGTGGGGAGTGCACCGACAGCCTAAAGGAAAAATCAGGACCAGGGCTGGACATTTTGGGATATCTCACTGTCACTGTACCCAAATACCATCTTCTGCCAGCTGCAGAAATGGCCCCTTGCCCGAGATCCCAGAGTGCAAACCCCAAGGAGCAGGACTGATCCCATAACTTCAGGAACTCTCCTCCGTCAGAGCATCAGCCAGGCTGAAAACTATGCTGACCACCATAAAAGCTCCAGGTGTCCTTCTGTCCAGCTGCAAATACATAATGCAAGTTCCCTTTGGAGATGAAATCACACAAATAAGACAACTCCAGGAATTCTCAGCAAGGTCATCTCAGGACACACCATAACCACCTCTAGTGCTTTGCTAATGGGTTGGATAAATATTTAAATCACATATTAACTTTCTCACTAGCTACTTGCAAAGCACCCAAATCAGCAGGAAACTTGGGCTCTGCAGCCCACCACGGAGATACCAACCCGCTGGGCAGCACAGAGCTCATTCCTGGTGGTGAAGAGGAGGAATAGTCACCGTAGGGGACGAAGGGATGTCCAGCAGCGTGCCAAGAGCTGGGTGCTCAGCACCTTGTGCCGGTACAGGACCAGTCTTGTGGGATGGGACATGGTCCTGGTCTGCTCTGCCACCACTGAGCTGAGCTGGGCCAGGGCCTTGCAGAGGTACTTTTTGTATCTGCTTGAAAATACATTAAAGCCCTTCCTCTTGATGGACACATTTGCAGTATAAATAGTTATGTCCTCTTTATTTCACTCTGAGGTTTAATTAATATATAAATCAAACGCTTATAAAACTCACAAATGCTTGGGAAGATGTAAAATTTAATTAGTTTGCCCACACAACTCCATATGTCAACTGTTAGCTCAATTACTCTTTTCCATGAAATACTGACTGCACTTTCCCATATTGGTAATTTCCCTCTATCTCAGAGTCATGGTTAATCAACACCCTGAACTCAACACACACACTCGTGTTAAATTAAATATTGAGCACAAGAAGCGAGAGCCTCCTTAATGAAATCACAGCTGGATTTTGCTCAGAAATGAGATCCTCATGCAATACTGGGGCAGATGATAATCTCTGGGGTGTGGGGCAGGTTATCGCCCTGCTCTGGGACGTGCTACCAGACGGGCTCGCAGGAAGTGCACCACCACGCTCACGCTATCGCATCAAGGACTGGAGGAAACACATCTCTGTTTGGGTTTTCTCAGGGCGGGAGAGGGATGGGGCAGATGCCGGTCAGGCAGGGGCTGGAGGAGACAAGGGGAGGCTGGGGATGAAGCACACGGCAGGGATGGGTGGGAAGGGGCAGGCAATAGATACGCTGTGATCAGCTCACGCACGTGTGAAGTGCAGGTGTGCAGCAATTAAAGACGGTGACAAGCTACCAGTGTATACATTAAATACTCATTAAAAGCACGTTTAGGTCAGCCCCCAGTCTGGCAGCAAGACTCAGTACAAATGAGCACCGCCGCTGCATTTATTCCTATTTCAAAATTTTCAAGTGACAACAAAATGTTAAAATTATCATCTGGAAAAGGGCCAACAAACTCGCCACCCTCCCGGGGCCCCCCTCCTCCCCATCCCCATCCCCAGCACAAGGGCTCCGAAAGCCCCCTTGGCTCGTGCGCCACGGGGCACAGCCGAGCTCTGTGCCAAGCCGTGCCGGCTCGCACGCCCGCGGCTTTCTCCCCGGCCAGGAGTGCCACGGGGCGACTTGGAAGTGACCTTTGCTGGCTCGGCCACGGCACCCGGTGCGCTTGGCTGCTCCCGGCACAGTAGCTGGCCAGTGGCATCGCGTGGGCTCCCGGCCGGGCCCGTCCTGCTGAGGCTGGATCCTGCCCGCCTGCGGGAAGCGGAGGGACGTGGCCGTGACGGTGGCACCACGGCTGACAGGACCGTTCGGTGGGGAGGAGGATGCCGGTGGCTGGATATACTGTAGCAGAGGGTGCAGCAGCCAAATGGAAATTAAGAAAGCTGGGGGCGATGCACTAAACCATTTCGCTGCCTTCAGGAGAACTCCCTTGGAATAAAGATGTCTCTAACTCTAAAAAATACTTTAAATTAAGCTCTTATTCTTCCCATTTGTGTCACTTGCCTGTATATAATTTTCCCGTTTGTGCCGTGAATACAGAGCATTCATTTTCCCTAAAACTATTTTCTTTTCCATTTTGCTTTCCAAAGCTGGTGCAGGAGCAGAGCCCAGCTGCGGTCACCGTGCACGAGCCACCAGCGCTGCCTGTCCCCGCAGCTTCTGCTCGGAGCCATTTGCACTGGGCTTTTACAGTCCTGGAAACGTTCCCACCCGCTTTCCTTCCCAAGGCAAGGGCCCTCTTGTCACTTACTCCCTGCTTTACCCCCGGGCTTTGGGTTTTGCTCCCTTCCCTGTAAGGGGGGAGCTGCGGACCTCGCTGAGACAATGCTGGGAAGCTGTAAGCCTTGGATCAAGCCCTCCCCATTTACCGTACATGGTTCAAATCTCCCCTAAGCCCATGAGATCAGGTGAGAGCTCCATTTCCCTGTGCACTGTGACCGTCTCCAAAAAAATTATAATTTCAAGCGTAAAACCACTTTGGGGGGGTGGTTGCTGGGGTTTTTTTAAGCTGTCCTGATATAAACAGAACTGGAACCCAGATGCAAAATAAAATCATTTTCATCCTCCAACTTATTTCCTCAGGCAATCAGCTTGTTTTTTTAATTCAAATTAGCTCTTCATATTCAAGTCTCATTTTATTTAATCTTCTTTTTCAATTAAATTCAATTGTCTGTGATCTTCTTAAATTCCTATGCTTCCCTGCATGGCTAATACAGACAAATTTTGCATTTGTTCCTTTCACTTTCCTTTTTTTTTCAAGCTGGTGACGTTTTGCTTAACGAAACCATCTTCCGGCAGAGACAACCGGGTGAGAGCGGAGCCACGGCTCGCTCAATCCTGAAGCACATCTGCATTGCCCGCATCCAAGCAATGGCTACTAAAACAGCACTGCTGGGTGGGGGAATACGTTTTCTACTGGCCAGATGCCTCTGCTTGATGTTGGGGCGTTCGTGCTCCCCATGGGCAGGGAGGAAGCCCAGAGCCACGGGGCGGCGAGGCTGGGGCTTTCCACCTTCATCGGCCAGCACTGGGTTAGAGGAAAAGGAGCGTCCCTCTGCTTTTTGAAGTGTCCCTTCAAAACACAGCCTTTATTTCTTTAGCCTTTCTAGAGGGATAAAAGGAAGCGTTTTATGAAAAGCATGGTGTTAAGTGTGGGTTACAAGTACCTGGGGAGTTCAGACCAAGTCAGACTCCCGATTTCAAGTGTCCAATATTCAGTGCATTGCAATGCCTGCAATAGAGCCGCAGGGTAGCTCCAAGCTACATACAAGATGTTTTTTTCTTATTAAACCCTTCCACAGAGCTGTCCCCAGGACATCCAGCACTCCAGACACACGAGCATAGCCCACTACCCCACACTGCATCCAAACTCGTCCCTCCTGCAAGCCCTCCACCAACTCCCAAGTCCTACCTGGGTCACTGCAGCCAGACCCTACCCCTGGTCAGCATGGGGGGACTTGGGGAAAACCAGGGCCATTCAATAGAGAGGGAAAGCAGCTGTCACCAGAAAGGAGAATTTCTGGGACAGTTTTGTCCACAGCTGTGAAGCACCCAGGGAACAGAGTGAGGAGGCGATGCGGGGAGGCCCTTCCCTTGGTGGTGATGAAGGTATCACCCATCAAGAAGACTGTTGGCAGCGAGCAGACTTTGGACAACACTTAGAAAGGGAGAAAGTCAGGAAAGCAGCAGCAGCCAAAGGATAAACTTCAATATATAAAGGTGATGTATATTGTCAGCCACATCTTTATCTGGCCACTTCTCCAATGTAAGAGTGTGAAAGGCAGCTGGCAGCACCCTGCCCTGCCCAGTGGCCACCAGACCTGGCATTTGCAGAGGAGATGCTCCTGTGGGATTTGCTCGGTTATTGCATTACAGGTGTTTTGCTGCTTTTATGCTGTAGCAAAGCCTGGCTGTTTCACCATCAATGTCATCATGATGCTTTCAGCGCTTCTGGAAAGGTTACAGGAACCAGAGGACTAGTGATCAGGTGAGAAATTCAGTTTCCACCATCTTTTTTAAATACTAATAAATGCTTAGTTTCTCTGGTTGTGATAAAAGGCTAGAAGCAGCCCCAAGTGCACTTCAAAGATGGAAAGACCAGAAGGCAAAGAAAAAAGGCCTCAATTTTATTATTTTGTATAATCAGAGTATAATTGGAGAGCAGACGCTGTCTGTAGCATGCTGCCATTGGGGACTCTGGATTTTTAATAAGAAATCCATGGGGGAACTAGATGCTGTTTCGGTGGTGTTATGGCTGATTTACAGGGATGCACCTGGAGCCAGAATCTGTGCCCCAAGTCACTGTACTTCACCGAAAGCAAAAAATTTAGGTGTCATTTGTAAATCCCTGCAAAAACTGGGTCTGCAGTGGAAACAGCGATAGCCCCTTAATTATAGCAGCGCTTGTGGGAGCTGTGATAATTAGGAGTTTCTGGTGTTCTGGAAATCAAAGTGGTTTCTATTCTCTTCTTTAATTAATTCAGGCTTTTATCTATGAAAGTGAAGATGAATTAAGGTTCTGCTCTGGGCAAAGTGCAATGACGCTTGTGCAGTCCTGGCCGGGGGAAGCCCCCGGACCCCAGGACTTGGGCAGTGTCCCTCACACTGCAGCATCCCTGGCCTCCGCTTCTCACTATTTTGGGAAAATGAAAGGAAAAGGCCACAGGGAGACGTGCCCCGAGCAGGACTTGACACGATACACGCGTATCGCAGGGACCTGCTGCACGGGGACGTGCGTCCATGTATCCACAGCAGAGGACAGACCGCCTGCCAGCGGGAATTCATGCGCAGCAGATAACAGACACCCAGCATTATCACCTCCCCACACTGGAAAGGGTGAGTCAAGCTGTGTAAAAATCATAGGATTGGTAAAAAATCATGATTTTTTTTGTTTGTTTAAAGCAAATTAATGTTATAGGTCCCCTTTATTTTGCCCTGGGAAGGGTTGATTTTAGGAGGTTTTGCCTGGCAATCCCCTAGGGCTGGGAAATCACACTGAAAATACACATGACTGTTCGAAGATGACGACAGCAGCATGAGATTTATGGTAAAATCATGCGATATGACCAAAGCGGATGCCCTCACAACAGGAAATCGCACATGCACGGATGGCAGAGAGAGGTTTTTAGCTGTAAGTAAAGTCTCCAGCTGATGGGACGACCTCAGTACTGGAAACGGGAGCGTCTGCCACCCACCGGAGCTGAAGGCAGCAGCCCAAGCCAGTGTATTGCAATTAACCCACACAGCTAATTAATTAAATCCAGCCTTGACAATGTTATCGAGGAGCTGCCTGGAAATGATCCTTTATCTCAAAGTCTGTTTTTATATCCAATAAATCAGGACCCATCCTGGACAAGCCATGCTCTTGTTTAGGGCATCTCCATGCCCTCATCATTTCCCATGTCGTGAATTCTGCTGCAGGTTCCCAAACCACGGGCTCGGCACTACGGCTGTGCCCCAGAGCAGCTTTGTGCTGGATTAAACTGTTCTCCCCGAAAGGAACTGCATTTCAGCATCCACCCTCGTTCATTTTTGGTCTTTTTCTCCTTTTCCTACTAGATGGCGCCTGCATGACAGGCGGGGACGAGCCCGGCAGCGCCAGCGCAGAGCATCTCTACCAGGTCTCGTCCGTGAAGGCTGATAAATGACATTTTTCTCCGAAAAGCCAGGCAGCTGCGAAAGCGATAACCTGCCGGGAGCTGATTAGCGGCAGGAGGCTGTTTTCTGGTAGCACCACGTTAACTGTGCTTTTCGACCAGCTTCCCTGGGGGATGCTGCCAGACCCCCGGGGGGGCACAGGGCCTGGCCAGAAGCTGAATCCAGGGTACCCCGTGTATGTGTAAGCCCTGTATGGACACTTTCAGCCCGAGCATCCTCCTGAGCACCCTGGCAGTACGGCCGTGCTGCCAGGGTGCTCAGGGAGATGCTCGGGCTGGAAGTGTCCAGCATGGCTGTGCGGCCCCCTGCACTCAGCCACATCTCACTTCAATAGCCTGGTCCAAAATCTAGGCATTTCACTGGCATTTCTGGATCATTTGTGGGAGACACACAGCCGACAGCAGGGAGCAGACAATCGGCGTGGCTGCGGACCCCCAGTCGACTTCAAGCACTGTACAGCCACCAACGCCATCACACAGAACCTCGGGTGGGAGGAGGGCTGCGGGGTATCGCACATCCCTCCCCACCTGGGATACACTTTGTGCTGCCTGCAACCTGCCCACAAGCCGCTCCCCTCTGCCTGCTCCCTCCTTGCAGCTCTGTGAGGACACGGCCAGGTCTGTCCCCAGCACCATCAGGATTCAGCATCACCTCCAGTACCTCCAGATAACCCCAGAAGAGTGGAGGGACAACATGAGCTACTTCTTCTTCACCCAACGAAGATGCTGTTTGCACAACTCCGGCTTCACAGAGCCATTGCACTTCCTGCCGCACCCATTTTTGCAGCCCCCGGCTCATTCTCCCTGCATGTGCTCTCTTTCACAATCACACCGAATTAATTTCTGGCCTCCCCTCACTGGCAATAATTCCACCTCGCCTGCCAGGTGGTAAAACATTATCAATTCCACCTCGCCTGCATTGTACACGCACCTTTCCAGCCTCTCAGCTCCTTTCTGGGCTCGGCAGTTTCGGCACCTGCCATGTGCCAGTCCAGAGTGCCGCACCGGCAAACCCCCCTGATGCTCCTGTTGTACTTCTAACCCAATTTCTCAACCCAAACAATATCACTGGCCCCCAAGAAAGCAGCTTCCAGCCCAAAACGCAGCTCTGGAAAGGCCAGAGGAGGAGCTACGTTTACCGACCGCCCTGCCAGACAGGTTTGGTTTGCAAAGGGTAAGTGTCACTTACTACCCCTGGATTTCAGGGGAAAGCAGAGCCATTCCCTTGCCGTGACATTGTGGGTGGCAGTGTGAGACAGTGTCCCCGAGCTCTGCCTTTGTCACGATATTTGCTCAGGTGCAGCCACTGCTGCCCAGCACTGCCACATCCCCTGTGGCTTCTGCTGCACACCAGCCCTGGGGCTGGCACGGACACCTCTGGGATGCACCCAAGGGAGCTGGCAAGGGGGAAGCAGCACAGGGGAGCTCAGGGACCACCGCGTTGGTGTCTGGGTACACCGATGCCCAGGCATGCCCTGGGACAGGGGAGGGCCACCTTATTAATTAAGTGTGGGACAGGAGGCGAGCTGGCCCGGTGCACCCCTCCACGTGGCCACCTGAGATGGCTCGAGCATCCCATACGTGGCCACCTCAGATGGGTTGAGCATCCCAGCAGGAGCCCCGAGACACAGAGTGGGAGGTGGGGGCTCCCCATGGCTCCCCGGCCTGGCAGCCAGGAGCTGCTGAGGTTCATCTGCTCACCCGTGCCACGCTGTGCTGGCACATGGGCACTGGCGGAGCCTGCCAGCCCCGGCCCTGAGCAGATCCAAAGCGACTGCCCAGCCCCGCGGCAGGGAAGGACAGGGAGGAGGGGACACAGGTGGCACCACGGCCGAGGAGTCGGCGGGGGCATGGCCAGCTGGGCAGGGGGACACAGATGGTGCTGCCGGAGAGCTGCGGCTCTGACCACTGAGTGATGGGCCAGGAAGGATGACTGCTGGGACAAGCAGGGTCCAGCTGACACAGGGAAAACCCTTCCTTAGGACCAGCAAGGAGAAAGAGGAAAAAAAACCAGATAAACACACAGACACATCGGCCAAGTCCAGTATGATTCCGGCACATTTGGTATCTCCAGGTAGAAGAGAAATTAAGCCACCTTGCAAGCCCACATCAGGTCACTTCATCAGAAAGACAGTTCTCAAGGGCATTTCTTGAGCAACCAATAAAGCCAGTCAAGGACTGGGAGCTGTGGAGGCTTTAGCTACCTACCGAGACATCTGCAGGAAAAATGGAGCTGCAGGACTCAACCCATCCAGCAAACGGGTGGCCTGGACAGGGCTGGCCACGGGTTTGAGAAGAGGGAGACAGGTATAGAATGGGTGTCCATTTTGAGGCGCTTCTTTGTGACAGAAAGGTGGAAAAGCGGAGGATATTTTGGTGAAAATGATGGGGAAAAAAACCTCCAAAGTTTGCTATTCTATGAAAAGGAAGTAAAATCTCAAAAAAAAGGCAGATTTCAGTGCTTCGGGACAAAGGAACCCCAGAGGGCTGGTCATTACCCAAGGAAATGATCATAAACCCGTAACAGCAGCCTTGCCCCATGCAAGGGAAAGGTACAGAGGGAAACCCAACCTGTGCAACTGCAGCTTTACAGAGACCTGAACGATCAAAGAGGCACCATGTAAAATGAATCACAATGACCAAGGCAAACAAGGCAATGACTACGCGTTCTATAAATAAATTAAAAGGCAAAATTTGTCCTTTACATAATGCGGGAGTGCAGGTAACAAGATACAGAAAGCATAAGAGAGTTCAACAATTTCTTTCCTTCAGTCTCCACAAAGGGCTGATCATGGCACATAAATTAAGTAACATTAAGGCATGGATGAGGAGGCAGGGGCCACAAAAGGGAAGAAGGGGTAAGGAGTAATCTGGGTCCCTTGGCTGCACTGTCACAGATGGACTTCACGGAGGCATGATGAAGTACAGATATGCCAACAATCCTCCTCCTCCTAATGATGCCAGTAGGTTTTCTCTCCTCACCAGTATTCCCCAACACCTGGGGAACTCGCAGCATCTCGAAATTTGCAGCTTGAACGCCCCCAGCCTCTGAAGCTTTCTCTTATCCAAGGTCCCGATGCCAGGAGCCACCAATGCAAGCTTTCCCCAGCAATACCCCGTCTTCACTGCAGCCTCCCTGTATCAGCAGGTTTCTGTATCTCTCACCCCATGGACGTGAGAGGCGGTGGGTACCCCCCAGAGCCGGGATGGTCCAAGCTGGCAGCTGGCCCCATTTGCAGGCAGTAGAGAGGCAGCAGAGGGGTGACATCTGCAGAGGACAGCAGTGAGAATGGGCTGAGATGGTTAAAACCATGGCCTGCCCAGGAGAGGGGAAAGAAGTGGGGCTTTTTTCATCCCAAGAACACACATGCCATGTGCAAGGTGGGCACAGAGAGGACGGCAGTCAGCAAAGCTCAGGAGATTAGGAAAACCCTAACTGCAGAGGCGGTGAAGCACGTAAGGCTCGGTTCAGAGGGGCTGCACGTCCCTCCGCGCAGGCTTCAAAAACAGATCGCACCAGCATCTCCCCAGCTATGCCGGGGTTCGGGGACGGATGAGACAATCCCTTCGGGTCCTTCCCCTCCGTGCTCCTCTCCTCCACTGAGTGAAAGAACCAAAGCTCCAAAGGGATTTTTTTTCAATCCCTGTGGGTTTGACCCAGTGTTTTTGCCTGAAGACACTACTTTTAGTGCCAGCTCTCGGCAGCCTAACAGCATGCTACCGCTGGTCTATCGGAGCGGGGAGGACAACTCTTTCCCCGTGCGGGGGTGAGAACCATTATCTGCTCCACGCCCCGTGGCACCGCTTGTCAGAGCAAGTGCGCGGGCCCTGATAGCAGGGGGAGAGGCGCACGGAGCCGCACCCTCCCATTAAAATGAAACACTGGCTGGCTCCGAAATGCACTTATAAATAGAGAATTAAGGTCTGCCTCCGACTCCTGCCTGTAATGGATACCGTGTCCGCTGCAGCCGCGGCGGCGATGCCCTCCCGTCCGTGTGCGTTTCACCTCGGCATGGCAGTGCCAGCCGGGCGGCCGCGGCGCGGAGTGGGGCTGCCGGTGGGGCCAGGGCGGGAGGGCTCGCCGCTCCTGCGCCCTCAGCCCTTTGCCGGGCAGCGCTGGGCCATGCGGTGAGCCTGGCTGTGCAGAGCCGGGCCGGGCCGGGCCGTGCCGGGCCGTGTCGTGCCGCGCCGTGCCCGGCCATGCCATGCACGGAGCGGCGCGGCTGTCGGGCCGCCGCCGGCGGGCACATGGGCGGGAGGGCGGAGCCCGCGGCCTGACATCACCGCCCCGGCTCGCCGCTACCGGACGGCTCCGCTCGCCCTCCCGCCGCCGGCGCCGCGCAGAGGTGAGCACCGCGGGGGGACGGGCACGGCGGGAGTCGCCCTTGCGGGCACGGCGCGGCGCGGCGGGGCTGCCCCACGACCGGCGCCCGGCGGCGGCGGCGGCGGCGGCGGCGGCGGGGCTCGAACCGGCAGTGGCGGGGCCGCTCCGGGCGTGCGGGGCGGGGCGGGGGTGGCTCGGCTCGGCTCGGCTCGGCTCGGCTCGGCTCGGCTCGGAGGCGCCGCCGGGGGCCCCGTCCCGCCGGCACCCCCCGGCCCCGGGAGCCCCGCGGCGCGGCTGGGGAGCGGGGGCCGGTCCCCCGCGGTCCGCTCCGCCCCTGGGCTCGGGCAGGGGGGTCCGGGCCGGCCGCGGGAGCGGCCCCCAGGGCGGTCTCGGCCGTGGCCGCCTCGGTGCGAGTGTTGGGTTTGGGGCTGGGGCCAGGTCCCGGCCAGAAATTTCCGAGGGGGCCGGTGTGTCCCAAATCCGGGTGACCACTAGGAGGAGGCCGGTGGGATGCTCGCCCCCGGCAGGTCCGCGGGGCTGCGGTGAGGGGCGTCTGCTGGAAGCGCTTTCCCGTGGCTGTCTGACACGTCCGTGCAGGTACGGGAACCCCCTGGCACCGGGCGCAAACCCGCCTGAAGCGGGGCGGGCTTTGCTGTTCCAGGTAGACTCGTGGTGTGGTCCTCTTGAGCGCGGTGGGGTGGCAAGGTGTAGAAGGATGCACAAGTCGGGTGCTGTCCCTCAGAGAGCAGTTTGCGCTCAGGTTTCACTTTGTCATTCTCAGCTCGCCAATGCTGTGAGGAGATGAGTGGCTTCCTCCAGCAAGGGAGAAGTCAGCACTGAGATATAAAAAAATCTTGGGAAAAATCTTGGCCGGGGCCCATGGTCCTCAGAGGCGAGCAGGGAGCGGCCGTGTGGTTTCTGTACCGATGTAGGGGCTTATACAAGGTGCAAGGGTTGGATGCTCTGTGGGGGGGACTTCAGCATTGATCCATGTCGGAGTAACGAATGATGAAAGCTGTGAAGGAATTGGAGAGGTGACTTCGTAGCAGGACCGTCCCACAGGTGATGTGACCTGGGGTGGGACTGTCCCTGTCCTGTGACCCTGGCCGGGGGATAGCCTCTGCCCGGTGGGGTGCGTGGGGCTGTGACCGCCCCTTTGCTGAACAACGGGGAGCTTGGGGGAGCGTTCGTGTTCGTAATGCCTGCACCCCGCTGAGCCGAGCAGAGGACGGACGGGTACTGAGGACCCCAGATCATTTCCCTCGGTATATTCTAAATAAAACCAGCGCACAGAAAAATGTCTCCTGTGGCAAGAAACCAAAATGGAGAGAGAGCGGGAAAGGAAGGCCATCACCTACAGCATCAATACTCCTGTGGGCTGAGGAGATGGAGGACTAACAAGATTTAATTACTATATCAAGCTTAAGTTTTCTCTTCTTTTAAAATCACATTTGCTATGAAACAAATGTACTGTAATACAAGATCCCATAGTCACTGCACATATTTGATTTCCTCCATAATTGTAAAGAAGAAAATGTTGATGACTCAACAAGTCTTTGTTTAAAAAAACCACACCAAACCCCAGGAAAACATGCTTTTTGAAAGCATAATAATTTTTTTGTTGTTTGCTTTGCTTTTTATTTTTGTTTTTGGTTTGTTTTGTTTTTTATTGTTAGGAACTATGCTTTGACTGTGACCTTGTAACATCACACCCATAAATAGAAGCAGGTTTAGATTCAGGGGAAACACATTTTTTCCGATGGTGGAAGAAGTAGGCCAGCCACGCCGGCTCTCTCGAGAGGTGGGGAAGGCACTGGCAGCTATGGTAAGAGATGTCACATACCAAGAATTAAAACCCATCAATTTGTTTTCTATAAGTTTACCATCACTGATTAGAATTAGCTTTTTGTCAAACCCATGATGGAGGCAAATGCTAATTATTTCCAAACTTTAAGTTACTCCTTCTTCATAGGGTAGTTTTCCCTGCAGCCCTACAGTGGATTAAGCAGCTTCCCATCTGCATTGAAGTTTAAGTGAAATGTAGCTTAACTGAAAGGATAAAACATTTTGAAAGCATGTCAGTGATGTGGGAGCTTACATCCTGTTTCCAAAAGCCCTTAGGTACTTTGGGGCCTAAATCACTTCAACATTTTGAAAATCTTGCCCAGGGTTTAAGGAACTGAGACAGAAATTCCTCCCATCCTTTTACCAGGTTCTCAGTTTTTCAGTGAGTCTCTCTAAAGCCTTGATTGTGGTAACACTTGTGTATGCATTTCCATTTAGTTCGTATGAGTACACCACTGTAGTCTTTGGAAAAAATGTCCTAAGAGCTCCCCATGGACTGTAGGCTTCAAGAATCAGGGTCTGTAGATAATGTGTCCACCACAAAAGTATGCTGATACCAACTACTGATCATGTGCAAGCACTAATAGATACCCACATGCATCGCTTCGTGTACTTAGAATAAATTAACTTCTCACCGTGAGGGTGTGCTTGCCAAAGGTGAGTGCAGGAGGCAGCGCTCCAGCAGAGCTGGCTTTAAAAAAGACATTAAAGACCATCAAAAAAGGATCCCAGATGGACAGAACTGACCAGGCCGCATCAGTTCCTGCTGCAGCAGCCAGCGCAGCTTGGCACAGGACGGCTTTCCTGAGCGGTGGTGAAATACATGGTATTTGTACTTGTCCAGCACATGTGGGTCTCGCTAAGTTGTTGGTGTCCTTGGGGGAAGGCTTGTTGTGCACACCCACACGTGCACACGTGCGCACACATGCACCAGGCTTCCTTCGCCCTGGAGAAGGTACCCCTGAGTTGGAAGCTTCTGCTGCTGCTTTATACCGAGGTGTTCTCCTTCCCAGATGCCGCTCCTGCCCATGACAGCCGCTCAGCGGAGCAGGTATGTCCGTGGCATGCCTTGAACATGTCCCAAGGAAGGTAGTGTGCTCAGGCAAAACAAGTGCTATATTCACAAGGCAGCGTGATCACTGTAGTCATCGTCCTTCCGTGGTCCTTTCCTGGTGAAGCCACCTGCTGCCTTCTCTTGCTTTTCCTCCAGCTCCTCCCAGGTCAGTAACACTCCCTCTTCTTCCTCCTTTCCTGTTGGTCTCATCACCTGCTTGAAGGAGTGAAGGAAAATAGAGAGAAGTGTAAAATAGATGGCCAGAACGGCACACACACAGCAAGACATAGCAGCTTGGTGTCCCTCAACAGAAGGGACCAGGTGAATTTGCCTCCCCGGGCTGACCAGCAAAAGCCCTGTGGTCCCTGGGCAGAGAGCTGGCTCTGCTCTCCGGGGTGTTGGACCAAAGACACGCTTCTGCCAGACACAGGCAAACAGCCAGGGGCAGGAAGGGGAAGGCAGAGTGCTGTGGGGTCCCAGCATCTCAGGGCAGTGAGTTGACTTTTGGTGGAGAGCATCTCTCTTCCACCCATCTCTCACCCATCTGGATCCCCGAACAGGGCCACCTGGTCAGCCGGTCCCGTTTGCCCCATCTCTCCTGGTAGCTTCCCAGGAGCTGCTGGGAAAGGCAGACGAGGCAGAGCATGGCCCTACACTAGCTTCGTTGCCTTTCCTGGGCAGAGCACCCCATTTTCACGGCTGTGTGTATTCAGGGCTGGCTCAGAGCTACCTCCGTGCGCTGCGTGCCGTGCCTGCGCTCCGAGGGAGGAAAGCAAGGGATCAGCAGGAGCTGGGCTGACCCCATGCCATCGGCTGTGTCTTCCCTTCATCCCAACCTGCCTCCCAGGCCATCTTCTCCCGCTGTGTGGTCCTGTGCATCCTCTCAGTCACCGTGAGAGGCAAAATCAGAAAGGCGAGGGAGTGCTGATCTTGGAGACCCTTCTAACAGGCGCTGCAGCGCAGGAATAGCCAATCCAAATATTTTCAAGCACACGCAGCGCAATTCTGTGCGTCTTTCCTGGAAAGAAATAAAGAGGTTTTAGACAGCCAGAGCCTGCCAGCTCCCTGCGGTGACTGCTGAAGTCGGGTCTCACCACCTCCGAAGCCCTCGAGCTCCCAGCAGAAGAGCACACGCTGCCTGCCAAAGAGCGGAAGAGATTTTCCCCAGCTCGGTTCAGGCAGGAGCACCTCCTCCCATCATGTCTGGCCGCAGGGCCAGATCTAGCCCTAGATCTATTAGATCTACCTGAGAAGCTTCCACCGCCTGGGGTTTTGGCTGCTTCCCCACTCTCCCTGCACTTCAGGGAGGGGAAGGCTCAGAAATGGGTGAGTCACTGTGAGATAGTCGTTAACTTGGTAAAAGCAGCAAGCGAATTAAGACCCCAAAAGAAAGCAAGAGAAGCCACACGAGACTTAAGTACGGCACCTGAAGTTGTTGTAAACCATGCCTTTATGTCACTTAAGAACTGTGAGATGATAAGCAGGGAAAACAACCTTCTTACTCAAAGTCCCATCAGTGAGATAAAGTCCTGTGTGCTATGTCAGCATCAGCAGTGCTCTACCAAAACCCCATCTTGCTTCAGGTCTGTGCTCTCCATGGTCTTACCATGCAGCCTCCGGGCTTCCCAGACTTTAAGATTCCCATTTTATGAAGTTTTATTACAGGGCAGGTCCTTCTCAGGGCTCTCATTACTCTATCGACACAGCAGGCACAGGCAGCAAGATCTTTTAGCAGAAGAGCAAAGGAAGCTTTTCAGACAAGGACTTTGCTGCAGAGCAGTGGTAACTGCAAAGGGGGGCCCCTTGCCTTCAGAGATAAATTTGGGAGACGAGAGTTTGGGGCTACCTATGGCAGAACCTGTTGGTAACTGTGCTTAAAACTACATAGTTTTGATGAAAAGAGCAAGCCAAAAGTTTGTTTTCCAGTTCCATACCCTAGGCGGGTGATTTTTCTGCTCAGCATTCATGTTGCCCATTTAACCTTGGAAAGGGAAATTGTCCCTGCAAAGTGACCACAGGCTCATGTATTTCTATAGGAAAACTGTAGCCAAAATGTCTGAGCTTGTGTGGGAAAAAGAGACTATTTTGCCCTGGTAGGAAATTCTGGTAGCCCTTTCTCCTTCGCTTTCTCCTGTTTTGAAAGATGTTTTTGAATTTTGGTCATGGTGAAGAACATCCTGTGGTCAGCGACATGCCTTTGGCTTCACTGCTGGCTTCCAAAACCAACATCCTCAATATTTATCAATGTTTAAACCGGAGGGTGTACGCAGTGGGGAGGGTCAGTGCCTGTCAGCCCATGTTTTCATTAGCGGGTGATGGATTCGGGAGGCACATACTGAATTTGTAGGTGCCACTGAGATGGGAGGGACTAGAAATGTTTTAGAGGAGGAGACTAAGAATTAAAGATTGTAAAAAATTGGAGAGATGGTCTGAAAAAACAGGGCATGTGTTATGACCTTTGTGGTAGGACTGCCTGACCGCTGGACACCGGGTGAGCGACCGGCCAGGCAGCGGCTGTGAGGAGCCAGAGGACAGGGTGATGGGCACCCCGGCCCGTGAGTCAACAGCGTCACGCGGTTGTGCAAAAGCAAACAGTGTGCTAGGATGAAGAAAGAGAAGTGGCACATTGGGGAAGCGGCGTCTCTGCTCCAGCCGGTGCATTTTAGGGGCTCAATTGGAAAATGCAGTTCTGGGCATCCTCCAAGAAAAATGAGAGCAAGGAAGAGAGGCTGAGTTGTCGGACACCCAGCAAATAGCAGCTCTGAGGAGAGTTGGGTTTCACTCGTGCAGGAAAAACTGAAGGGAGATGTAAAACCTGTTCTCAAAATGCAGAATGTGTCTGCAGAGAAGGAGGGGGGCAAATCGTTTGCAGTGTCCTTTGGGGGTAAAAGAGGAAGTGGTGAGGTTAATTGGATCGAGAGATAGGGGGGAGAAAGCTGGGCTCTGCAGGAGCTTATGGAAGTGGTTTTAACAGATAAACACCTGATAAACGAGCTAATCGGATAAACACCTGTCCTGGGGCAGGGGGAGGGATTAGCACCTGTGACTGCAAAGTGCTGTGGGGTGGAGAGTGGTGGCAGGGGGACACGCAGCAACCCCGGGAGTCCATGGCAGGTCTGGGGTCACAGCAGCCCCAGGAGCCCACAGCAGGTTTGGGGTCACAGCAACCCCAGGAGCCCACAGCAGGTCTGGGGTCACAGCAGCCCTGCAGGTCCCACAGCAGGTTTGGGGTCACAGGAGCCCACAGGAGGTCTGGGGTCACAGCAACCCCATGGGTCCCACAGCAGGTCTGTCCCCACCGTATCGCAGGGGACAGCCTCAGCACCCAGCAACGCCTGCTCAGGGCAGGACCATCTCCCCCAGAGCAGGTCCCTGTCCCATCTCCCCACCCCGGAGGCATGGGTGCTGGGTGAACAGCCTGCCCCGTTCCCCATCAGTGCTCCCGGCCCCGTCTGCCCCATGGGCGAGGGGGCTGAAGGATGATGGTGGCGGGGGGAGCCTGGCTCCCAGCATTTCCTCATTCTCATGGCCTGGCTGGCATCCCGGGTAGGTTTGCAACATGGCTTTTCTGGCTGAAGTATACTGACGGGTGATTTATTCCCTTTACCAGTTCCTGGTTTGCGCTGTTGGGGAGTTAACCCTGCTTTGGAAGGAAAAAGAGGGAAAGAGGCAGCAAGCCTGGTTTCCCCCGCCTCCTTCCCTTGCCTGTGCAGAGGGGTTATTACCAGTCAGCCTGTGCATCAGAGCTGGGGTTAAAGCAGCTTTGGATAAGCCCTTTTCTTACTTAAATCTGTTCCAGTCCCAACACTGGTACTCACTGTGCTCCTCAGAGGGACGCACTGGGTGTAGGAAAGAGACTTAAATGTTTTATTTTCCCTGGAAACAAAACAGTTGTAGCCAAAAAGTGAGTATTTCTGCTCACAGCAAGACCTGAATGGAGACTTCAGGTGCTGAGTGCTCCTCTCCAGCTGGGGCTTCTTGAGGGTTAATGCAGCAGGAGATGCCTGCGGGCACGGCACTGAGCAGAGGGCTCTGCAAACAGAAGCTGTAGGGCTTCATGGTTCAAAGGTCCCTCCATGCAGATTGAAAGTCCTTTGGGGGCAGAGATCACCCCTGTCTCTCTGGTGTGTGTGTTTGTGGGACCAGGCTCCATGGAGCCGGGTGCCAGCCACGGCCGGCAGAGCCCAAAGGGACCGTCCTGGTGCAGAAACTGGGATGTTCCTATGCAGTGACTTGACCAAGGGCTCCGCTACATCGTTTGATTCCTCCTGCGGCTTGCTGGTCTTTCAACCCACGTGCTCATTAGGGGATGTAGATAATAATCATGTGCTTTATCTCAAATAACCCCCAACACAGAAGCTGAAGCACAGAGGTGGCTGTGTGATGACCTGCACCGGATTGAATCTGCAGCTACTCAAGACTCAGTTGTGGTCGGTCTAAACAAAACCTGACCTCAGGAGAAGACACAAAGGCGGTTGTTTTAGCCAACTTCTGGCTTAGGCTCTGCACATGAGGCTGAGCTCAGAGATGAGCTTTTGTGCAAACAGGAACCAGTTTGGTTGCACTGGACAGGACCATTACCTGGAGCTCCTTATGAGATTGCTGCCCTCTTCTTCAGCACTGTTTGACTCAGTGATATGTTTAAGACATTGCTTTTTTATTAGAGTTGTTGCAAAACTAAGTTGTCTTTTAGCTGATAAATCTGAATACCAAGGCAGTGAAATGGGTCTGGATTTTTTTTGGCCAGAACTGAAGTGAAGCCCAGGCCTTGCCACCACAGGTCCATCCTTCTTCAGCGTTTGCAACTCAAACATGGCCAAACTGCAAGTTACGGGAACCAGCTAGGCTATCCTCCTGTACCAGAGGAAGTGAAAGGGGCCCAAAAAGATGGTCTCGTTGTTAAAGACTTGGTCAAGGATATCAGGGTCTTCCCAGGCAAACTTGCTGGAGTCCCGTTATCGTTAGTATCTCAGTCCCCCATGTCTGTCTAAAGAGGATAATGACTGAGCCAGCTCCCAGTTAGCGGTGGGGGATGATCTGCCTGGCAGATTGACTCTGCTGCGAGTCCAGAGACACCTGAGCAGGCTCCTGCAGCCTGGCTCCCTCCAGAACGGCTGTCCTGCTGCAAAACCTGAGCGAGGCCGCTCAGCGTGGGTGGAGAGGCAGAAAAACCTTGTTTGCCTGGAACTGAGCCTAAGCTAACAGCTCTGCCAAGCCTCAGGTGCAAAATACATTGAATTATCCCTGTTTTTCTTCTGTGAGAGCCCCTCCCTCCCTCTGCCTGGGCAACAGAGATTTGACTGCTTCGTTTCACCCAGCTTTTGGCTGTCTGATCCCATTCTTTGGGGCAGGAGTGGCCTTCTGGCCAGTTTTGGTAGGGTGCCTGGCAGAGCAGAGCTCCCCGCCTTGCTCCTTGCCCATCACTGCTATTGGCCTGCAAATAATAGCAGTAATTGCAATGCAGTCGTTGAACTGCATACAGGAACAAGCATGCTAGAGCTGGACATGGCATCCCCATGCAGTGATATAAGGGTGTCATTAATAGTCTAGCTGAAGGGCAGCTTTACATTGTATTAGATATTTTAATTAGGGAACTGCTTCCCGGTTAGGGTTGAAGCTAATTTACTTCCACTGGGCTGTGCTTTAAATCATCTTGTAGCTTCCTCGGTAAGAAACCAATCTCCTTGAGTTGCACATGCCGTAACTCAGCAGGGGTAGAGTTTCCTTGATAGGGAAGATCAATAAATGAGGTTTATCTAAGGCTGCAGCATGCTAAAGATGTGTCCGAGCGCCACAGTATTCGCTCTTGGCCTCCTCTGCCTCCAGGTGACTCCGCAGCATCCTGGCCACGGTGCTTTGCACTGACTTTGGGTGGGTTGACCTTGCCATGAAGAATTAGCTTTGAGAGGGAGAGTTTTAAGCAGGTAACACATTGTTCATAGGTGCAGAAAAAGCAGCATGAACATGGTAAGTCAGGGAGGCAGCAGGAGAGGGGGGGTCTGTGTGCTCCACAGAGATACAGAAGTGAAAAAAACTGTTGCTTAATCAGACACTCCATTTCCAGACATCTGTTAGGCAGAGACCACGGTGTTTGTCTTGGTGAAATGCATTTACGGTGAAAGAGGGACTTTCTCCTCCTTCCTTGGAAGGATTTCAGCACGTGGCAGTGATGGCAATGCAACCCGCAGTGGCAGACAGCAGCCGGTGGCGGGGACCGAGCTGCCTTCCCACCAAGGGCTGTGCAGCCGGGACAGGTCCTGCTCCGAAGCCCCGACAGTCGAAGTACAACTAAAATAATCACACCAAAATCCACAGAAAACATTTTGAGGCTTCTTACTTTTTAACTATCCTGCTGACTTCAAAGGCCATTTCATTCTGTCATCCTTTTTAATAAAAATAACTGGAGACAGCAAAGCTGTTTATCTCCAAACATTGCCAACATCTCTCTACATGTTCAGTTGCAGTTACAGGACAGAGAAAACGCACTACAAGAAAATTTGCTTGCAGCAAAATTTGCATCCCCGTGGGAGCACGGAGAGAGCTTTTGAGGTGCTTTAGATTGATTACAAAATGAGTCTGCGGGTAACAACCGCTTTGTCACCCTGAATGTTGATTTCTCTCCCCTTGGCTGAGATCCAGAGATGCCTCTCTATTTCGGGATAACATTTTGTGTGTACAGGTGGTGGAAAAGGAGGGGGGGTGTAGAAAAGAAAGCTCGTTAGGCTGAACAATAGCATTGGCCCTAGAACAAATAGTTCTGGCCACGAATAAATTTAGGTTGAGCAAGAAGGTTTCTAAAAAGTAAAGCTGTGAGCTTTTGATAAAGCATCTGATAGGAAGGGGCCAGAAAAAAAAACCCAACATCTTTTCAGCTAGAGCTGCTTTACTTTACATTAGGGGCTTTGCAGTACAGCTGGTTGTGGACAAAGAGAACTGGTCTGTCCGTATTGCTCTCCAGTGTTCCTGATGACCTGAGCTCCGCTTGTGAGGTTGCTCTTCACGACGCGAAATCCCAGGCGTTCCCTTCTCCCTCCTCACCGATGTGTTTATTTTCCAAGCTGACAGCCCTTGTCATCTCTCTCACTCTTTCCCTATGGCCCTCTGCTAGTTTTATTCCCTCTTTTTTTGCAGTGGAGTGAGCAGAACTGCACTGTGCAGTTCAGTGTATGGATTTATACAGTGGTATAGTAGTGTTTTCTGCGCTGTTTTGTATGCCTTTCCCACTAATTCCTGGATGAAACATCCTAGTGACACTGGTACACATGGAATATACCTAAGGCAGGGGTGTGTGCACTTGCAGCACACAAACCCTTCTGCAGGTCTGGAACAGAAGCAGAAACCTTCAGAGCAAAGTTAGTTAAACTCAGCAGAGTGAGTTTAACAGGACTCTCTTCCCAAGACCATGAAAGAAAGTCTACGTGATATGTGGGGAGCAGAGGAAAGGTGTTATTAAAGGGGAGAAGTCATCGCGCCTTACTTTGGCACTTGTTTTCTCCTGAGAGCACTTCTTCCATGAACACGCATCTTTGGTCTCTGGGACAGGGGGGTGCTTGGTGAGAGGCAAGGAGAGCAGACAGACCTCTGCCATAGAAACAGTATTGTCACCATAGCCATGATTTTTTGTATCCAGAACAGTGAATTACAGTTTCGAGGTCCATCTGCTGAAGGTGTTTTGTAGGCTTTCCATGAGGAGCAGGACTGAGAGATCGTGGTTGCTTTGTGAGAGATTTATCCCCCAGTAACTCGGGCTCTGGTTGATGTGTGCTTGCCAGGGAGCACCAAGCTGGTGTTTTCAGAGTACTGTGACCTTCAGATCCTTTTTTCTGAGTGGTTTTAACAAATTTACAGCTCATTAAAGTATACGTGTAGTTAGGGGGGGTTATGCCCATAGGAAGCTCTTGCCATGTGTTAGTAGTGAATTCTGTTGCTCAGGCACTTTGAAGGAGGAGATCCTTCTGCAGATTCTTCTCAATAAAGATTAACTGTCCTAAACGATCATCACCCACAAGCTCCATCTTCTCAGTATTCACTCCCTTTCCCAGATCACTTATGAGCATGTCGAAAAACACAGATCCTCAGGAAAATCCCTTGATAAACTCTTCCCATTACGAAAATTATTTATTTCTCCTTACCCTTTGTTTCCCATTGGTAACTATTCATGCAGAAGTGCCCTTCCCCTTTGCACCACTACTGCTCCAATCCCAGAAAAGCCTTGGGTGAAGGCTTTTCCAAAAGCCTATGAAAAAAACACAGCCTGCGCCAGGGACCAGGTCACCCCATCAGAGTGGTCACCTTCACTTCGAAACAACTTGACTAGCTATAAGGCAAGACTGTACTCCACCAAAACCAGGTTGTCTCAGTCCCCAAAATATCATGAGTTTGTTAATTATGGTCTTTATTATAATCTCTACCAGTGTCCCCAATACAAAAGCCAAATGTCCTGGTGTGTGAGTTCCCTGGGCCACCTCCTGAGCCCTTTAAAAAGGCCGGGAGGCAGATTTGAGCCAGCGATGGCACAGCCCGTGAGCAGCCTGGCAGTTCCCTGCCTGAGTTTCATCTCTCCTCCGGGGCCAGCTGGTGTGCTGTCCGTGAATTTATTGATCTGCTTAAAACCTCCCTGTGGCCTCAATATCTGATCTGTTACGGAGAGCAGAGTGTTACAGGGCAAAATTAATTAACGTTTGTAAAGCTCATCAAGATCTTTCATGAGCAAATCCCATCACGTTTTAATATATTTTTTAAATGTCACGAGTAAGTTCTTACTACTCATTGAAGAGCTGAAGCAAACAGCGCTTGCCAGACCCCAATATTGGAACAGGCAAAGGCTGCAACTCTTCGTTTACCACTTTTAGGACATTTTAATTTCAGCTCAGACTCCTTGCCTTGATTCTGCTCCCCCAGATCAGAAGCCACCCCCCTAGTTCTCCCAAATGTGGGCTCAGGGATCCCCATGGACCCCTGGCCCTGGGCTTTTCAGAAGACGCCTGCTGGCTCCATGGGGCTCTGAGAGAGTTGCTGGTCCTGATCACTGTTAGGATTGGGTGGATGGGTGACTGCAGCCAGCAGGTGTTGGATCACACAAACACAAGAAACCTTCCTAAAACCTTTTGCCTCCGACCCTGCGTGGTGTTTTGTCCCCGTCCAATGGTGCTGGTACATTACTGCACACTTGTTGATGGGTTTGGCAGATGGGTCCTGGGCTACTGGGACCAAAACCACGTGGACTTCTGTTCAAGTGGCCTAAGTGGCATTTTTCTCCGTGACCACAGATGTGGTCTGGGTCTCTGCAAGAGCTTCACAATGAACTTGCATTTCCCCTTGTTTTTCCTGCCAGGATGTCTGGAGGAGACATGGCCAAACCTCTCCTGGGCCATCGGAGCATGGAGGGTGACCCCACCATCACGCCTGCGGCCGGCCGCACCATCGGGGTGCTGGGGAGCGGGGACTTCGCGCGGTCGTTGGCCATCCGCCTGGTGTGCTCCGGGTTCAAGGTGGTGGTCGGCAGCCGCAACCCGAAGCGCAAAGCCGGCCTCTTCCCTTCTGCAGCAGAAGTTACCTTCCAGGCTGACGCGGTGAAGAAGACGGATGTCATTTTTGTGGCAGTTTTCAGGGAACATTACTCCACCCTCTGTGACCTGGCCGATGTGCTGGTGGGCAAGATCCTGGTGGATGTTAGTAACAACACCGAGATTAACCATCACAAAGAATCCAACGCCGAGTACTTGGCTTCCCTGTTCCCAGCCTGCACCGTGGTCAAGGGGTTTAACGTGGTTTCTGCGTGGATGCTGCAGTCAGGTGCCAGGGATGGAAATAAGCAGGTATTGTTTTCTTCTGACAAGGGCCAAATCCCAACTGTCTCAGCAGCTGAGGTCTGGCAGCATCAGCAAATGGCCTTAGGTTCCAGGAAAAGGGTCCGAGTGCTGGCTGTGGCATCCAGAGACCACCCCATGGCTTCTGCATTTCTTTGCTCAGAAATGAAGTACCCCCACTTACTTCACACTTTGTAGTCTTCAGAGCCTCTGCCTAAGTGAAAAGTATTATTTAATTGTCTGTTTATCTAAACACAGCCAGTAAAACAAACTGGTGGTGCACACATGAAAGGAAACCCGTCCAGGAGAGAGCTCATTGGCAGCCATGGTAAATCCCCATCAGAAAGCTTGCCAGGAAGCATGATGCTCAGTGGAATAATGCAGGCTTCCTTTAGCACAGCATCCCTCCCGACGCACTCGTTCCCAGCAGCCTGATCTCTCTTTGCCCTGTGTGTATCTTTCTGTTCGTTGCAGGTTCTGATTTGCTCAAATAACCAAGAAGCCAAGCGCACTGTAGCAGAAATTGCTCAAGTCATGGGATTCACCCCTGTGGACATGGGCTGCATGTCGTCAGCCTGTGAGATCGAGAACATTCCCCTGCGCCTCTTGCCAGCCTGGAAAATCCCCATCTTTTTGGCTCTGGGGCTCTTTCTTTGCTTCTTCACTTACAACCTGATCCGGCAGGTCATCCACCCTTACATCAGGGAGCAGAAGAACAAGTTGTACAAGATCCCCATCGAGGTGGTCAACACAACGCTGCCTTGCGTGGCCTACGTCATGCTGTCTCTCGTCTACCTGCCCGGAGTGCTGGCAGCCTGCTTGCAGCTCTACTATGGCACCAAATACAGGCGCTTTCCAGATTGGCTCGACCAGTGGCTCCAGCACCGAAAGCAGATTGGTCTCCTCAGCTTCTTCTGTGCAGCTTTGCATGCCGTGTACAGCCTCTGTCTGCCCATGCGCCGCTCCCACCGCTACCAGTTAATCGAGATGGCCGTCAAGCAGGTAATGTGGGTACTCTTCAGGTCAGCACCTGTAGTAATCTACACACATCCAGATGTTGGGTAGCAGGCTTAATATCTTGGTCTTGGCATTGACTTTCCAAAGCATGTGTGGGACAGCGGGAATAAGCTGTTATCTGTATGAGCACTTCTTCCACGAGGCAACCGCACACCACGTACCATGCATGCACCCATCCGCACTGAGGACCAGCCATCTTAGCAGGGTGTTGCCCGTGCGTTTACAGCCGGGGCTAGGATCAAACTCCCCCGTGCCATTGCTCCCCAGAAGCACAGACAAGCCTTTGAAACCAGCCTTGCCCGGCACCTGGCGTGTCTGAGACTAGGGCAGAGGCAGGAAAAATGCTAGGAGAGAAGTCCAGCGGTGGAGGGAACAGGGTTCCCCTCAACTTTTCTCTCTAGATTTTGGGAGATCCCTGTTTGCCCACACTGATGTTCGCAGTAGGTGCCTGCTGGAGTGACCAAGTCATAACGCAGGGGGGTTGTTTTGTAGGAGTTGCATCCTTATCACTGTGTGCCTCCAGGAGTGTAACAGAATGATGGTGAAGAACTGGTCATAGTCTAGGAGAACGAGGAAATGGAAAATGACTTTATTGCCTTATTGAGACTCTCGGCAGTGTTTATCCAGTGTGAGATTGCTACCTTCAGGCAATTCAGCCAGCTCTGTAACCCCGTAGTGCCATGGGAAAATGTCATTCTGCCCTTCTCCTGCCCCTGGCTTCTTGCGGCTCGACCCTGCTCCCTCCTGGGATGGCACAAGCTTTGTGCAGCTGAGTGGGGAACCTGATCAGTCTGCTTTCTGTGCTGGGATATTTCCCAAGTGTTTCCAAATGCTTGTCCCAACAGAGAGGAGGGAAGGGGCCGTGGGGGCAGCGGGGAGCAGCACGGCTCCTTTCGGCAGCAGTGCCTGTTCAAAGCATCCATCAAACGACATCCCCAGCCTCTCAGCTCCAGCCTTGAGCAGGTCCTTCTCGATTGCCACAGTCGCACATTAATCTCAGGCAAGCATCCTGTGTTCATTTCCCCTCTACCTCCTGTTTTCTAGCAACATCTTTGTTTAGTAAATTAAACCCATTTAATGGGCTAAAGAGGACGGTTCTAAATGTTGCTCTTGCCATGCAGCATAAAACCCATCTTTCCTTCCATTAGCATGAACAATTTCCCCCCTAAATGCACTTAAAACGAAGGTTATTAGGAGACTACTGCATATTCAAGCATCTGTATTTGTTTTCATGGCTTTAAACTGACTTCTCATTCTAATTATCTTTCCAAATGCGACTTTGGGGCTTGCTGCTGTGATTACGGGCTGTGGGAGCTGAGAGCATTCAGCAGTTCTTCCCAGCAGGCTTCAAATCTGGTCTAGCTTGGCCAAACGGCAGTGGGATAAAAGAGCATGTTCACACCTCCCAAAACACAGGGGCAAATAGCGCTGGAGATGTGAACAGGACCCAGTGTTCATCCAGGAAACTGGCTTCCAAAACCAAAATGAATACAGATAAAATTCAGTTCCTCTATTCCTAAGTGCTCCGTTTTAACAAACCTTCATTGTCATGCCAGGCTGTGGAGAAGAAGATGAATATCTGGGTAGAGGAGGAAGTCTGGAGGATGGAGATTTATATCTCCGTTGGAATAATTGCCCTGGGCTTGCTGTCGTTACTTGCCATCACTTCACTTCCATCCATCGCAAACTCTCTCAACTGGAGGGAATTCAGTTTCATTCAGGTAAAGTTGACATTTGCCAATGCCAGAGAGTGATTTTGCAGTCGGAGCAGACCACGGAAGGCAGAGGTTGACCTGCCGTCCCAGCACGTCCCTGCTCCAGCATGGCCACTGCAAGCTGCACACCAGTGTCAGGGGCAAACCCTGCCACTCCACAGCTCCCCGTGCTCCCCGGAGCGGCGGAGCCCCCGCCCGGGAGGTGACACCGAGCGGCGATGGTGGGGCAGCGGGGTGTGGTGTGTCCCGGGGGGCCGTGCTGCTCTCACGCAGGGCTCACCCCGTCTGCAGAGGGTGCTGCTGTCTTGGGGGGAAGGGAAAATGTAATGTGACGTGGGCATCCACGTGAGGATTCGCGGCAGGCTTTGCAGGAGGGAGTCTTTAATGTCTTGGCTGAAGTTCTTTCTCACCCTGCATTTAGCAGCATTAGTTAGAGATCCTGAAAAAAAAACGGCCTGGGCTTTGCCTGCATGACACCCCCTGCAGAGTCCTCCTTGCCCCCTCTGTGCCCGTGAGCAGTGCTGCCTTTCACAGCTAAAAACCTCCTGAAGTCACACAAGGCAGAAAGGCAGAAAGCCTTGGGGTCATTTTGAGAGCTCAGGGTTGTTCCCTTCCGTGGGCAAGATCCCCTCTGGAGCTGGTTGCATGTCAGTCACGCACGACACGTCGGAGATGCTGCGGGGAGTTTGCACCAGGCTGGGGAGGGCAGACAGGTAACCCGCCATGGAGAGAGCTGGCTGCGGGATGCAGATCTGCCCTTGCATTTCAGGGAGAGTGAGCTTCTGAAAAGACAACAGTTAGGAAGGGAGGACACTGGGAGGACAGTGCAGGGGCAGGTCAGGTTTGGCAGAGCTTGCAGGCACCCAAATATTCAATAGACAGGTTTGAAAAGACCTAGACTGGTCTATAAAAATGCCAGAGTCAAGAAGCACAGAGAACTGGGTGTGGTTTCAATGAAAAGTCCATGTCTGATCCTAAAAGGTGAATTAGGAGCGCAGGCGTAATTCTTCTTTCTCCAAAGTCATTCAGTGGTTTAGGAGCCTTCTTCCCACTTGCAGCGATGTCCAAGCTCCCAAGGGCCAAATTCCCATAGTGACCTGAGCCCACTATGGGGGATGTTCACAAGCCCCAAACCTGGGGGCTGCAGCACTGTCAGGGATGTGCTTGGAGCCAGGCTTAGGGCTAACTAACGGGGATAGCTGGGAATGAACCTTCAAGTATTCCCTGCACATGAGAGCTCAATTTGAGGCCAAATTCCACTCACCATGTCACTGTCGTATCCCATAGCCCTAAAACCCCTTGTTACCTGTGTCTCCTACATTGCTGCTGCTTAGCGTGTGCCAGGCTTCAAGTCCTGCTGCAGTGACCCGTGTGGCACCCCGACACGTGTGAGCCCCCGTGGGACCCCGTCCCCCCACACCTCCCCTGCGGAGCCTCCCCCACACATCACGCCTGACCCTTCAAAAGGGGAGGGCAGGGTTCGGGGATGCAGAGGTGAATATCTATCATCCAGCCTCTCCTGTTGAAGCTCTTCAGCGGCATATAAATAATTCAATATTCATTACAGCAGGAGTTTGAAGCGTACTCCCCCGCTTCCCCCACAAGTGCGCTGATCACCAAACGAGCAAGTCAGTTTGTCTTTTTTTCCTCTCTTGCTGTGGGCTAGCAAGTAATTATTTACACTGAGTAGAAGAGCCTCACCAGGAGAGCCTGACCCCAAGAGATCATCCCTCAGGGAGAAGGGAGACCTGGCTTTAAACGTGTCTTTCAGATCGGACAACGGGAGCATATTAATTCTCGCCACCGTGTCTCAGGGGAGGGCTGAAGCTGCGGGGGCGTTGGATTCTGGCGAAATCGATCCTGGCTTAGGCATCTCATACCAGGAATCCCAAATGAAGGGAAGTATCTCCTTGCAGCCTGGAAGGAGGCTTTGAAACCCCTGCATTTCCCTTTGGCTCCCCAGGCAGCCTGGCAGCTCTCCTGGAGGGTGCTGGCGTTGTGTTATGCGATATATACGTTGTCACAGCAGGCAGTGCTGCCACCTCCTACCAGTGTATGTAACACGACTGTCGCATCTGCCCTTTGGGACCCCTTCCCGCATCTTTCTAAGGGTATGTCAGCGCCGGGACAGGACACATACGTGATGTTCAGCTCCAAAATAACTCTCGGCTGCCCCACGTGGGAGCTGGCTGGCTTAGTTCGTGGAAAGATACACCTATTTCTGTCCGCATGGGATGAAGCATGACAGCGCGACACGAGCTCCCAGCTGATCACATGCAGGAGAGGCACGGCTGGTATTGTGCCCTACTGTGGAAATAGCATGTAAAAAGAGCGGGTTATAGATCCTTTAGCATGTTCACTTCAGTTTATTTTTTTTTAAATGAGGACTCTTTTAAATTATTTACTCTTCAATAAGTTGGTGATACCTTTCTTCAGGAAATTAAGAGCAGGTACAGCTACTGCTCCCAGGCTCCAGAGGTTAACATTCATGCAGCACAGTGTGATCCTCCCTGAATTAATGCACAGCAGCGCAATGTAAATACAAGGGGTGAAGTGCGAGGCTGCTTTCTCAAATATTTGGGATGTCTAGCACTTGACCCTTTTACAGTGCATCAGAGGCATCGTGGCTTCCTGCACCTGGGAAAAGTAAAACACAGGGAAAATGGGGAGTGCAGCCGCCCCAGCCAGATGTCGCCCAGAAAATGCAGCAATGCATTGCCATTTCAGTTGAACTGGCTGGTGTGTGTGAGAGATGCTCTACCAAAAGCCACATTTGAGAGAGGGCTGGGGCTTGTTACAAATCCAGGAGCCGCTTTAGTCCCCTCCTTACCCGGAGCTTCCCAAGTCTGACATTTTCCAGCAGCAGTGTGTGCCCCTGTATGAGTGTTGTGGGATACTGCCATGCTCTTAAAATACACATCTGTTGCCTGATGGGCTGAAAATCCCATTTGGATTGTTGCTGAGGTTTGAGGGAAAAAACCAGTTAATTTTTATAGCAGTTCCTGCACATACACAAATTTCAATTAAATATAGTTAAATTGGATACACAGTTCCCCTATATGTCCAGTTTTGATTAACAGAAAATGTACAGGATCTAGACACTGGATAAGAGGAATGATTAGTATGTAATTCAACTTATAGGAGACATTTTTAATGTTCCCCAGTGATTTACAAATCAACTCTAATTGGCTGAGAAGTAAAAATATGTATGATTGCCTTCCCACCCTGAGAAGTCCTCCTGGAATTTGAAGGTTGAATTGACCTGGTTTCTTTCTTAGCTCCTGTATCACAAGATATAAAGAATCTGTCATCAGACCTTTTCTAACCCTCCTGTTGATGAAGTGCGAGCCAGAGCCGCTTCCACAGAGCTAATGACTTCACGGGACTGACGGCAGCAGAAGTCAGAAATGTATTTGGGTCAGGAAGGGGCTGTTGGCTTTGGACGCCGCCCAGACATTTCTAAATGAGCCACATGCGACTGAATCACCTTTGCTGATGCATTACAGGGAGCCTCACAGACACCAAGGAGATGGGGGAGATATAAGAGTTAATAGCAAATATATGCAAAGAAAATATTTGCTATAAAGAGAATAGCAAATATATGCAAAGCCTGCACTAGGAAGAGACCATCTTCATACAGCCATCTTCCAGAGGGCTTTAACACCACCTTACATGGGTGGTGGTCCCATATTCCCCATGCTGTCACAGCGCAAAAGAAACCCCTGCCACTGTTTAAAACAAAAAACCAAAAAAGTTTCATAGCCAGAAACTGCATTGAGAGGATAAACGAGAGCAGAGCTTCAAAACTCAGTGTGGTATCGGGGTTAAGCACGTTGGCAAATCAGCCCCCATGGGGTGCTCAGCAGGCTCGGCATTGTACTGTACTGAGAATATATTGAGCTGTATATACTGAGCCAAGCTGCCATCAGCAAACCTTTTGTCTTTTGTGCACTTATAGATCAACCTGTACCCGGCTGACAGCTTGTCTGGTGGGTGCAGCTGTGGGGCCCTGCTAACCACAGGTCCTTCAGCCAGCATCAGCACTGGGACCCCCCCGGGCACCCTGCTCTGCCCCAGCACCCAGGCTCTCACCGGACAGCCCCTCGTTTGTGTTAGGAGCAGATCAGCCCATTGCTGCGGTCTGACGAGCTGCCGGTGCCTGTTTCCAGCCGCCACCAGCTTATCCACGCGTTTTTTGCCAATTAGCTTTTTTGTTTCATGTGCCCCGCCATCTGCACACAAAGGTGGGTCACTGAGCGTCTGTGATGGTTTGTCACCTTTTGTCCTACTAATTTCCACTCCTGTTCTCCCCTGGTACCAGCAGCAGTTGAAAGAGAAACTGTAGAGGAACAAACTAATTATTTCCAGCTCTGACATCTCTGCCGTGCATAGAGCCCCGCTCAGGCTGACTCCAAAAGCACTCTCCACCCAGGGCAGAAAGCATCTGCTGCCCTTGGACTTCACTCTGTCCCCTTTCCCCCTGCCCTGCTTTACATCTGTGCTCTGCCAGATGAGTCTCAAGCTGGCAGTTCCAACCTTTTGCCACCCAGGGATTTTTTTGCCTGTTTGAGAGAAGCTCAGAGTCGGGAAATGATGGATGAGCTATGGGTCAGGTCCTGCTGTTAGGTTCAACTGCAATCACAGCATATTCCAGCAAACTCCTCCTTAATTGTCCAAGTGAAACCAATCTTGACCCTGTTTGGGTTTGCTGCTTGTTACCACTTTGGCTTAGGGATCAGATCTGGCCTCTGGTAAGAAGGACGGCTGTCCCCGGAAGAAAGGATGGGTGCGGGGATGCACGCAGGACTGACAATCAGTTTGCAGGTCTGCTCCTCCTGGCACAACCTTGAGTAACGCTCAGCTGTACCACAGAGAGGAGAGTTCCCTGACTTGGCAGGGTGTTGTACAGGTGAAATCTTGGCAGGACTCAGTGACACCCACATGACTGCCTGATAGGTGCTGTAAAAGTAAAGTACCTAGATCTGGTAGGACGTTTTAGAGCTCTCCTTCCCTCCCCTGCCCAGTCCTCTCAGCTGTCTAAATTATAAGCTCTGAAGGTTAGAGGATCCTTGGTCTAGTTTGTTGGTAACAACATGGTACAGTTTTAAAAGTTGTCTGGATTTTTAAATAGTTTCCCAACAATCGAAAATAGGAAGGGATGCTTTGAATTGAGTAGTTTTCCAGCTGAGATTATTTTTTCAAGAGAAAAGGATGAGCCCTTCCTCTTGTCTTGCCCTGGTCACTCATTTCCCTGCTGTGTCCTCTTTCCTGGACATACCTTCAGGAAGACCGTGTTTCTTGCTGATCTCTGACTAGCTGCACCAAGCCAGGTATTTTGACTTGTAAAGGCTTCCTTTCCTAAGTTAGGGACATCAGCAGCAAAATTTTCCCTGTCTAGGCATCTTGAAATTCGGTTGTTATTGCAGGTTTAGACCAGGCATTTGAAGTAGGGCAGCAGAGCAATATGCTACACCTGTGCTTTTCTTTGAAAACACAGCAGCAAAGGCTTGTACTTGAGATGCCTCTGGGAGCAAGCGCCCGGCTCCTGCTGAGTGCCAGCGGGCAGCTGGAGCTGGCAAGCTCGGGAGCCACCACCTCTGATGCAGGCAGGAAACCACCGGTGAGGGGACCACAGTTCAAAACCCCTCTTGAGAGCAACCCTCAGAGGGAGCTGGAAATATTCAGGCAAAATGCTTGGGAGCCATGATCTCAGCTGAAAGTCGGGGAAGTTCTCGTCTGCAGAACAGGGGCTGGGTTCTTGCTGCCTCCCTGAGTGGATAAAGGGCTCTTGACTCCCCATTTCAAGGACTTTGTCCATCATACAGCCTGATGGTCTGGCTCACAAACCGACACTAGATCTCTAGGACAGAGAAGGAAACTCGTCAGGGCTGTTGCTCACCTCAGACCAGAGCATTTCTGTCTCCACGATCTCATTTTCCTGTAGATGACAGCAGTTACCTGAAGGTGTCTTTGCTCTGTGCGAAGCTACAGCTTCACTGACTTCTGACGGTGCCAACTGCTGGTCCAGAGCCACGATGCTGATGCTTCACCCGCCGGTCAGCAGCCTCTCGCCAGCCACAGACCAGCAGGCAGCGGAGCTGGCAGCTGCGGCTCGGGAGAAGCATTTGTGAGCTGCCTGCGGTTACGTGCTCGGCAGGGGCTGGGGGCTGCTGCTTCGCACGGAGGAGAGGCAGGAGCCCACCTCTCAGCCGAGTTGGCAGCATCTTCTGGGAAACACCTGCTGAGTTTATAATATCACACTTAACCTCTGATTAGAAAAAGAAAAATGCAGTCTGGCATGCTACCCAGGAAAGGTTTCCAGTCACATTTTATTCTGTCCAAGTAACGCAGGAATACTCATTGCTTTCTCTGTGCTATGTACACTTACAGGATAGGGTAAAAAAATATAGGAAAATAGCCAGGCACGAGGTCCTCTGCTAACTGGCGTGTGTTTCTCTTCCTTTTAGTCCACCCTTGGATTTATTGCCTTGCTAATCAGCACTCTGCACACACTCACGTATGGATGGTCAAGGGCCTTCGATGAGAACCAGTACAAATTCTACCTGCCTCCGACCTACACCCTCACACTGCTCGTCCCATGTACTGTGATCCTAGCAAAAGTCATCTTCAGTTTGCCCTGCATCCAGCAAAGACTTCTGCGAATCAGGAGGGGCTGGGAGAAGGGGAGATACGTGAAGTTTGTTCTGCCCCGCGCAACGGGGGAATATTCAAGTGGGGAGACCTCTAGCAATGTCTAACACAGCCCCAGCTGCGACAGAGGATTTCAAAGCACTATCAACATTTCTATAAAGGTGTTTCTTTTTCTTAAATATATGTATGTTTTGGTATAATTGTGTTGTGGGTAAATAATAAAATTTGGTGACTTTAGAAAATGGATGAAACTAGTTTAGACAGTAGTAGTTAAATTATATTGCTGCTTTGCGAGGACAATTATTGCCTTAAAAATGACTGTGAAAGCTGAGCTAGCAGCACTAATATGCATGGGAAACTGGTGGACTATGTTAGTCAGATCAGTCACTTGAGTTGCTGGCTGACAGCTCCCTGGACCAGTACTTCTCAGTTACTTCCTTACCTGCTCTCATAAATTTCAATGCCTTTTTTTTTTTTTTAATATGAAGTAGCACAGATTTTCCAGGTTTTATGACAGCAAAGATATCCTGCCTCTTGAGTGTCTGGATCAATCAGGCAGTGAGGTTTAGAAAGATGAATTGTTTCTGGTTTTGGTCTCCGCAATGAACTCTATGGACAAGTAAGAACAGCAATATCCATGGTATGTAGCATCTGCAGATTTTACTAAAAGCATCCAAACCTGACAGCAAGTCCAAGTATCCCTTTTCTCTCAAATACAGACAGCACTTCTGGGCCTGTAAGCTGTGCCTGGTGCACGTTTATAAGCTGCAGAAAGAAAGCACCTTTTCCAGCAGTATAAAAGCATTTGAAGAGAGAGATGTCCCTAACATCACAGGTCTGGTCTGCACTGCTGGCTCTGAGATGACAGCTGCTGCTGCTGCATGTTCTCTGTTTTACTAAGCCAAAGTTTCAAGCAGTATTTGATGGAAACAGAGTGAAGAGAATTATCAGAAAGACCTGCTGCTTCACAAAATTACATGGAGAAAACCAAGGCCTTCCAGCTGGCCTTATCAAATAATAGGGTGAAGCTTCTAGAAATCATTGTCACCTGAACATGCCCATTTACGCAGACAGGACAGCAGCTCTAAACCCATTGGTTTCACTAGTAATAATAACATCTTCGAACAGTCTTGCAAAGGGATCAGCAAGTCTTGACCACGACATGAAAATACAGCAGTTGTACTTTTGGGGCACAGTCCTTCGTTGCCTTGCACCTTAAAAAGTCACTTGCTAGATCACAAAGCAGGTGTCAAATGCTCTTCTGACTTCACACCCATTTTGGACAAGGTACAGGGCAATGAAGATTTCTGTCCTAATTTCATTTTCCACCTGTCACTTTTTATCCCTTCAAGCTCTTGCTCTTCATCAGAATAATTCTTTAGGTGTTGGACATCCCAATCACAGAGAATCCATCCCAAAAACAGAGAATGGACAGCCATTCACAAAAGCTCATTTAAAAGCAAGCAATCGGGATGATACAAGAAGACTACCTCAGTAAGGTCAGATACAAGGACATGGCTAGAATAGCCTCATTTTCCTACAGTTAAGTGAAAGACAGCACTCAGTGTTCAGTATTGCTTTGAAAAACAGCAGCTGTCAGCATCAAATGAGGTACGGTTTCTGGGACAAGAAAGTACTTGTTACTAGACCACTTAATATAAATGGGGGGGAGATGATCAACTTCGGGGCACATAAGCCCTTCTACAAGCCAACATTGCTTCTGTAACCTGGATGATTTCTACACAGACAGAGAATCTTAAGAATTCCCTGTTCAGCCGCAAATAACTACAGTGGGTAACATTCTCCAAATACTGCTCACGTGATGATATTGAGGGATTTTGGTTCTTGCCTAAGGCTCACAGTAAAGTCTCCAAAAGCCACTTCTTCTCGCTGAATAGAAAGAAATTGGCATAAGGGAAATGCCTAGATTTCATAATCAGCTGATGTTTTTGTTTTGTGGATTTTTTGGCAACACGAGGAAGGTACCATTCTTTTCCACCATCCCCTTCAGAAAGCTGCAGTTATTCAGGTTTCCCCATTCACCTCCACAGCCTAGCCCAGATCGGCACCTGATCAAATCACTCACCAAGCAGATTGATTACCCAGCACTATTTATTTGTGGTTGAATGGTAGGTTACGTTTCTACATGGATTTGAGACAGTTTCACCTGAGTATAATTCCACCCACTCCAGTTTAACTCATCCTTGAGGGAAAACTGGATTCAGCAAGCTTGTTTTAGTCTTCTCTTCCGTTTCATCATCAAGCAAAATCAACACAAAAGCACCAGTTTGCACATTTTCTGGTTACTATAGTATATTCCAATGCCTCTTTTTCCCACCTAAGCTTCTTTCCACATCTTTAGCTCAGGCAAGAGTACTGCCGGGTGGCAAAAAAAAAACCCAACAGGATTAGGAGGCAGGGAAAGAACATTATACAGGCTTGCAGGCTTTGTCTTCGAGGGGAAAGGTGTGGTTTTATTGTGAGTCACTGCAAGGTTAAAGACTCACTTTTCTGCCCAGCAGAAGTAAGGTTTGCACCTTTGCTTTGTTTACATGACATTCACGCCCACATACCCTTTCCCATCGATGGCAAAGGGGCAGTTTTCAAGAGCAGAAGCAGAGTCAGGCATCCGGACCTATCTGAGGAGCTGGCTCTGTCAGTGAGTCAGCACGGTGCTTTTCAGATGGACACAAGCCCAGATGGATAGATGAGCCAGCTCAAAATCCCCGCAGCTCCACAGCATCTGAAAAAAGGCTGGCCAAGTGTCTCCAGGTAATGCCTGTGCCAACGTACTGTCCAGCCAGTCACCATCCCTTTTAAAGACTGAAACCAATTGCTATAAATGCAGAACAGCCTTTTCAAATGGTGCCCTCTGTAGGCGTCTGGTCCTTAAAACCTTTGACATGACAGTTTGAGTAATTCCTTCTGATTCTGGAACGCTGAAAAGTAGTTTGAGGAATTTTTCAATTATCTTTTCCCTACGAATTTTTTGATGTGGATAGGGGGTTTAGTGAGGTTACGTTAAAATTTACCAATTAACTTGTTTTATACTTGGCGTTTCTCTCTCTCTCTGTATATATGTACACACACACATATATATTATTGCAGAATATATAGCTGGAATGTAAATTCTTTATATTTTTATTTTCTGTATTGCCTACTATGTGCCTCTGGGATATGTAAGAACCAACTGAAAAGCTGTAAGAGTAAGGCCAGTTGTAATCACTGGCATCTGTAGTTATATAAAAGATATTCTGAACAGGTCTATATATCAGAACTCGTTTGAGTCTTTTTTCCCTTCTCCCCCTAAACAATATCATTCCTTTAATGGCAGTAGTGCGATTATCTAGAATTTAACCACTAGGAAATAAAACCCACTACAGCCAGCAGCTGGTAGAGTCTCGTTATCAAGGTAATAAGTGAAAATTATCATTGCTGTGACACATGGTGCCAGGCCGCAATTACAGAGTTCCTATGCATGTGGGAGGGCATAAGTGTGTACAGACATACATTTCATTACAAGAGGCTAGTGATAGTACACAGCACTTGTAGCACAGGATCAAATAAGCTTAATTCACTAAACAAAAAGTGCTGTTGATACAGAGTTCAAGGGAGTTCCAGACAGGGGTTTATGGGACTGGAAAGAAAAAGGGAGTTTTAATACTATCAATTTGTTCTCTGTTTCTTAAGTCACTTCTGTGAAGTGACATGCCAGATCAACCAACTTCTGGATCTGCAGTGTTGCATTTTAATGAGCTAATTTGTAAGTTGATTTTAATGAGTTCATTTAAATTCCTGTGCTGAAGATTAACCTCTGCAGGTACAGTTCTCTCACTCCTTCTGTTTTAGAATACAAGGTTTTTAATAGTCCAATTGGTTTCTTGCTCTTCAGGGATTTACTTACAAAGTGATATATCAAACTACAGTTAAATCTCTAGGGGGATGCACTTGCTTCAGAACCTCTATGCAATGTATTTCCTCTGAGCTCCAAGATGGCCAGCACAGCTGCGTGACCTGCTACAATCAGCAACAAAAGTCTGGTGTTATCCTTGAGCTCAAAATTTCACACGCAGAGCTAGCGGGATCTGCAGACTGTGTCTCAGGTTTGAGGAATGCGATTTGTTACACTAGGACAGTTTTCTTTTATCTGTTTATTGTGCCTTAATAAGCAGCATCAGTTTTGCAGAATTTCTGCACATGGTTTTTTAGTGCAAGTCAGAATCATGCTTATTTTAAAGTTGAGCATGCAATACACAGCAGGAAGATACCATCTATGATTAGGGACAGTTCTTGTTAGAGTGTGCGCAGGACTTTCATAATCAAAGACTAAAAATAACTGTTGTGTGTGGCCAGTCAGGAGGATCACATATTACGAGCCATAGTAATGGAACCTTTCAAAGACTCAAAGTGGCACTACAGCAGTCCTCCTAGAAGAATAATCTGCTTTAGATTTAGAAACCTCAGCAGTGGAGGATTCACTACCACTACTGTTCAGCTGGTTAGTTACTCTTATCGGTTTCCCATATCTGATCTGCAATGAGCTAGCTTCAGCAGCTGCTGTAGCATGCCAGCCTCCTGGCTTAAAGAGCTAGCTACGATCAGATGTCTGTGTTTTAAGTAGCTGTCTCATGCAGTGCTCTAGAAAACAAAGTTACTGTGCAAGATTCAAGTCTATTTTCTGCAAAAACAGGTTTATTTGATTTTGGAGGGATGGGGCAGGGGAGTAGTGTGAAGAAATGGCCATCATACTAACTGCTAGGATATAAGGCTTTCATTTCTAGATTGCTGCTTTGACTCTAAAACCAACTGATGTCCTCCAGTTGGATGGACACAAAACATGCATAGAGCCAAAGGTGTAACCTCAAAGTAGTGTGAAAAACAGACTGATACCACACCTTCCATTTTAAAAATCTTGTTTCACTGAAGAAAAGGTCTATGTCCCATCTCTCCCCCACTGCATCACCAGCCCAAACACCCACCTCGGCTCCCAGCTATCTGCCAGGTATGCCATGCTTCAAGACAAGGTCCTGGTCCCCAGCGAAGCAGAACTGGGTGCTGTGCAGAAGGAAAAGAAGCGAGAATAACACTTCCCAAACAACCTGCACCACGGTGCTGGCTGCACCCATGCACACAGTAGTCTTCCTCTACAGACAGCACAAGACTGCACAGCTGCAATCTCCCATGCATCACCTCTGGATTGTGAATGGTTGTTGAGGGTTATAGTGATAGTTTGGAATCAATAAGCAGTTCTCATACACAGCAAGCTGTGGTAAACCACTAGCATGACACCAGTGCCATGAGGCTAGAAGAAAGGAACTAAAGAAGCAGCCCAAAACAAAAGGAAGAAAGAATTTAGGTCACCCAGGCCCTACCTGCCACTTAACTTCCCTCTCTTCAGTAGTCTCCCTGGCATCTGCAAGCTGCTGCAAGAAAAGTGACACAAATCTCAGCAGAAAGCTCTGTCGCACCTTGTCCCTGTGCAACAATTCAAATTTACCCTTCTAGCCAGGCAGCATCTATGCACACTTCAATCACTGACAGCGTACAGCTGTGCACAGTGCTCGGGTTTGGGCTCTGAAACTCATATCCCATCACAGCTCAGAAAGCGTGGCCCAGAGAACACAGTGCCAGGTTCTCCTCAGCCCTTGCACTACAAGGAAGAAATAGTAGGAGCTTAGGGTCAGAAGCATGGAGGATACATTTGTTGTGTGTTTAAGCTGTGTTGCTGAAGATGTTTTGCTCTGCTTTGCATGCGCGTCTGTTCTGCGTGGTCTTCCTTGTGTTTGAAAAAAATAGGCATACTTAAAGCCTACTTTACAAAACCTCAGAAAATTAATGCTGATCTTTTCCAGACAATTCTTCAAATGAATGTTCTGCAAATGCCTCCTCACAGCGTGCAAAGATTTAGACACGCTGGAACTGGCTCCGCAAAGGATGCTCTCTAACAAGAGGAATTTAAGCACTGATACCAGTTCAATTTACCGCTTTTTGATTTTAATATAAAAAGAAATACTTTCTGCAAGGAAGGATTCAGCTTTCATCACCAGAACCCTAGTACAGACTTTGCAGGCTAAACTAATTCACAGATAAGCACTTTTCATAAACATTACATATTTCTTGGCTTACACAGGTACTGGAGAATGAAAGAACAGGCTGTGCTGACATCTGGTGGCTTTCTCTGCAGACAAAGACTGGTCTTGGCTTTTTGCTGCATTTTTTTTTGCATTCCCGATGTAACTTCTCTTGTTTCCTTCCAAGATACAAAGCATTATGATAAAAACAGTTTTGCTTCCACTGACTAGTGGACAGTGCTGTCCTATGCAAGGCCTCCTGTAAAGCAACAAAGGATCCTTTGTTGTGCACTATTAGCAACAGTGTAGAAAAGGTCTCCTCTTTATTTCAAAGCATATTTCTTCATGAATACAAAAAAAAATGTACATTCACTTCCACAGGAAATGCTGCTGTTACATATCAGATGAGGTGTAAACCTAACCATTAAAGCACTGCAAATCAACAGAGGTGGCAGCAAGAAGCAAAGGGAAGTGGCAGGGAAAACATGCAAAGGTGTGTCTGTTTCTCTAACTCAACAGGAAAGTAGGCAATAGGAAAAAGTCAACGTCCTGATAATATGAAAAGTAGTAAAATTGTCTTCTGGGCATCATTGCTCGATTCATTAATCATTTGCAAATCTGTGCCAAGTAGTACTTCGAAAAGGAAGTCAGGGAAAGAGGATCAGGTGCCAACCAGCAAAACTGAGCTCAGTCCAAACTATTCAGTAAGCAAAAGTGTGCCCTTGCCTTAAGCATTTGTAATGCCTCCAGCTGGCTGAAGCTCCTCTGAAGCCAGGATCCTATCAGTCATATGAGACCAAGAATGAGTATCGCATGTTCTGTTTTCTCACTCTTGATCTCTGGACACTCAGGATTTCTGTGGCTATTAGCTTGCAAAGGACGGGACTCGCAGATGTCCCGTCATGGCTGTGGTAACTCTTGGACTGTTACTTGCAAGCTTATTTTTAAGTAAATGATCTGTCAGGGGATGTGCTGAATACTCCTAAGGAGCGAAAGAGAAACACCACAGCTTACAGCTTATCTCTGTATCACCTCTAAGACAGAATGTTTACATCTGATAAAGCAGTTCCCCAACTTTAACAGTGGTGCATATCAGATCTTTGAGGACTCCTTTATGCCCCTGGTAACTGTCAACATTTAACTCAGCCATCCATGTCAGCAGTTTTCTTAGCTCTTGCTTCTTCCAAGAGGCAACATAACTACCTCCGGACAGAAAAATACACAAAAACTGCTACATGCAGAAAATATAACTTGACAGAGCCAGAAAAAACAAGATGCCTATCCCAGCAGTTTATGAGTTCAATTCCAAAAATTATTAAAATGTACCATTTTCACACCTTTAGTGCTATAAAAAGCAGCACTACTCCAGTATTTCTGTGCCAAGAGTGTTGTACAGTCAAGATTTTGTGTGCTTATTCAGTTACACTGTTACCTCTTCTTCCTCTTCATGGTAATTCCTTTCCTAATTTCCTCTCTTCTCCTTTAGTAGTTATTCATCCACACCTCCTAACAAAAACTCCAGTCTCTCTGAAGTGATTTTCTTTCTCCAAGAAACGCCCAAGCCCCACACACCACCCCAGCTTCCAGTTTGATTGCTTTTTGCTCCTACAGTGCAATTACCCATGAAAAGTTGCATCTTATTTCAGCGTCCACTCTGAATGCTCTTCTTTTTATTTAAAAAAAAGAGGCTAGTGAAAGGCTCCAAGCACATCATACTGAAAAATGAATCTTTATTAACCCCACGATGTCTAAGAACACTAGCAAAGCTATATGATTTACCCCACTACACATTATGGAGAAGCCACCTCTGACTAACAGTAATTGTAAACGGATGCAGTTCATGACCTCTCCCAGTATAACAAACCATGGTACCAACTCTGTAGGTGGTTTCCTTCAATAGAAAGAGGATTTCATAACAACATGGGCAAAGACATCTCAGTCTTTAGTAATTTATTAGCCAGTGTTCACAGATTTCATTCAGTACCCAACGATCCTGGAACCAAACCTACTTTGATACGAGACTATACCATATCCCACTGAAAAATGTTTGAACAGCATCTATCTTAACAAGTTCTCAGTTATTATCTATGGTTTTGTGGGGTTTATTTGAAAGAACCATTATTAAAGGTCCAATGAAAAAAACACAGTAGAAAAACACTTCAAGAAGAATCCAGTTTACAAGTGTGGTCATTGAGAGCATTACAAAAGGCTCTACTGTGCTGCTGCAGAAAGCAGCCAATGAAGTGCTGTTGCCAGAGCGAACAGAGCTCACAAAGCAGTAGTTTAACTCTTCCCTTGGAAAGAGGAGCTAATGTGGAGTGCCAGACATATCATCCTTGAATATTTGCATTAAAACATTTACCATTTTCTCGTTGATGCTGTAGAATTGCTCTTTCAATGTGCCACACTCGATATGGCACTGAACATTTGTAACTGTACTAGCCCAGAAAGGACAATCGTTAAAATTTGGTGACTCTTTCAAACACAAATGCCTTAGAGAAAAGAGATCACAAAAAGTATCCAAATCTGTCTGAAAGGGCTGGAGACAAAATTCAGTTCCCCAGAACAGGAGGAAGAGAATGACAGTGTTTGCTCAGTCTGAGAGCCTGAGGGTGCTGATGGACATCATCAAGATGCCTTGGTAGGACAGCCTGAGACATTGATATCTCTCTCCGGTATGCCATCTACTTCTTACAAAGCTACCTTCATTATTGTAAATTTGGGTGAACAAAGCTGGTATACTCTGGCGTGCAATGCATTAGCTTAAACTCTCTGTGAAGACAGGTACAAACTTGTATTAGCCAGATTAATCTGGCAAACACGAAAGACTGTGGAAGAAGGTAGCTGAGACATGGGGCCATGTTTGGGGAGCAGGTATCAGCAACAGAAAGGTGGCCTGGACAGAAAGAGGAGGCAAGCAGTAAGTTCTCCTCACAAATTCATCAGAGCATGCATAACAGCATCTAAATCCCAAGAGAACACAGGTGACTTCAGTGACACAGGACTCCTCCTTACAAGATAAAGATACAACTACCCTTTTAATCGCAGACAACAAAGTGGTAGACTACTTTCTCAAAAGAATAAAACTCTGTTTGAAGCAAAGCTGTTGGTGAGTAACACCAGCTACTGAAACCAGCCTAAACCAGAGAGTTGTCAGGAAGGATGAAGAAAATGAGGTGGTAACAATACATAGAGGTTTCTTTGGCCCTACATCTAAAGTAAAGAGAACTTTTATTTAGATACTTTGGAAATCACACATCTGCTTTCACTATCACATGTCAATTAAAAAAAAAAAATCATCAAAGCTCTAAGAAACGGTAAGCTTACTTCTCTGGAAAGTCTCTAGTGGAAATGGTGTTGTCAGCTCTCACCCAGAGCTAAGGGTAGATGTGTGGGTCTAAAGCAATTAAACATGAGGTCTCATTTGATTTAGCAGAGCCTATGCCCAAAAAGCCTGCTAAGGCAGAGAGCCAGCATCATTTCTATTTCAGTGAAGAGAGGCTTAAAAGCAATGTCCCATCTTGGTAACGCCTAAAAAGCAGTTTCATAAGCAGTGTCTATCTAAAGGTACTTTACTGGATGCATGATTATTTCTTCTTATTCTTGATTTGCTTAATGTAGTAGGAAAGCCCGGAATTACCAAGAACTAAAATAAAGCAACAAAGTATTTGGCTCTTGGAAAGCAGGAAAGAATCAATTCCAGTCTTGAAGACATGTGGATTGCAGACTGGGCCTCTCCTCGCAAAAATGCAATCATTCAGGTTTTATTCTTAAAACTGAAACCATGAGCTTCACTCCATTTGGAAAAATGCCTAATTCCTACTTATGCACACTGATGTCCTGGCAGAACTCGGGCTGCTACCCTGAACATGAAGGTGTCTCCATGAAGTAAAGCTAGAAACAGGCAAGCTGGTACTTGAACACAAAAGCCTCCCAACAGTCATTTGTCCCTTTCAGCATGCTAGAGAGGGCTGGAAGAGAGTATAAAGGAAAGCATTCACCAGTGAAAAGCATGAAACACTTGCCAGTTTGCACCATTTAAACAAAAGGGACCAAACATAAAATAAGAGAAGTAAAGCTATGACTTGAAACAGAGAAATTCTCTTCTCAAGCTCTCTAAAATACCCAGTGATTTGGTCATAAAACTTTTCCATTTTCTTTAGAAGTTAGTACTGTGACGGGATCTTACTGTGCATTGTATAATCTCCATATGTAGCTAATGTCTGCTGTAGGATCACACCAAGAACGTGTGTCACAGGTCAGAGATTGCACTGCCTGCATCCTAAGAGGCAAGGAAAGGAAAAAGAAAGGCAAGAAAGAAAAAAAGTAATTTATGTCCCCCAGTTTTCCTTCTCTCAGTCTTAGCATATTGACAGAAATTAATTTCTATAGGAAGGGAATTGCACTGTTTGCAAAGCAATCCTCTAGGATTTATTGATCTTTAAGAAAAATCTCATTAAGCAGAATAAGGAAAATTTACAACAGGTATGGGAAAACAAAACAATCTCTTGGGATCTTCACCAGGCCGAAACAGGATTAGCTTTGTAGTTTCTGTAATCTTCCTCACAGAAGAATGCTAATTCGGTCTCATTTGCTAGAATGAATAAAAAATTAAATATTTAGCACACCATTAAATGAACCACCCAACAGCCAGCTATTTAGAATCTTAGAAGAAAACTGGCAACTTTTTAGTCAAAGATAATTATAAATCAACCACACACTTCCCCCCCCCTCATATTTTTGCAAAAAAGGTTCCAGTATTAAAGATGTCATTTAACCTTGTCAAAAAAAAAAACAAAACACAAGAATCTGAATATACAGAAGTAAATATGTACACAAGACCCCTCAAGATTTGTTTAACACAGCCTTCAGAATTGTTTGTATAAGCATTCAGCAAATTAAGTGATTGCATTTCTAATACCTTCAAATGCTAGAAAAATAACGAAGCATGATTTTCTCTTTTTTTGTGCATTTTTCTGTTAGGAAGAAGAAACTATTTTTTCCATTAAATTAGCCTGTAGGTATAATAATTTAATACTTAGAGGATCAGTAGAATATTTTACAGATCACTTTACATTCTCCCTCATGACCCATCAAAATATGTGTCTGAAGAAGTTAATTTTTTGCCCTGCTGATGATTAATTCATGAGGCTTCAACAATATGCAAAGTGAAAGACACAAATTGGCTTCTCCAGCAATACCTTCAAATACCTCTAATTATTCACAGGGGATATGGCAGAGCTAAAGGACCCACAAAGGTTCAGAGCAGTCACAATTCTTTCAACCCAGTAGGTCAAGGACTTCCTCTTCTAAAACAGTAAGTCAGCAACATTACTAATTCAGAACAGAGACAAATCTGATGGAAAGCCTTCACAATTATTAAACATGGAATTCTTTAAGGTGCTGAGCCAATAAGTTCCACATTCGTTTTTTAAATTAAACCTGAAGTTAATGAAGTCTGCCTGTCTTGTAAAAAAGGAAAAAAAAAAAAAGAGCAGAAGGGATTTTAGAATCTCAACTAGAAAACAGACAAGACTGTTTGCAATGAATACTGAACACTTTATTAACATACACCCTGCTCTTAAAAAAAACAAGCAAGCATTAACTTTGCTGACTAGATAATAGCTGTAATAATAATCACTACCACAGAGGCTTTCCTGAGGATACTTATCTAATGTCCTCATAATTTATAACTCTCTAGCCAAACCCTGTAAAAAGTGCCAAGGGCAATCAACTGCAGCTTAGAAAATGTTCTGCGTGTCTCAGAATTTCCCAGATTTTCTAACAGCAATTCCCTGTTCTATTCTAGTAAATCTTGCCCAGACTAGATATTGTAAAAACGTAATATGTCAATAGGAGATTTCAAATCTTCTTACTGATTTCAATTAAACTGTACAAAATAAGGACTAGTGGTATATGCTATCATACTTCACTTCCTTTGTTTACTCTTTTCCACTTCTTGTTGAAGAAGGAGGAATTCTTCAAGATTTTACTACAAAGACCCCACTCTTAACTTACCTCATTTTCATATGAAGATACACTGGAAGATATCAAAATTCAAAATGGTATAACGGCACACTGCATTTTACAAAGCAAGAGTTTTTCTTTTCTATCACAAATACCCACGACATACTAATGACTAACTGCTGTTAGTTATTCTGAAAAAAATTAAAAGCAGCTTTAAATTGTTTTCTGCCCTGGATAGGCCACCCCCCTCTTTGTACAGAGACACAGAACAGGCTGGTCTATTCTGATTTCCTTTCACTATAACATTTACTCTGATGTTTTGACACCTTTTTCGAGATCGCATCCAGCTGTTTCACTGCCGTAGCTACAAACCTAGTTTCAAAGATGGATAATATATACAAATATTTATCAATACCTTTTTGGAAGGCGGCAGCTCTGGACAATGTTGTTTCTAATTCAACATTTGGTACTGTCATCAGTCTGTCTCCTGAACTGCATTGCCTCTGATGGCTTAGGTAGATAAAAATCATGCTTAAATGAATCTTCTGCTAACTAAATTACAAATCTGTAAGACTTGAGTGCCAGTAATCCTCCTTCCTGAGGAGCCTTTTTTTTTCCTCCAGATAAAAAGACCTGGTTTAGTACAAACAACCAGAGAATAACTATCATTCATATTACAGGAATACCCAAAGACCTTTAGGAAAGGTCTAGTGAGGCCAGTTGCGGTGCACCCCAGAGAAAAACATTAAAGAGACATCCCAAGTCACTTAAAAGAGCCAAGAAACCTATAAGAAAGAAATCCCATTCACTAGCTGGGGAGCAATCAGAGGGCATCAGGAACAGGAGCGAGCTTTCCCTGTGACACCCCTGCACTTAGAGTGCAGGCAGTTATGCATTCCCAGCTAGGCAAATCAGATTCAAATGAGCGAATGTCCATATCAAGGTGGAATGCAACTACATCCCTTAAGTACCCTGCTGCCACAAAGTCATTCAGCCACATTTATGAGAAGCCCAAAGGACATCCAGGGACCATCAATTTTATCATGACAGACATTTCTTTACATTATTACCAAAAGACATGCCCTATATGTAGTCCCCTGTCAAAATGTGAGAAATCAGGTCAAGTTTCAACTCTTTGCTATGTTCAGCACATTCTCTAAATTATACTGCTTGAGCTTTCCTGAGCAATCTGGCTATCAAGCACTGTATGCTGCACATTAAACAAATCTAATCTTATTTCATTATTCCATGCTGGTTCCACTACTTAGATTTCTAACCAAAACATCAGTTTAAATGTTACTGATAAGACTAAGCAGACACGGTACTAATAACCTGTGTGTCAATCATTTAAAATTACTCTCAGCAGAATTATAAGCATACCCTCTAAAAATCACAATTTGCATTCTGAACATTTGGAGTGCAGATACCTGCTGCCCTCAGCCCAATGATCTGAATGTACATTATCCCCCCTTCTTCCCTGAATAATTATCAAGTAGTGTAAAGAGCATCAGGAATAGCATTTACTTTTCAGCAGGCTATCCAAACATAATCAGCCAGTTATCAGTTTAATGACAACCACAATGAACAGCACCTTCAGTCAATACAAATGTACTCCTACCTACTCCAGCTGCTTTCAGCGTACTGTCTTCCTTCAAAATCAGTTTGTCATCATCTTCCAAACTCACTACAAGTTCACCAGTCTACAAATCAGAGAACCAGAATACAAAGACAAGAATAAGAATTTACTGACTGTCTCTGCCTCAGTCTTGTTTGACAGTGCAGAGATTTGCCTGCATTAAAGCATGTAAAAGGGGAAGAATACAGCTAATAACCATACCTTAGATTTGTGTGCTTGGTGAATAATCTTCATTGTATCTGAAAGAAAATACAATGTTTTCCTAAAATAAGGCTTAATAGGCAGGTAACACCGAAATCTGTACTTGGGGAAGGAGAGACAAACAAAGGGGTAAGGTTCGAAATCTTTTATTAACAACAATTTTGTGTATTCAGTCTAAAAGAGGAGAAAACATCTTAATTTCCCAGTTTTGCAGCCACAGTCTTAAACCAGTCAATCCACCATTAAGGTAGCACATCCTATTGGGCTTCTGTCTGCTGGCTGAATTACAATAACTAACTAATGACCATCCCAATTGCCAGTCAAAACACATCAATTTAAATGCCAGTTAGGGTGTTTTAACCTAACAGGTTTTACACATGCAATTGGGGCAGGACAAACAGCATTTATGCACTGTCAACTACTACAGTTAAGTTGATAGGCAGCAAGTGATTAAGACATAGTAACCTGACCACTTTAGATCATTCCTTGAAATTTTCCTTCTCATGAAGAAAGCACCCATGTAGAAATTTTGTTAAGCAAGTCCATTTTCCATGAACACAGACAGCCTCTCCTCTTTTTAATGCTATATCCTCTTCAGTAATATTTATCTCTGATATGTTTGCACAGTATAACACTTTAAGAAATTATGCTACACAAAAAAAGAAATACCAGTTTCCTCTGGCAATGTGGGCAGGGCTTTGTTAACAGAAGGGAAAAAATGGGGAAAATAACGTGGTCACTAAAGCAACCAGCTCAGTGCAAAGATCCAGAGGGAATGGAAGTCAGAAGATGCCCATGCAGCACAAAAAAAATACAAACCCAAACTCCAAACCCTCTGTGTTTGAACAAATTCAGAATAACACATCAATCCCGTCCCAGCAAAGAAGCAAAAACCAGTTCTGTTTGCCTGCTCATTTTCTGTTCTAGTTTGGTTTTGTGCATTAACTAAACACTACGTGTTGAAATAGTCTGGTAAGAGAAGGATGCAAGAAAGTTAAATATAGGCTAAAACAACTTTCAAACTGCCAAGAGCAAGTATTCAGATGTTCAGAATAACAGAGATCACATTCCCATTCAAAAGTTTGCTTCCATACCACTTTAGCCCATTTTGAACGTTTTATTTAAAACATTACAGAAGGTCAAAACTACTCTGTGTTCCCACTGCAGAGGTCACTGAAAAGGCAGTCATAGCATGCTGTACTAATTGCAGTGTTAGAAGCAAGACACATATTAAATTGCAGTTCCCAGATCCATCTTGCATAGAAACATTGCAAAAAGACCGAGCAATCACAGCAAAAATATACTGCAATCATGAAACCTTTCTACCACAGCAAATACAATCCAGCCTCTGCCTGTTAGTTGTAAGCTTCTCCATCTACTTTGTCGCATCCCCTTTTCTCTAGTCTTTGCCCAGTCATTCTCTGAACTACCGTCTCAATTTTACTTCTTCACAACTCCACCACTGGCATCCAGCAGTTTACCATGTCTTTATGTGAGCTATTAAAGGTCTTCCCTAACTCTGTTACAGAGATGAAACTACAGTCTCTTCGCATCCTAGCTAAAAAGCCTTATGTCCTCTCAATTGCCTTTGCTATTTTGTCCCAATTTAGTCCCACTCAATCATATTCCCAGATTTTTACCTTTCCTTTTCTGGTAATAGACATGACAACAGATAAGAAATCACTTTCTAAGTCTGATTCTGTGAAGTATCTACCATATTGCTCCACATTCACGTAAAAAAACAGTAAATTGAGAAGCACCTTATGGGACAAGTTGATACCCAGGCTGCCATCATCAATGAAAAGATGGCAATGCAATGACAGGTAGGAAGATGAAAAGAGTGACTGAGAAGAGTTCTAGACCAAGGATAGGAATGATGTCTACAAAGAAATGAAGAGAAAATGAAAGTAGTAAGTTTTGAGATGTGAGCACCAAGCCAAGAGGAAAAATGTGATGGTGTTATAGATGATGTCGAGAGAACAAAGTGGTGCTGCATTCTGGAGAGAAGGAAGCCGAAACAGGCACAAGGTAAGAGACAGCCAGGTCCAACCAAGATTTCTGGCACTGCCAAACAAAGCAGAAGGAAAAATCTGACTCTTACTAGCACTAGTCATGCAGAAGTCTCACTGCCCTTTCATCACCAAAATACAAGAAAGACAGTAGAGCACACAAGAGATGCCAAAAACATGAATGGGGATGATTCACAGCCTGAGGGGAAGGTGAGGAACTTGGCTTTGATTTTTCTGTGTGAAAATTTCCACGCAGCTAGCACCATCCCACTAAAAGTAAGCATCCACTTACCTGGTGTAACAGGTTTTAAAGTTCTGCAGTGTTTTTTACCCACATTATGCTCAGTCCTACACAGCACAATCAGGTGCTTAGCCACAACATATGCCTTGGGAAAAACTACACTGACGCTCTAAGTGATGAAAGAACTAGCAGCAGGGATAGGCAGCACCAGGAATACAACTGACAGCAGCAGTCCTCCATAGGACCCCTGCATCTAGCCAAAGCCACAGATACTAGGGGGAGGAAGGGCACCTCCAAATTCAAACTTACAGTTACCTAGGCTTTAAGACCTTAAGTAATATATTAAAAATAATAGTAATGTTCAAGTCCTTGCCACTGATGTATCGTAAATCTTAATCCCTAACTCTTTTTCTGCTTTCATTTTGCACTACCTGTTTCACCATCAGCAAGAACACAGAATGAAATGCTTGGCTTTTTTTTTTTTTTTTAAACAGGCAAATAGAGTCTATTACCATTCCCATGTATTAAGTAGGTTCCTCATTCAATTCTTTGAATCACTGTAGAGGAAGCAGCTTGTCAACTCCAGGAACATGGGAGACAGAGGAGGGAGACAGACTTGCAGCAAAACTCCAAGGGAATTTTCAGAATTGCCAAGTTTAGGAAAAGATACGTTACTGACATCCAAGTTAACAAATGCCAAGAAAGGAAGTAATTGAGTGTATTTTGAAAGTATATTCTGTCCCAAACAGATGAATTACACATGTTCATGCCAATCTTCACAAAAAGGAAATATCCTCATAGCTTTGCATTAGAGGATAAAGTCAGCCTAAATTTCACACTAGGCTATTTCATTCTGTCACCTTGTATTTAAGAGCTTTCGTATCTACTTGAGCAAAGTTCCCCTGCTTCTCTTATACCATGTAAATTATTTAAGTATATAAGTCTTAAGCATTTTCCATTTACTGCCTTCAGCTCCCACTTCACCATCCTTTCTCACTTCTCAATTAGTAAATAGATACTAAATACATAAGCACATAGAGAACTACAATTTCAAAGCGTTTGAGATCACAAGCTGCTCACTAGAGTAAAAACAGTTAGAAGGCACTTATAAAAGTAATAAAAAATTAATACCAAAAACCATCAGTACCATTTAGCAAATAATGTATGCAGCCTAATTCAAAGATTAATACAGAACTTCAAAATAATGGTCAAGTTCTGTAGATGTGATCCCAGTGGCATAACCCCAACTACAAGAGCTGGATAGAGTTGCAAATGTAGGCAGGCACTGCCACCAGCATGAGTATTTTACAGCAGCTGTCTTCTAAATTGTATAGAAACTGGTATAAAATATTATGTCTGCATTTTACAGGAATTAAAACAAGAAAAAAGCCCACATACCATACTTGTAATTTTTGAAAGGAGGAGGAAGTCCTGTTCTTGAAGGCACATCTATTAAAATAAAAGCACCAAGTTAAAACAAACTTGCTTTTTTTTTCCCCACTATTTTATTTTCCCTTATTTTATGCATGCAACCTGGACATCCTTTACATCAAAATAAATACACAATACAGGGGACTTGTTTGAGCATCAAATACTAAAACACAACCTTTGGCTCAGATTCTATAGTTACTCCATATCTGATTAACTTCACTTGAGCATGAAGTCCCCCTGAAGAAAAGGACCCATGAGGACAGTGAGTCAATGCAATTAGGATATGATCAGGGGAGTCTGATCATTCAGAAATCTGCCAGGAACATCCTGTTAATGGTTTGCACAGCATCTCTCTCTACCTTATACAAACAGATGACAATGGTCATTCATAACTGAATTGTTCAGTAAACACACCCATGCAAACCAGCCGCAAAAATGAAGCCAAACTGTAGAAAATAAACTCCTTAGCCGCATGCAGGACACAGCCATAAGCAGCTGCAAGAAGGCTAACACCTTCCCTGGTGCCAGTGTTCCCAGTGACACCCAGGGATTTAACCAGGGCCTTGGAAGGCCCAGCCTCTTGTGGGGTGCTCGGCAGCAAGGCAGCTGAAACCATAATTTCATCAGTAGTTTAACAATTTATCTCAAAATCCCCCTTCAAAACAGATTATAGTAAAGGAAGGAACATGGCTCCTTTTGGACCAGGAACAGCACTATCCATCCATCTGTGGAATGAGGTTCAAAAAAGTCTTGTTCAAGACACTACCTTTGTCTCAAATAACAGCTAGTTGCAATACTGCACACATCAAAAGCAAGTTTCTTATCATTGTTTTTTATTTTATTCTTCATAACAGCAGCTGTACCATATGTTCTGAAAGTGCTTGTAGTTTTCTAAAAGCATCCTAAGATCTTGCCATGCCTATCACTGTCTAGAAGCATGGAAGCTGCTGAAAACACAATACAGCTGTGAGGCCCAGGGCAATGTCCTAGGAGTTGCTCAAATGTTATCAGCTATAACAGTTCCAGACTTGTTTAAGCTGACTTCATGCAAAAAAGTCAAATGATGTTATTCTGCACCCTTTGAATGTCTCCATTTAAGTGTACAGAAATACACCTGCAAGATTAGGGTAACACCCTAACTACTGAGTTGCTGCGTGGGCTGGTCTACATTAATTAACTTTTAGATAACTGTCACTTTCAAACAGGCTTCTAAAATATAAAACCCACAGATGAATAAATCTGCACCACAAAGCTCAAGATGGAAACAGAAACTCAGAAGCAAACATGCACATTGAGACCTCACAGTGTCAAAAACAATTTTTCAAGATCCTCTCTTCTCACAAATAGCAAACAGACTTGCGTTCCCACATTCCACGTATTGGTGTAGTTCCTAAGGATCAAAGGCTCTCTAAATTCTATTAATTTACTCCTGTTAATTTATGAATAGCTGCCTGACAGCACCACCCAAAGGAGCCTGAGGCACTGAGCCAAATGCAGCAATGCCCTCATCTCTTTTTGGCTAAACATGGGGATTTGGGCAGGGGAAGCAGTCTTCCCAAATTTAGGCATGGCACACTGACCATGGAAGCTCTTATTAACTCCAGACCTCTCATCCACAGGACAAGAGTACACAGGGGATGTAAATACAAATCTGGCATCTCTACCAAAGCCACAGAATTCCCATTCATTTGCTCCCCTCCACTTTCTTGTGCAGAGATGGCAACACATGGGACTGAAGCAAATGAATATGACAACCGCCCCTTACCCTTCCGCACAAAAGTAATGAACTGCTTTACTGTCTGATCCAAGTTAACTCCATGATATACCACAGGTCTGAAGTTCCGGTGTTCAAAAGAGCGAACAAGACGGACTGTGATGGTTGAGTTTTCTGCTGACATGAGAATTAATTCCGACTAACCTGGAAAACATTAAAGAGAGGAATTATTGCCTTCCCTCTGTGTATAAGCACAGCTAGAAAACAAGGTACAGGTGGGCCTCATGCAAAGATTAAAACATGGTGAGAAATTCAGTACCATTTTCTTTCAGGACTTAACTTTCATTACTTCTACAGAAGCAGTAACAGGATCTCAAAACAAACAGGGTTACCTAGGATATTATTGATACTGAACACCAAACAGTCCAGTATTTGTACCTGTGCTGTATACTACAGCACCAGACTCCCTTCTAAACTCACAAAAATGTTATGGATCAATGCAAGTATGTTGTTTGGGTTTTAAGTGACTGAAGACTTTACCTGCTGGGTGAGTAACCTTGTGCTCTAAAAGAATGTACCAACATGAACAAAACCAAAACCTTTTTAATATACTTAGGTTGTAGAGAGCATAATACCCTGAAAAATGCCTAAGCCGTTACACAGTGCTCATTTTCACCTCCCTACAGAAAGTGGAAAAACCTCCCCCACATACACAGGCAAATAATTCTCCTGGTATACTACAACATAATTAAGGGGTTTAATTTAATTTAGAATAGTAGGTCTTTAGAATGGCTCTACAGGGCTTATACTACTTTAACAGAGAGCAGAACCTAAACAGAATCACCTTATCGACCTGAGCCCCTCTTCAAACAAGCCCACGTGTTGTTCCATCGGGTTCTTTCTCTCCACAGGAAAACAAGCTATTTCCTACTCCGACAATCTTCTCTATTTTTGGTGCTGGGTATTCCTCAACAACTTTGCTTTCTGGTCACACACTAAACTGCCGTGGCTGCTGCAGCAATGAGCAAAGACTGCAGTCTAAGTGCTGCAACACCAGCCAGGGGCACAGCACGACCTCTGTCATCTGCTGTCCCTTAGCAGCTGTTTCAATCACCACTTCCAGTCCCACAAGGGATTGTCTCGCCTATTCGTCCCTTGGCGGGTGGGGGGGTGCCTTTTTGGTTGTGGAGGGAAATTATTTAAGTGCCCCACCATCATACAGGTACCTCCCAGTCTTTGCTGTATTTGTCCTAGCTGTATCCTGGCAAAGTAAACCAGCAATATTTTCTTCAAAGACTAAAGACTTTCTGGAGAATGGGGACACAGACCTTCCACATCACAAGACAACTTGTTTTTACATCCCCTTGGTTAATAATTCAGAGAGCTCTCATTCCATTTTCATTGTAAATACGCTGTGATACATAAATAAAAAATGCCAATCAAGACAAGCATACTCCTCTGCACCTGAAAATAACTAGATTTATACTAAACAGCAAAGATTAATATTTTCTTGATGCTATTCCACATGGGCTTGAGATCTGGAGGGCACAGTGCAGAGTAAAGAAAAAGGGACAGCGTTCACTCCGCTTTCTCCTGAGCAGCGTGGAAGAACGTTGTAGGAATACAGACTTGGGAGCACAGGCGATTAGAAATCGCCGATTTTCACATCTACTGGACAGGCCCAACACAGGGATCCCCTCTAGGGCTGGGTCCAGGTTCTACCCAGCGCCTCCTCAGGGACACGGCGGATTCTCCTCAGGGCGCTGCCCGGATCAGAGGCGCTGATGGCCAACACCTCTTGTGAGGAAGAGCCGCCCCCGGGCCTGCCCGGCTCCCGCCTGCCGGCAGCGGCACCAGGGCCCGCGGCGGCGCGCCGCCCGCCCCAGCACATCCCCGAGACCGAGCGCCCTCCCCTCAGCCCCAGCGTCGCCCCCGCCCCGCCCGAAGCGAGCCGCTAACAGCCCTCAGCCTTACTACCGACTCGCCCGCCGGCACTTCCGGGTCTCTCTCCTCGCCCCGTCTCACACAGTCCCACCAATCACGTCCTTTCGGTGCCACCCATCGCACCCAGGGATTGGCTGCGAGGCGCCCTGTCCCCGCCCCCTCCTGGCGCCTCCGAGCCGCAGAGGGGCTGGGCGGGGCTCCCTGAGGCCCCGCCCCCCGAAGCCTCCTGTTGGGCAAAGCCTAGCCTCATCTCTCATGCTGACGAGCGTCGCGGCCGCCCGAAGCCCGCCCATCCCGCGCCGCTTTCTCACTGGCCCTTTGCCTGGCTTCTCCCCGCCCCCGGCAGGCGCCGATTGGCGACGTGTTGTCCGTGGCGCTGGGATTGGCCAGCGAGCGCTCTGGCGAGGCGTGAAGCGGCCGAGCGGTGGGGGTGGTGCGGCAGACGCCAGGGGATCGGGATCCCGGTCGTGGTCGTGCCGTGCTCATCGCCATGTCTGAGGTACGGGCTGTGCCGGAGGGGGCTGTAGGGAACCGGGGGGGGGCGGCGGTGGGTACCACTCTCTCTCCTCCCTCTCTCCCCCCCTGTTTGGCAGCGGCAGCCTACGGGTGCTCACCCCCGCCCCGCCCCGGGGCCTCCCCCTCCCCTCTAGGCCGCGTTCCAGAAGGCCGCCGAGGAGGTGAAGCAGCTCAAGTCCCAGCCCACGGACCAGGAGATGCTCGACGTCTACAGCCACTATAAACAGGCCACGGTGGGCGATGTGAACACGGGTAGGTACCGCCTCGGCCCCCCGCCGGGCGGGGAGGTGGTGGCGGCGGCGGCGGCCGGGCAGCGCCGCCCCGCGCCCCTCTCGGGCCCTGCGCCTCTGTGCCAGGGCCGCCGGCGGGCGGGGGCCATGCAGCTGCGGCCTGAGGCTGAGCTGGAGGCACTCTGGAAGGCAAAACCTCTTCCCTGTCGCGTGGCTCGCTTCGTGCAATCCGGCGGTTTAGCAAAAATGACTCAATACCGACTTGGCATGGATTGATATGCAGGCAGGCATAAGCTGACCTGGTAATGGTTTGTGCAACTTCTGGTTTTTAAATTAACCTAGCTGCAGCCATCTAAATCGTATAGCAACAGTCTGAGAATCCTTTGTGTTAGCTTTGTGCAAATACTGGGTTTGGGAATTTTGGAGACCTCTATCAGTAAGTAGCTGCCTAGGTCAAGGGATGCTGCTTTAACACAAATACATCTCAGTTAGGCTTAAACAGCAAGGTAAACTATACAAGCGTGGAATTGCAATACTTGGGGGGGGGGGGCAGTTTGTTTAAAGTGGATTGACTGCTAAAAATAGTATTGGAAAGCCAAAATAGAACAAAATGTTGCAGATGTGTGTAACAGGAGAAGCTTTTATAGGAGCTGCAATTAAATGTCACATCTTGGAAGGAATGTAGCAGAAATATCTCTGCAGGTGCACTATGTAAAATCTCTCCTGCTACTTCTGTTGATACAGTTCTGTCAGTGGCACCTCAGACTAGGAATAACATTTAGAATGAAGCCCGTCTCTATTGGCCTTATGTAATACTTGAGTAACTAGAATTAGAAAGGAAAAAGGTCATTTGTTTGGAGCGCTGGCCTCCTGACCCAGTTGCTGGTGAAGTTTATTGGGTGATTGAATTCAAAGCTGGCAGTGAAGTGGACAGGAAATAGTAACTATGGGTGCTTGCAGGCTCTTTTTCCCAAGATGGACAGTATTGCAGGAGAAAAGAACTGACTTCGGTTTTAAGATAATGACCCTTTTGGTGTGGCTGGACCTTTGCGTTATTAGTGTTTGCCAGGGTGAAATGGTGCTACAGAGCTGTTAATATACCAACATTTCTGTAAGTTGCTGCATTCTTGTGAAGCAGTAGCTAACAGGAGTTGGCTAGAAAAGCAGTCTGTGTAAGAGTGAGCTAATAGGGTTTTTTGTTGGAGAGAAGTGGAGCTGCCAACTAGCTCTGCAGGTCATATTGCCATGTGAGCAGTGCAAGGGTATTTTTGTGGCTAATGTACAGGCTACTGTCCAGTTCCATTTGTTAATCCTAAAAATTGTTTTTAAGGAGACAGAGAAGTAGTAAAAACACAGAGGGGACTTTGTGTGAAGAATAACCATATACACATCCATATCTCATTCATTTCTTCTCTATTTGGCTACAGTGTGGCCTGTAATTAAGTGAGTTAGCATTCAGTGCTTATACCCCTAGATGACAGAACAAATGAAGAGCTGTATGTTAGAAACATACCATTAACTTGATGATAATGAGTTATAAGCTGTATGCTACTAGGTTTTGATTTCACGTCTCTGCGTGTAATGGACCTTCGGGCATTTCTGCTTTACTTCAGAGCTGATGAGGTTCTTTAATCCGATAGCTGTCATGGAACAGTCTGTTCAGAAAGTACAATAAAACGAAATCACGCTACTTGGTGCTCTTCTGCTCAAATGCTGCTGTCTTAAGGGAACTTGACAGAGAATATCTCTGTTGCCACTGATAGCATTCCAACATGCTCCCTTCAGCATCAGAGGTGATCTCCTGACTACAGATTAGTAAGAGCTGCAGAGGTGAACCACTGTATTTTATCGTAGTTAAGAGCTAAATAGCCTTCAGGAAAGGAGTAGGTATTACCTACACCCAGACCACACAAACTAATTCTGCTGCTTATCCTATCTCTCTCAGAACGCCCTGGTATGCTGGACTTCAAAGGCAAAGCAAAGTGGGATGCCTGGAATGCATTGAAAGGTAAGTGTCTGATTAAAAAGTAAAAATGAATAGATAAAACCACAGGAAAGCTAGTCAGAAAAGCGTATGTGGTTCAGCAAGAAATAAAATAGTGTTGCCTTATAAGAGTAGAGTTCTAGAAGTTCAGAATGCTGTGATAATAAACTCTTACTTTTGATTACCTCTACAAGGCAGAAGTAATCCTGAAAACTGTAGCCTGTGTGAAAGGGAATTACGGTGCAAAATGCCCACCTGGCCCAAGATGTTACACAAAGGAGAACGGTAGCAGCAGCAGAAACCAATATCTATATGTTTTCCAGGTCCCAGCCTAGTACCCCAGAGAGTGAGCTCTCCCTCCTGTTGTTGTGTCTCTTCTAAAGCTTTCCTAACTGAAAGATGCAACTGGGCTCTCTCCTTTAAAGGAGGAGCCAAACAAATCTATGAAAATGGGATTTTCTGGTGTTTTAAGGAGCTAGCACTACACCTAAATGCAGTCTAAGCTGATTGAATAGCTTTCCTGTAATAATTGTGAATAGTGTTAATAGAACTAATCCACTGTTTAGTTGCTGTCTATACAAATATAACTTTGCTTCACTGTTTTCTTGAGAAAACACTGTTTTCTCATGACTGCTGCACACATTTGTTGAAAACTTTAATACTAGATTCACAGCCAGGTGACCTTCTTATCTTCTTTGCTCTCTGGTAGCATGCTGCTACGTGCTATAGCAAGGAATTGTCACTTACCTTTTATGGATTAAGATACCTTTTACACGTATCTGACTGCTTCCTGTGTTCTGTCCTTCAGGAATGTCGAAAGAAGATGCAATGAAAGCTTACATAGCAAAAGTGGAAGAACTAAAAGGCAAATATGGCATCTGAGGATTGGATATAGCAGCCACTTGCACACCTGAAACATGCCTTATTTCTAATACTGTGGAAAACTGGTTTCTGAGAATAATTTTAAATACCTGGTATATTATAGTCGGTTCTCCTCATGCCTGTAGTTCAGGGGAAGTTGTGTACCTGCCTAATGTACTGACACGTTATAAATTCCTTCTGGGAACAAAATCGGGAACTCATTAAAGTGCATTTGGTACTTTAGCTGTTGCGATGGTCATCCCTTAGAGATTATTCCGACCTCATCCCTTAAGTGCCACGTTGTAGCTGTCAAATGCTGCTTTGTAAGGCTCAAGCCAACCTCTAGTCCCTGTGCCGCTAGAGGGGGCTCGGTAATCTGTGTTTCCTGCAATGTGGACTTGTGTCCAAATCAATCCAGCGGTGTCTGATACTGCTTTGGCTCCTTTCTCACGTACATGAGTGACAACCCCCAAAAGCTGGAGCATCACAAAGATTATTGGGAAGAGGCTAGGTCTAACGCTATGTATACTAAGAACAAGGTGCTTGATATTTGTTGCCTGGGGCTTTCAGAGACTTATTCAACAATTGTCAAACCATCTTTCATAAAAAACTTCTTGGAGATGTTATTCCCCAACAACAACGTTAGGGTTCTGGAGAGAAGACAAATACTCAGCAGCTGAACACAAAACCTTTCCTGTGAAAGAAAAGGTTCTGCAGGCAGCAGTATTGTTGATGCCCTTGATTCTGTACTGCTGTAAATAGAGAGTACTGGTGTTGCCATGTACTGAGGCTACAGTGAGAGGTGAATCAAGTATAAATTGGTTTAACATAAGGCTGTTCAAACATGAAGACTTACAGTCATCATAGCAAAAGTTTTATACAAAGCCTACAGCTGTGACCATCTTTAGTAGACTTTTACCTCTTTTGGTCTGTTGGAGTTGCTGATGCTGGAAAGGGAGACTTTGCTTTTAAAATGTGATGCTGAACTATTCCAGCATAGACCATGTGAGAATGAAGTCACAGCCTTATATGGGAATAAGGCATTCTAATTCCTGCTGTACTGGTTGGCATCTGAACAGGTGAGGACTTCAAATCAAACTGTCTTCAGATAAGCAATTGATTTATAGAAATACATAGGGATTAAACCTATCATTACATATTTTTCTAGGTAAATACATAGTTCTGTACTAAGTTACACAGGCTTTGCTGTGTGTATTATCTAATGTATTTTCTTATGCCACTGGTAAGAGATGGAGATGACTTTACCTTACAGGCTTTCAAAAAGTGTAACTTCCCCCTTTGCTACTTCTAATGGGGAATGCTCTTAGAGCTACTCATTCATCCTTTAAAATATGTTAGGATAAAGAAGGGTTTGTTCCCTATTCTCGTAAGAAAAAGGTTGCTTATTCTTGTTCTTCCCTGTTCTTCTGGGTAAGTAATTTGGGGTTTTTTTTACCTCCTCTTATATCCTCTCTTAGTTATTTGAGATTGTGTTGATGACATTCACCTTGCAGAAGAGGGGTAAGAGCAGATGTTTAGCATAAGAGATTATTTTAGCTCTTTGCCAGCCCTAAATTCCACAGCCAGCTCTATCTTCACAGCTGTATTTTGTGAAGCTGGCTATTCTTGGAGGATTCTGCCAAGCTGTAGCAGAATGTCACTCACACTGGCAAATGCTTCCACTTCTGCTCTTGTTTGCTGGAAGCTGATGTGCTGTGAGTGTGCCATGCTTTGCTAACATGCTTTCTGTCAAAACAGATGTTTTCAGAATTTTTGACTGCTAAAGCAGTGGAATTGGATTCTGTCTAAAGAGTGGGCTGGGAGTAACAAGTTCTAGATCCTAGTCCTCATTTGGCTTTATTTCCCTTGTGAGACTTACTAAGTGTTACAGTGCTGCTCTCCTTTCTCATACCTGTCTGGCATTAGGAAATTGTTGCTTGTGCCAGAGAGGGCTTGGCCTTGGCCAGGCTTTTATACACTGCCTTGTATTTACAAATAATGCTGTTTGCCAGTTTATACAAGTGACCAAGAACTCTACCTTGGATGTCTTTATTTGGGTACTTTATTTCTACCATAGTAACACCTTCTTCCTGCTTGCAGCTTCACCTTCCTTAGGAAAGTAGCATCAGTGGTCTTACCGTTTAGCTTGCCCTTTGGCAATAAGTCTACCCTTTGGCAATCAACTGTGCATCTTGGGAGTAAGCTGAAAAATTCAAGTTGTGGAAATAAGAGCTATGCAGTAAGAGACTGTACAAAAGGCACCAAGGCAGAAACAAAGGCACTGATGTCTGTGCACTGTGTTCGTGACAAGCAGCAATGCAAAAGCTGGCTGCGCAGCCATTAACTGTGTGTACTACCACTGCAGGGAGAGTGTTGAAAAAGACTGAAATGAGTTGGGGGGGGGGCTGGTTGTTCAGCTGCAAGGTGAATGTCTGTAAATGCATGGGATGTTGGGCTGTCTGAAAACATTGCTGACTTACTGACCGTATGGAGTATGAGACTCCTGGGTTGCATAAATAACACTTTAGCAGCAGTGATGCTAGGGCAATGGTGGTTTAAGGACATTGGATTTGTAGGTATAAGGTAATTGCTTTTATTAAACTAATAAAGTGGTAAAAATAGACAACCATTAAAGTATATAGCCTTGAGATTTGAAACAGAAGCAGTAAGCCTCAACCCAAAATATAACTTAAGAACCATTGCTCTGTCTGCAGTAAGGCACTTTTGATGGAGGAACAGATGCTTTTGATGGCTGGGCAGCGCTGCACAACAGGGGATTGTTCTAACACCCGTTCAGGGAGTTGCTGCTATTTCCTCTGTATTAGATCAAAGAAAGGCCAGCTACATCCTGATCCTTGCAGTGCTTGCAAAGGGGAAAAGACGTGTGCTGAAACAGGCCCAACACACAGGAGGTCAGAGGCCAGCTGGCACGCATGCACTCAGGTCTGCTTTGCTGAGTTTGCAGAGTGTGCAGGACGGAATCTGGACTTTGGATATGGCAATAATAAATGTTAACTTGTGTCTGTGATAAGACAGTATTCCTTCTATCGCGCTTCTACTGTTAGTTCTTGCACAGAGAAACTAGTTCGTTGGTACCCAGTGCAACTAGAGATAAGCTCTAAAGGGGATGTTTTCCTTGGGTTTTTTTCTTGTAGGTTTTGCTTGCTCTTGCCAAACATATGTGAAGGTGTGACACCCTTAGTACAGATTTAACAAATCAGTATTGGTGTGCTGCTTAAGGCCCATAGCAGATTTTTCAACCCTGCGAAGTTAAGTTTTCTGTTCGACTAAAAAGCACGCCGACGCTGACTGCAGCGTGCAACTATCTTTCTGTCAAAATTCTTCAGTCCTCATCTGGAGTGATCTTGTTTCACAATGCAAGTATTTTAACCTTTGAACTTATTTGACCCTGATGATACTGCTAAAAATAAATGACAATTGTATTTGCTGTTGTTTGAAATATTTGCTCTGCCCACTAAGTGTTCAGAGCAAACAACGTTGGGCAATACCACTTTGGGGTGATGGGGCATCTGAGCCATCTTGTGGGATTGATTATAAATTGTGGGAGACAAATGAGAAAACACATCTTGGCTTGGATAGGTTCTTAAATATCACTGCATAACCCTTTTTGGGTGACAGCTGTCTTCCAAGTTGTCAAAGCTGCTAAGAGGTAAGACAAGTTGATATTACATAGACATAACACATTTGAGTGAGAGTCACAGTAATAAACTCGGAAGTGTAAAAGTTGATAGAATAGGACAAAAGATAGAATTAGATTATTTTTTCCCCTACCCACAAGTATATGAAGTATCTTCCGACTCAGATAACTGATCTAGAAATTGGCCAATTTTCAGCTGCTCATTTGAAGTGTAAATAATGTCGATGCATTCTAGGCATGAGTCTGTCTTCATTGTTTATAAGATGAGCTTGTATTTCCTCTAGAACCAGCATATCTGTGAAAGTTAAACACAGCTGGGTTGTGTTATTCTAGAATAGAGAATTCATGTGGAGTTTGGCTGCAGTGGTCTTTTAACTTTCATTCCCATGTTTCATTCCCACCTGTGGCTTCTAGTTTTTTGGTTAGTCCCAGTACACATACTTTTTTCAAGGTCTGACCCTCTTTGTGCTTGTTAGAGCTTAATCTCTTACAACCATCCCACCATCCAGTGTCATTTTAGAGCAATCCTTTGCTATCTCAAGAATACCTGAAGATGTACAGAGTTGTTTTCAAAATCATTCAATATGTCTTGCCTCTAAAGTTTGAAAGCCTTCCTATTCTTTAGACTTTCTAGAACAATGGAGAAGCCATTCAAAAATACAGTATTATTAATGAGCATGGGCCTGAGGAAGAACAGCTTGTTAAAATTCCTGGAGCTTGTTGAGCTTATGATAGGTGATACAAAACACCTGCCTGGAAATGGAATCAGTGGCTCAACAAATCCCTTCCAATCCTTGGGTTAGCAAGAATTACTTTATCTCTAAGTACTGCCACTGCAACGAAAAGCTCCTTATTCTTATGTAAAAGAGCCCAGGGCCCGCACTGGGGTATCAAATTATCTTCTCTGCCCAGTCGGTTCTAAGACAGGAGCTTGTTCTGTTTGCAAGCCCAGATTACCTTGGGCAGGTGACTCCACACCCTGGAAAGAATGACAATGACATTACTCAGTTAACGCAGCCAGGGAGACACCTTGTTTGTCTCCACCAAAGTGTGCAAGACACTGACTTGCACTGTGTTCCCCAAAAGGCTGAGGTAGTGGTATGCCATCTCCTCCTCGCAAACACTGCTCCTTTGAATGAGTTCTGAAGCTGAAAGGTGAACTCACCAGTTTAATGTACTTGGTAGTTTTAAATCTGAGTGTTTAGCTGCATTGACCTGAGTTTTCACTGAGAGAAGAAACATATATATATATGACAGCTGAGAAACTGAATAATATTATTTCCTCCAGCTTACATAGTATTGAAATACGAATCCAAATTTTTCTAGTAGTACTAAAAGGGCTGGAGTTTTGTTTTCTATATTGAATGTATGTTTTAAAGCGTCAATCTGTTGCAATGGACAGATGCAAATAGTTGGAGGTATGTCCTAAGCCTGTGTAACTATTGCCAGAGGTCCCTGAAAAGGGCTGAATCTAAAGCAGAACAAGTGAGCACCCAGTGTCGGGTCTCTGATGCTGAGGTAGGTCCAGAAGCTGATCAGAAGTGAAAAAAACAATTCTTTCCAGGGTACAAAATGCATTCCTTTAAGCCTGTTGTCATGGTTTAACCCCAGCCAGCAACTAAGCACCACACAGCTGCTCGCTCACTCCTCCCCAGTGGGTTGTCCCAGCTGTGTCCCCTCACAACTCCTTGTGCCCCCCCCCCCAGCCTACTCACTGGTGTGAGGAGCAGAAAAGGCCTTGACTGTGTGTAAGCACTGCTCAGCAGTAACGAAAACATCCCTGTGTTATCAGCGCTGTTTCCAGCACAAATCCAAAACAGAGCCCCATGCCAGCTACTACAAAGAAAACTAACTCTACCCCAGCCAAAACCAGCACACCTGTGTCCTGCTTAAAGTCTCTCTCCTTACGCTTAGAGTTAGTTGGGGTGTGGGCTAAGGTCACTGTAATGAACTGGCATGTAACGGGCATGTTTCTAACCCAGCTATGAGTGCCTGAGCGGGTACCCTTTGATTCAGACGAACACTAGGATCGCAGACCTCGGCGGCAGGTATTGCCATGCCCAGCAGCCCAGGTCTCTCGCGCACGTCCAGCAGTAAGTGGGAGAGCCGGGGGCTGTGGGGACGTGTGGTGGCCCCTGGCTGGGTGAGCCGTCTGCCTTCCAAAGGCACCGGAGAGGTGTCCAGGCAGGAGGCAAAGTGAAACCATCTGGCCCTGGAGCTGTCTCCTCTTCACATGCTTAACTGCGTGTCTTTTACCTGCTAGGATGAGGCTGTCCGCTTGGCTGCAGTAACCTGCAGCGATGGGAGGAAAATCGTGAGCTAAAGTAGCTGTGACAAGGGGTTGGTCTGAGCTGTACGGGCCTTGGTACAACCCCAAACCCCCTGATGTTACATGTGCTGCCTGGGGCACTAGTCACTGAGGATGACTGTGCCTGTGTTCCCAGCCTGTGTGCCTGCCAGCAACTTGCTGACTTTTTGTCCCATTCCAGAAGCTCTCTTTCAGCCCAGCGAGGTTGAACGCAGCCTGAGCTGAATGCAGCTTCTTCAATCTGGATTTTGAATCGACTGCCAGAAAAAAAACTGCAGAAGAATGGTGACACAAGACAGCTAGCCTCTTCCTTCTTCATAAAATTTTCTACATGCTCACTTTTTGGGGAAGACACAAATAAAACCATTTTGTCCCTCATACAGGCCTTGGGCATGTCCCAAATTCTCAGTCTGTAAGATACTGAAGATCTATTTGTCTCCAAGATCAGGTCACCTTCTGTCTGGAAAGACCCCTTGAAATAGGGATCTGATAAAAACGAGGATTCAAATGCCTAGCCAGATCAGCTACTATGCCAAGAATTAAAGACGTGATCAGAAATAATTTTATTCAACAGAACAATGCATTTACAGAAGTAACCAACTTTGACATTAGATGAACCTGTACTGGTGGTGACTCAGTTGCTGGTGTTCTGCTTCACCTTGAAGTGACATACTTCATCGGAAAATACTTCAACCGTTCCCTAAGCCCCAGTGACTCTCAGACTTCAGTCCTGAACCTTCTCCAGGCTTCTGCAGGAGAAAAGCTGGAACAGATTCTTCAGTGTTAAACTTCTCATGGTTTTCAATGAACCAGATGAAACTATTTCCATGCTTTACAACAGTCTCTGGTAATTTCCATTATTTATGAACACATTTCCCTGAAACCTTTCTCTCCAGGGATAGGATGTGAAATACCCACTTAAACAATAGAGAAAAGGGACTTTCTAAACAAAATAATGAAACTGGCAATATACCAAGAACTCTAAAGTTACACAGCTCAACCAAAAATACATCTGAAGCGCTTTGAAGGTAATTTACCGTGTTGTTATGATGTAGGTAATGTATTTTTCAGGCAAAAAAAAAATATTTTTCCTTTTAAAGTACTGAGCTCTCTTTATTGTAAAACACTGTTTTCACATACAATTTTCCAAAATAATCTTGAGGCATTTTTTCACAATTTGGCTTTTCTTCAATAAATTCCGTTGTTTTATCTTTAAAAGATGGAAAATATACTTGGCTTGTTTTGTTATGAGACAGTGAAGATAAACTATTTTTCTGTTTGAAAAAGGTGCGCAGTTCTAGCAGGCTTCATAAATCCAGCCATCTTTACCAGAAGGTATCTCCAGCCGAGCCACGGCAGAAACGAAGAGCTCATAAACTGTCAGTAACTGTTCTGTTAACACAACCGTTATGATCGTCCTCCCCTCGGTGACTTCAGTCAAGAGCGAATCTGAAAGTACCAATTCAGTTCTGATATGAATTACAGGTCAAGTTAAATTCTGGTTTCTAGTTTATATTTGGGGAAACTAAATTAAGTACAAAATACTAAAGCAATTTTGTGTTTGCGGCAAAAGTACCATCCTTTTCCTCAACGAACCAGCTTGGCAGATAACTATATATAATCTATTAAAGGATCCAAGTATGACAGGGAGCAGTTTTAGTTGCAAGAGTAACCACTTTAAGTTCCTCATTCTACAAAGCTTTTTATGCGCGTGTTTACTCACATGAGCCTTACCACGGGCTTTTGCAGAAAAATATTACCTTGTTCAGCAGGATACACTTCACCATTAAAAATTATTATTTTTTAAATTGCTGAAGTCATTAGGATGACTGACATGTTTTAAAGGCAGATCTATGCTTAATAATTGTGCTACTTGGGGGCCAAATTGCCTAATGCTTTGCAGGATTGAGCCTATGTTACAGAAAGCGTAAGTCATGTGAGGTTTTTGCCAGATAGGAGTTGGTGTATTTTGTCTGGCCCGAGCCTGCATTTGCTTAGGACGGTTACGTGGAAGCAGTGTTTGTTCAGTTCATGCAGCAAATGAGACAACAAGACCTGCTTGTGCTTTTTGAACCAAAAAACCATAAATATTCTTACATTTGGGACTTAGAAGTGGAAGGGTGTAACAGCAAATGCATGTGATCAGTCTGAAGACTGCGATACAGCAATGCTGTTTAACCTGTGGAATAAATAGCCCAGGATGTTCATGAAACTATTCTATCATCTGATGAACCTAAAATGAAAGGGATGTGGCAAGCATCAGGTCTGCTAGCTTGGATAACATGTTCAGAAAACAAAAAATGTTGCAGACCACAAACCCACAAAAGAAGTTTTAACAACAGACCTTGCAAAAACTTGCCATGTTGCAAAAGCGGAAAATCCCAATTCAGTGTTTGATAGAAATATAATCTAATAATGTATACAACTTTGAAAAGAAACAATTAAACAAAAGGTTTTTCAGGAAAAGAGAAAGAAAAAGGTCAGAATTTATCATTAAAATGCGAAGTATGAAAACTAAAGTAAACATGTTGTTCAGAACACTCACTCTTACTAGAAATAGCATTACAGAAAACACCCCCAGCCGGGTCACAGCAGATATGGATGTATTTTTAAAGGAAACATAGAAAGGCCTCATGAAATTGTGTAGAATTAAAATAATGAGACAATCTGTAAAGACAACTGATTTGTTCAGAAGTGGAAGCTGGAGGAAGGGTACAGGTACGATAACTTTGACCACCCCATGTTGGAGAAGGAGATCCTTCCAGCTGCTTTCGGCTAGAAAGGGAACGGTTGAATTCTGATCCTGGCTATGTATGAGGGAGGCCCAGAACAACGACCCGTGACTCCATCCCCTGGAGCCTGTGGAGTCACTGCAGACCTCTCCGCTGGAATTTAAATCAGAATTTGGCAGTAAACCAAAAAAGTTTCTGATGACACAGCAAAACCCAACTTCCTTGGGCTTTTCTGTTGAAGCTGTTTCTGACTTAAAAAAAGAAGAAGTAAAGCGATCAGTAGTGCATTAGAGGATGGCAAAACATGAGTGAGAAAAAGAGCAAAGGTATAAAACTTTATGAGCAGACGTTTTTGCTGACGGTACAGGTAGAGATACATAAGGTTAAGGACGCTGGTAACAGATAAGAGCGCGCACGCAGCCCAAGGTGAGAGGCCGTAATCGCAGCGGGCAAGGAGAGCCGGTGTCCGAGCGGCTTCGGAAACACAAACACCGGCAGCAGATACCGCTGGGCAGCCGCAGGGGAAGGGCAGGACGGGCGCTACTGAACTCTGCGGCGGGGTACGGCGGTGCGCAGCACCGCGGCCCCGGGCACCGCCGGAGCGCTGCGGACGGGCCCCGTTGCCACGCGCCTCTGGCGAAGCGCGGCACCCGCCGCCCAGAGGGCAGCGGGCCCGGCGGCGGGCGAGCAGCGCTCGGGCTCGTCCCCCGTCCCGTGAAGGCCGGGCACCGAGGCCATAAGCGCTGCCTCGAGAAACAAACCTCCAGCTCTCCGGCAGCCGGTGACACACAGGCACACGGGGAGGGGGGAGGCTCGGCTGCCGCCCGGGACGCCTTCTCCCGGGGCGGTCGTGCTCTCGGCCGGGCGCGGACAAGCCTGTGCCCCGGGCGGGGGCAGCACTGCCTTTCCCCGCTGTGCCGGGCCGGGGGAGCAGCCCGGCTCGGCTCGGCTCGGCTCGGCTCGGCTCAGCCCGGCCCGGCCCCGCCCGTCGGGGCCGCGCTGCTGACTCAGCCGCGGGGGGGCCCGGAGGGCGCCCCGGCCCCGCGGGCGTGGCGGGCGGGCGGGCTGCCCGCCGCCCTCCGGGGACATAAAAGGCCGCGGCCGGAGCCCGCCCGCGTCTTTCGGCGCTGCCGGCAGCATGACCGCCATCGGGGCGCAGGTAACGCCGCCGCCCGCCCGGCCGGGCCGTGCGCACGGGGGAGGCTCCGGGTACCGGGGCCGCGCATCGCCCCGCCGTGGGGCTGTTGCTTCGGCTTGTCCCTGCGCGGCCGGGGCCGCCCCGACCCGCCCCGGAGCCGCGGGGCGCAGCCGGCTGGATCCCCCCCCGCCTTCCCGGGCCGACAGCGGCTCCGTGGCTCTCCCGTCCCCGCCGGCGGGGCTGCAGCCGCTCTGCCCGGCGCACCTGGCACTCTGAGCACCGCCGCCTGCCGTGCAGGGCCGGAGAGGGCTGCGGGGTGCTTGGCTTGCCATTTAATTAAACTTCGGGCCCTCTTGGCGGGTTTCGCCGAGGAGGGGGTGTGCGCTGCCCACGCGGGTCCGCGGGGGCTGCAGCCGGAGACACCCCCCCAGCCCCGGGGAAGCCGAGCCGTGCCGCCTCCGGGGCCCGGACCGCTGCTGCTGCCGGCGAGAGGAGGAGAGCCCGGCTGGCTGCAGCCCGGGCGGGCTGTGGGAAAAGAAGGGCAGCGCTGCTCGTGGGGTGCCCCCGCCCGCCCCGCTTCTGCCGCCTCCCCCGTCCCAGCCGTCGGCCTCCATCCTCCCAGGGGCCGGCGGTTTCCTCCAGCCCTGCCAGAGCAGGAGGCCGTGCCGCGGGGGCCGTGGGGCAGAGATCCTGCTCGGCCCACAGCCTTTGTGATCCCGAACCCGGGTCTTGACGTGGGAGCATTGTTCGCGCAGCTGGGGAAGCGGGAGAGCTTCACCCACCCTTCCTTTCTCCTGGGTACAGCCTGTAACTGCGTTGCCCTCCCCTGCGAGAAGGGGTTTGATGTGCACAAGCAAATCACTTCAAATGCTGAAGTCCCACAGCTTTGTCCCTCTGGTTTCATTTCAGCCTAAAGTAGTGCCGTTAACTCTGGTGTTTTTTCTTCCCCCCTGTTATCCTTTAAGGCGCAGAGGCTGCTGGCGCACCGGAGACCGCAGAAATCCTTCTTTGAGACGCTCATCAGGAGCCTGATCATCTTGTGCGTGTCCATAGCGGTGGTCTTGTCGTCCATCTCCGTCTGCGATGGCCGCTGGCTCTTCGCGAGGGGGCAGCTCTTCGGACTGTGGCACTTCTGCACCGTTAGCAACAGCAGCGTCCTGAAGTGCGTCACTGACCTCAGCCTGGCCAAGGTGGAGGGGCTGAGCGTGGGGGTGATTCCCATAAGAAGCATGGTGTCCTTTGCCGTCGTGGTCGCCATATTTGGCCTGGAGCTCCTGATGGTGTCCCAAGTCTGCGAGGACGCCAACGCAAGGCGGAAGTGGTCGATGGGCTCGGTTCTCATCCTCTGCTCGTTTTTGCTGTCGGCCACCGGGGTTCTGAGCTTCTCCATCCTCATGAAGGATCACCTCACCTTCACGGGCTTCACGCTGACGTACTGGTGCGAGTTCATCGCTGCCTTTCTCTTCTTCCTTAATGGGATCAGTGGACTTCACATCAATAGCCTCACTCACCCCAGGAACAGGGTAGGCAAAATCTAGGCGCAAAGGGTGTACCTCTGCCTTCGTTTAACCAGCTTTGCCAATTAGACTGGAAAAAAGGGAGTCTAATGAAGTTTGAAAAGGACACCGTGTCTTAAATTGCATACAAGGAGGGGGAAGCATGAGTCAGTCTTGATGCCTGTAGAAGTCATACCCACCCACTGGTCAGCGTGGAGGGCTGCGCAACACGAGCAAGGCAGAGACAGACTGGCTGCTGCTGAAATGTGTTTTTCTGGAGGAGTGGTTTAAAGAAGAGGGTGCCCTGTTAAACGTGCGGAGGGGTGGCAGACTGCGATCTACACGTGGGCCCAGTTCTGAGGCTTACACAAAGCCTGTACTGCTATGGGTTTGGTGTTGCTGGGCTTTCTCCTGTACTCTGGAGCCTGTGAAGAGTGTGACACAACTTCGGTGTGTTTCATGGCTTTGCTCTGTCTCAGGGACAGATGACTTGTGCCTGGCCATGCTCACTGGCATGGAGTATTGAAAATCTTCACTGGATCTCACTCCTCCATTTCTCTTTCAAAAGAGAAGGCACACAGATCTTGATCTGGTCACCCGTTTTGTTTCCTGGTGGCTCGTTCCCTGTATCTGTCCTCTCCTCCGTGAGTTTTTCCGGGACACCTCCGACAGAGGCGCAGGGAGATGTAGCTGTCTTGGGGCCAAGGACAGGTGTTGGGTGGTGCAGGTGTACGAGGAAGGGTTGTGGTGCCTTCCTTGGGCAGCAGTGCATGTTCCTGTGCTCACAGCCTCTCCCTGCTGTCACCACTTCTCTGCCGCACCTGTAGGACATGTGCCAATCAGTCACCCAAACTGGCTCCCTCACAGCCCTTGCAAAGTTCTCTGTAATGGGGCATTGCTCTTCCTGGTTTCTTTTTTGTCCCTTTGGGGCAAGAGGGACGAGCTCTGCCAGGGGCTTTAGGTGGGTGTTGTGGCTGGGCAGACCACTGCACCTTCTGGGGTGTGTTTTGTTTGTTGGGGTTCCCTGCTGGGGCAATGGGAAATCTCCTCATCCTGTAGCTGAGAGTCTCCTGTAGCATTTCTTCTGGGAGGAGAAAGCTCTAGATCCTCCTGACCAGACCAAGTCCCTTTCATCCCCTGATTAAGAGTGGGCCTGTGAAGAGAAGCAGCCCAAGATTGCATAAGAAGGGGCTGATGAGGGCAGCTCTAACCTGTCACATCTGATGGAAATCCAAAGAGACTCGGTCAAATTATATTAAGGCTGGTCTTCCTCCTCCCAATGCCTGTGTCAAGATCTGTACAGTTGCTGTAGCTTTGAAGTTCCCTGTGCTGTCTGATAAAAGGAGAGAAGACCTCAGCAGGGGACGTCAGGGGTTGGGTTGCCCCACGTGTCCTCCCTGTCTAACATACAGCACTCCATTGTCCACAGATAAAAATGTCTTCAGTGTTTCAGGGTCTCTGTTTTAATGGTTTTTCTGTATGAGCTGGTAAAACTGCTTGTATTTTTGTTTTAGGACAAATGTTTCTACATGTTTCATCTCTGTAGCTTGTCTGATAGCTGTTGAGCAAGGTTTTAATTTCCTGTGCAGCAAGTTTGACACAATTTTTCACCTGAAACAAAAGCATCATAGCACAAAGGCCAAGAAGGCTGTGTAGGCAAGCCACGAGTAAACAGCTTTGTTTGCAAGCCAAGAGTCATCAGTCCTGCCTGAGCATACATCCACACTTGCTGAATGTGCTCCTGTGGACTTGCTTGCCTTCATGAGGACAGTCTCCATTCCTTCTCAGATTTCCATAACTTGTTAAGATAATGCTCCTAAAGCCTGTTTTGCGATGCAGTTTCAGACCAGGCTTGCTCTGGACAGTGCCCGTTGTGCTTTTGGATGTGAGTCTGCCCATCTTTCTGGTGAGATAATGCACGGAGCTGTGCTACCCAGCCAACTCCTGAAGCTCTTGCAATGTTCAAGGCTCTGTCAGGGTTTATTGATCCTCTCTCAAGGACAAGGTCTCGTGCCCTTAACCTGCCTCTGGAAAACTGCACTGTGATTGTGTCTCTCTTTTGTGAAGGTGCTTTTGATTTGCTGAATTGCACTGTCGAAGATGTGCTAGTGGGCTGAAATTGCAGATGCTTTCGTGAACAGTGCTGTTGGCTTTAGCAGAGCTACTTAGGACCTTGCAGACTGTCTCTGGGCTATCCCAAACTGTTGCACTGTGGTGTTACCAGGTGGTAGAGTGCCTTAACTAACCAATGAATCAGTTGTGGTGCGTAGGGGTGCCCATGCCAGGCAGGACAGTTCCCCTACATGAGGTCAAGGGTGTCCATGTCTAGAAACATAGATGTAACTTCAGAGTGCCTTCTTGGTGACGTCCAAAACTGGAAATCAATTCTGCATGTACTCCCTTTTGTGCTAGCGGGAGGCTGTGCCCCCAGCCCCTTCCCTGGGGTAAGGCACCGTAGCCAGACTGAGTCCCAGGCTGGTGCCTCCCACTCGGGTCAGAGGGAGGCAGTGGACAATTGGCCATTGAGTTCACCCAAGACTTGGTGCAATTGTGAATGATTTTAAGATGCCCTCTGGTAGCTGAAGAAGAGGCCTTTTGTTGGGGGTAGGGGATCCTCTAGGGAAATACAGTAACTTTTTCCAACTGGCTTTGTATAGTACTGCTTGACTTACTAATGCTGGGAGAAGATGTGTTTTGATGGCTAAATACTACAAAACAGGGTTGATTGATTGTCTTGGAGACATCCTTGCAGCAATGGGTAACTGTTCATTTTCTGAAGCCTGTGGAAGTGTCAAGCAATATTCCTGAAGTTTGTTGAATAAATTTCTTTGAAATAAGATAACTGTAATTCTCTCTTTTTATAGTTAGATATTGGGGTACAGATTTAAGGGGATGAGTGGGGTTTACATAATCTCCCAGGCACCAGTTCTGTGCGTTTACCCAGCTAGACCGATGAAGAAACGACTGCTTGGCACTCTGCCGAGCTCCGTCCAAGGAAGCCGAGGCTGCGTAGCTGCTGCACACTCCCCTCTCCTTTCCCCTCCAACGTGTCCACACCAACCGAAGCAGCCAGCACCGCTTTCTTGTCTTGCAAAACAAGAGGGGCAGTCAGCTGTGCTGCTTCGTGGGAAGCAGAGATAACCTTGCAGGCTCTTGATGATTTCCTGCTGTTGCATGTGCTCTGTTTACCAGCTAAAGAGCTCTTTCCTGTGTCCTTCACCTCCCTTTTCCCACACTGCACCCTGTGTCTGAAGCATCCTTTCTCTTTTCCCCAGCTTTGCTTATTTGGCCTGCAGAAGTGGTATCTGAGCACAAATGTATTTATACAGTTTTTCCCCAAGCTCACTGTACTAACAGGTTTAGTTAAATGTCAGGAAAACAGATTTCCAGCTTCACCACTGAATTAGTTTATGTAATCTCAAGTAAGTTAATTAGCACCTGGTGTTCTCTTCCTGGTGGCAGAGGCCATTGGCCTGTCTCAGATGGTTTAATATCTCTTAAAAACAGGATAATGAACATCACCTCTAGTTAATGAGCTGTTTAGACTTGCTCAGTTACTAACTTTAATTGGAAACTTGTGCACAAAGCGTTGCTTGTGGATAAGAATAAGGACATAAGGGTACAGGGCATGCTAGCTAGGGAGATATCCTGGACTGTTACTGGTATTCTGATTTTAAGTTTACAGTACCTTCATCAGCTGTGCTTGGAGGGACACCTGGTTTGGGGGTTGAGCTTTGCTTGCTTTTGTGAGTCGGGAAGGTGATTACAGGAAGATGGCCTTCTCTTTCCCTCTGCTGGGGGCCTATGGTATGCAGGTAATGGCCCTTCTAAACCTTCCACATCAGCTTGCACATGTAAGAAGGGCCTCACTTCTGGGTGAAAGAAAAGTCTGCCCTGGCGGATGTCCTGGAAGGGGTGTTGGGTGGATTTCTGGGGCCTCTCACCTGATCCAACCACTCTGAATTGGTACCACCCCCTTCTGAAACAGTTTGTTTTGGTTCCCCCGCTGCCCAGCGAGGCATTGCACAATGTAATTATTCACCACACAACAATACTGCTTGATTCTGACAGTTTTGCTGGGAACTTCCTTGTTGCTGTGTTGGGAGGTAAAAAACATTAATCGCTTCCTCTTAAATTCAGCCTTAGGTCTTAGGCTGCTGATGTTCAGGCTGCTGGAGCTGCTGCCTGCACTGCTGGCTTGCAAAGCCGCAACTGGCTTCTCAGGGCACCTGGAGTGAATAGCCAGAGGCTGTCACCAGTGTCCCAGAATAATGATAACTCGTCTGAAAGATGGTACTTGAGTCCTATTTACTGATAACAAATGCCTGCTTTACATTGAATACCGAGGAACAAGTATAGGGAAAGGGAAGTCGGTGAGCTCTGAATATGGAGTTTGTGTTCAGCCTGTGCCAGTTGTTTCAGGCCACTGACGCTGGAGTCTGCGTGCCTTGCACCCGTTCATCTCCCACTTTTTGCATTGCTTACTGAGATTTACTTCCCTTTTCCATTTCATCTGCTTATAAACATGTCAGTGTTCCCGGAGCTAAGTAGTTCTTTTCTTCAGTACAGTTAACCAGGAGAGATCCCCACTAGGCAAGGGTGCTTTTGCATCGCCTGTGCAGAAGATGGGCAAGGTGAGAACCCATCCCACTATGGTGTTTGGCAGCAGCTTTCTACATCCAGGTCGCGGCACCGTAAGGCCTGGGGCCACCTGCTTCTGGCACCTGCCTGAGCGGACTTGCTCTTCCCAAAGAGCCGAGGACTCCGAATGCCAGCTGACATCCAAGGGTTTTTAAGGAGCCTCAGCTCTTCATACAAACCAGGCCAGTGCTTGATGCCTGAAGCAAACACGTAATACAGAATCTGGGAATACTTCCCTTTTTTTGGTTATTTCAGGCAAGTCAAATAAAATAAAAATGGCCATGTAAAACAATAACTTACTTATGCTAGAACTTTTTTAAAAATACAAGAAACAGCAGCATTCTATTTTGGGGCGTGTGGTTTGCCCCTGTTTCACCAGGACTCCCGTACAAATAGGTATCGCGCTCAGCCTGGGCTCCACCCGGCCTTGTGCCATCAGTGCTGGTCCTAACCACACACTGCAGGGCTGAGCTCTTACACTGGCTTGTGGGAGAGCCAATAATTGCATCAGATCTAATTAATTACATGTTATTGTATCTCTGAATCTATATTTCTTCATTTATGCTGGAAGAAGGCACTTGCATTTAAAACAAACATCTGCTTTGGCTTGACTGATAAATGTTTCAGACAGGGAACATACATGTTGCTTCACTCTTCTTGGTCTTATTTGTAGGCCAGAGAGAAAATTAGGCTAATGGCTGTATCTTTTCAGAAGTATCTGTCTGACTTGCTCAATGCGCTGGGACAGAGTGAACCCCCAAGAAGGCTGGAGGCTCTGCTTGGCTTGGATAAGTCAGCAATAAGTGAGATCTTTCACCCAAATGTGCATGGAGGGGCTTTCATTTCTCCCTCGATCACGGGACTGATCCTGCTTCTCCTCTTCCTTCCACTTGGTTTGTCTGAGTTTTAAAGGACAAAGTCGACTCAAAACCTTGCCATTTCAAAAAATGTGAGTTTAAAATTAATTCCTGGAAACCCTTGCCAGTTCACTGCTTTGTATTTGATTTTTTTCCCTGGTTTTAAAGAGGTTCAGCTCTCCCGCTACTGGGTGACCTGCATCAGCAGGCAAAGCCGATGGGGCAGAGCGAACCTCCTGCCAGGGTGCCCTTCCTCACCTGGCTGCCGTCATGGTGCTGCTGCCTGCCGTGCCTGCTTCACCAGCGAGGACACAGGCTGTGCCGTCTAGCTGTCGGCACCAGCAGAGAAAAGAAGACATTTTTCCTGAATCTCGGGGTTTGAAAGTGCTAATAGCACTCAAAAACCTGCTTCTGCACAGGTAATTTAACTTTGAAAGCATCCTTTGAATTTCTCTGCGTGTTTTTCTCCTGGTAAAATGGCAGAAGTCTATCGTGAGGGTTTGGTGTGAATAAAAGCTCGTTAGAGGAGTTTTGGCAGAGCGGTTGGGGAATGCCGCTTGGTCAGCATTTGACATACCACGCGCGTTTTGCCAATGTCTTGTAGGTGACCAGGAGGAGGGAGAAGTGTGATAAACACCACTTGCTTTCTGTTCAGTCATCTTTGCCCTTGAAGAAAACCAGGCAAGAATTGCCCCAACTGGGGAAATGCAGATACCAAATCAAGTAGGAGGCTATATTGCATTTGTTGGATTAATCCTTTTATCTTTTTCCAACTCAAACCAGGGAAATTTGCTTAACAATTCTATCCTTAAGAACATAAAGCTGTAATAGAAGCTTGGATACCTTGCGACAGCATATTACAGTGCACAGTCTTGCAGTGATTTGAGTGATTATAGACTGTAAAGAGATTTTTACTAGCCACTATGGTGGTGTTTTCATAAGATACCTTGTACTGTCCAGTTCAACTGAGTTTTAAATGTCCCAAGGGCTTTCATTGCTTCCATTCAAAGACTAGCAGGACATGTCTCAGAGGTACAGATGCAATAGGAAAGAGCCATCTTACTAAAATTTTCTTGGTCACCCTAGGAATATGCTAGAATAGCTTTTTTTACCATTTCAAAAAACATACAAAAATCCAAATTGGACCACTGTTATTTCCGAGATCTCCACTGTTAGAAGACGCAAAGGAAGGAAACTCTCTGAACCTGCCACCATCACTGGAGCATACCTGAGCAATGGATAGGAAGCATTAGCTCAGCCATGCTTTATGTTTTCAGTGTCCATCATCCATCACCACAACAGAAAGACTTCGAGTCTTGGTAAATTTTAGGGATGAATTAATTTTGCATTTCAAATCCATGAGCTGTGTTAAAGGATGGCACGGAACCTTCATCATACAAAACTGAATGTCCTCCCAGCTTCAACAGCAGAAGAAATAGAGAACACCTAAAACTCACCAGCCTGGCTTAGCCTGGAACATGTTGGAGAGACACATGGAAAATGAAAGGTCACATTTAAGGTAGAAATAGCAGCTGAAAAATATTGGTGTGGAAAGAAACACAAATGACTGTGGCCAGAAACCCAAGGAAGAGCATAATGTTTTGGCCCATTTTGCCTTGCAAAATAACTCTGGTGCTACACAGGATATAGATGAACAGGTGTGCTTCAAGAACCATTGATCTACAGCCAAATCCCGCTTTTGGATACATACACAAGACTCCCAGCACGGTCCATGGGACTTAACCATGTGTATCTGAGCATGGAGGTATCCTCCAGGTGTACAGTGTTAAAGCACGCTTGATCTTTGGAGGGTTGCTCTCCAGTGCTCTGGTGGGCTCGACCTCACCATCTGCATCTCTTGAGTTAAGCCACTTCCTCCATTACTTGCTGAGGTGCTGAGATGCTGACGCAAGTGTTTGCTTAAATGCCACTGCCTCCATTTTCTCTGAACTTCCAGCTGAACCTAGGTAGAAAGGTCACAAAATACTTAGTTCAGCTAGTTTATCTTGGAGCTCCGCATTGCGGAGAGCAGTATAATAGGAAAAGGAGAGCGGGTTACCTTTGCCAAGGTTTGGATTTATTTCTTTAACCCCCAGTTTAAGGGATTAGGGTAGGGCCTGTTTCTTGTCACTTCTAGTGATACTGTTGTTGCAGCCACACAATTTTCTGTTAACCTGTTTTTCTGTTTAATTGCAGGTGAAACTGTTCACAGCGTCTAGCTGGCCTTAGTAAGTGCTTGGTTTAGATTTTTCCAAGATTTTTATTTTAGTTATAAAAATGGAACATTTTCGCACTCTAAGGTAAAAAAATGCAGATTTTCTCTTCAAAACAACTTTTTCTGAACTCTGTTAACGGATCAGTCAAAGTATTTCAAACCCCTCCTTCATTTCAAAGTGACTTTTTCTTCCAAACTTAGGCACTAATATTTTTTCTTCCCTTCCTTTTTTTTTTCCTTTTTTTCCTGGAAAGGAAAGATTCCTTTCCAGGATCTCCCAGGTTTGGATAATGTTTCCCCCCACCTCTACCAGCAGCAGCATTTCAGAGTGCAAGTTCTAGCCCAGAAGCGTGGGAGTTATCATACGACTACAAAGGAAATGGTACCTCTTCCAAAAGCTTTACCTTATAAGAGTCCTAATAAACTTGGACTGGATACAGCTTTTGATAAATTCCCTCCCAAGGATCAAGCAAAGAAGTCAGCCATGGGATGACAGATAATAGCACCATACGTCAGAACCAGTTGATTGTCAGTGTGACTGTGTGCGGGATGGTACTCCCACCCTCCGTTCCCAGACAGTAATAATGCTATCTGATTTACAAAAGGGCTGCAATAGTTGAGAGGTGAAGTTTGCATCTAGCATACAATTACTTAGGCTTGCCAAGTCTAGGAGGTATTTAATGAGTGATGTTAGGTAGATGGGAAGAAAAGCCTCAGATAAAATGTGTAATTCATGGGAGAACGTATCCTTACTGATTCATGAGGCAGGCTTGAGCAATAAAAAAGGATGTTATATACACAAAACTCACCTCACTGTTAAGAAAACAATAAAGTACAGCCACAACAAAGCCCTGAAAGATAAAACCACCATGGTCACAAAATTAGAACTACAGTTTCAGCTTTTGAATGGGGATGAGGCATTTCAAGGGAAATCAGACAGCTTGGTTTTGCCATTGGGACTCTGCTCTATTGCAGAGTTATATGTTATACCTCTTTTTCTTATTTTAAAGATATAATAGCTTGTCAAATATTACCTGGAATGATCCAAGAGCCAACTCGAAAAACAGCTGAATTTCCATTGTGCCGCTGCTTGCGTCTTCAGGGAAAAAAGCGAAGATGATGTAGTGGACCCCAAAGAGAGGGATGAGGAGAAGTGTTGACTTTGCAAGTCTCCTGAGAACAAAAACAAAGGGGAAAGCCGGTGCAGAAGGAGCAAGAGGAGCTTGGGTGGGCTCACGTGGCATAAAGTCACAATGTAAGGAACATACTTGTATTGGTTGAAATCACTGCTCTGTCCTTCAGGTGACCTGAGCTTCCTCATCAAGATTCTTAAAATGTTGACAAAAAGAATGAAATTAATCTGAAAAAAACAAAAGGAAGGATGTGGAAAAAAAAACAAACAACAAAACCAAATGCCCAGTAACCACTTAATGTAACTGCCAGGTATCAGTAGAGCCAGTTTGGGGTGTTTTGGCTGAGCGGGCATTATGGAGGGGCTGGGGCTGGCCTGCCTGTGTCCCTGTCCCCATTCCAGTCCCTGTCACTGCCTCTCCAGCCTGCCCGGCCACCCTGGGCTCTGGTGCTGGCTGCTTTCCCCGCTGGTTTGCTGCGACTTTAGCTATGGGGACAATCAGGGCTTATTATCCAGGCAAATCACCAAAGAGGAGGGAGACCTGGTGCACTGGTAGGATCCCTTCTGAAGGCTGTGGGGTTCAGACAGCCTCTGTGCAGTCTGGCCGCACTTTGGATGCCAGCGAAGGGACAGCACTGGAGCTACCGCTTGCTAATTGGGACTGCAGATGCTGTTTGTTCCCTGCCAAAAGACACAGCATGGTTTGGGATGATGGAGGCAAAATGGTTAAAAGTGGGGATAGGAGAGAGTCGCCACTGAAGTTCTTCCTTTTGCATTTTCCCCCTCTCGAAGGGTGGATATCAGATAAAAATGCTGATCTGCTGCTCGGTTTGAGCGAAGGTGAAGCAATAGCTGTTTCTGCTCGTTTGACCCTCAGGCAAAGAGCAGGAGCAGCAGGGGAGGCAGAGCCGGCCCAAGCACCTCCTCGCTCCCACGGCATCAGGGAGCGACCTGGGCTTTATCCGACCTTTGCATCAGGGCTCCGGCAGCGCCCTGCCCCTCCTGCCCCCGGCACTGCCCTGCACCACGGCAGGCCCTTAGCCCTTCCCCATCGCGGCCGTGCCACCTTAAACAGCCGTGCATCCCCTTCGCGGTGGCTTGTACGTGCCTGTGGGTGTCGGAGCAGGGCTCTGAGGTGGTGGGTTTCCCTAGGAGAAGCAGGTCTACTGTAGATGGGATAGACCTAGGATGTCCCTGGGTTCCTGAAATTATTGGATGAAGAGGGAGCAACTGTGGCTGCGTGGTCTGGGCTGCTGAGGGTGTCTGGAGAGGGCTGGAAGTTTGGGGAGCTGGGGAGGGGTGAGGAAAGGAGCAGAGCTAGGAGGAGCTAGGGGTGGGGAACATAAGGAAAGACTGAAATATTTTGGGGCTGTTGGGGGGAAAAGGAGGTTCAGGTCTGAGGATTCTGGGGTTTTTAACCCATCAGGCCAGGCATGAGCCGTGTAGGCTGAACAGGACTTTTTGCTGATGAAAACTACTGGGAAAGGGGGATGGCGGGATTCCTGCTGGGAGGGATTGCCCGTGGGCAGCACAGCAATGAATGTTAGCCTAGGAGCACAAAGGAGTTTATCGGTGTTGATTTTCTGCCCTTTGAACTGCTAAGGGCTGTGTGCTGTGAGGAATAAAGTGATTAGATCTGAATTCTGAAGGACTGGCTGTTCGTTTGTCTGTGGCCATGGGCTGGAGAAAAGCCTCTTTTAGGTAAAGCGGCGGAGTCATTCATGCAGCTCCTGCCTTAAGTGGCGAAGCTAGATGTGATCGGGATTCTGAGGAAACTTGGAAGAGGATAGTGGGTGGCCCTCAAAAGATAAATTAAGATTGTGCTTTTCACCTTGCAGAATGCCTGCGCCTTGTTGGCATTTAAGTATTGCTGGGTGGCTCCTGGAGCATAAAGGTTGATTCATTAAGAAAAATAAATGCTGTGGCCTCATTAGGTTGATCATGAATCACTTATGTGGTCTTCTGCTTGTCTTGTGGGGGTGAAGGATTGTTCAGTGGTAAATGGGAGCAGAACTTTAACCCACCATCTCTGCTGCTTGGGTTTCCAAGAGAGCATGCGAGTGTTGTAGTTTGTGTTTTGCAAACATAATGGCCCCTACTGGCAACACAAAAACTTCAACCAACTCCCGGGTTTTCACTTGGAGTGTCAGCAGGTTACTTGAGAGTAACTAGCAGCTTGACTGTTTCTGTACTAGGGTTTCAGTTTGATCATTGCAGAGCGGTCTGCCTCAGAACATCTCAGTTGCGCAGAACAACTACCCCAAGAAGCAGCTCCAGCCCCTTGGTACCTAAGGCTCTGAAGGTGAGCACCAGCAAATGCTCAAACCATAGGTATTAGTATTATTTGGTATTATACAGTACCAAACTGTACTTTACATCACTACTGCCTTGTAATGGGCAGGTTCACACTGAGTTTCAATGCCTATGCCTTATTTCAGTGAGCAATACCATAATAGTATAATTGCAGTCCACTAACATATGGTGCGTGCAGTCTGTGAGCTGCTTTCATTGCTGAAAACAAAAGCTAATGGTCATGTAAGGCAAGTTGGTTTTGGCTTTGCTGAGAGGGGCATTGACCGGGAGACACAAAGGCGATTGTACTGAAATGTACAGCCACTTCGTTTCTCCTCCGGAGCCTTCCTTGAAACAGTCCAAAACAAGCTTCCACAAGCCAGCCAAGTTCATATGAAATCAACAGGATGTGGAAACCTGATCTCCTTCAGGCTCTTGCTTCTTGGGAGGACGCTCTAGCTTTCCTTGTGAACTTAGCCTCAGGGCATTAGTTACTGACTAAATCCTGCTGAGCAGAAGTTGCTTAAGCAGTAATTCATGTGTCACACCAGTTCAGGCAAATGTCTAAGATCAGTTCATTAACACACTTCTAAAGCATGTTGAGTAGATCATCTCTGACTTCACAATATTTGAAAATACAGTTTGAATCTGCTTGTCCCAGAAAAGACTTACGAAAATAGACAAAACTACAGGGCCTCTAATGATCCACCAGGTATTGGCATTACTGTTAACGTCCCAACACCTGTAAAAATAGAAGAGAAGGTGCAGTCAGTTATCAAAACACTGGTGTCTTTTCAAAGGGGTTTAGTCTGTTTTGCACTTTAGTTAGGCCACTATTCCCTTCTCCTACAAAATTAATTTCCTGTTCTCACTTAGCTGCGCAACATTTCTGACAGAAAACTGTCCACCTGCACAGGACAAAAGTACATCCTGCCCTTAAAGTACAACCACTGTGCAAAGTTTTGGAAGGGAGAAGAGAAAGGAACAAAGTTTCACCAATCAGAAAGTCAAATACAGATGCTGAAAACATCGTGGGCTGAATTCATACTTGAAGGCTACCTCCTACCCTTGAAAATGCTTACATGGAATTTGAGGCTCTTTCTCAGGTTGCTCAGCTGGACATCTACTCCCGCCACGCTAGGATCCAGGCTCGCACCACAGCAGGGTGATGGTTGGTTTGCTTGGCTGTCAGTAGTTAGGAATGAGCAGGAAGCGGGACCCTGTGGAGCAGCCTGCAGGGGGGCTGCAAGCTCCCCCCCCCCCCGGCATGCCACCTTCCCCCCCTCCACGCAACTTACCCGATATTTTCATGGAGTTGCCTAGCAGTCGCCCATGCAGCCACAAACACAGTTGGGGCACCTGCAATTGGAAAAGCTAGTTACTGCTCCGCAAGTCCATCCCAAAGGCAAAACAAACCCACAGTTACTCTTACTGAAAGGAGAACCAGTACCCCATCCGAGGGCGATGAACCGCCAGAGGAACTTCCTTTCCGAGAAGAAAGAAATAACCAGGAGAGTGTGGAGGTACAGTCCCTCCACAAGGAGCCAGCTGTAGTTAGACATGATGCAATACTGAAAGAAGACCATGGTGAGCTTGCACCCAGCCTGAAGAAAGAGAGGATAATTAGCTTCTGCCTAGGTTTGTATCTACCTTCTAACAGAGAGAGAGCTGTAAATAAATCTTGACAAATAGAGATTTTATAGCAATTAGGGGACTAAATGGGTGGCTTTGAGACAGGCGTTCACATGACAAGAAAGCAGGACTGGCACTTGTAAATGCCTTAATCAACTGCCTCACTAGCAAGAACAAAATGTGTCATGGACACATGGGTTTGGGCTACTGTCTCACCTAGAGGAGTTTCATTATTACTACCTTATTAGTATCAGTAGCACTAATATCACCTTAGAGAAGCACATCAATGTATTTGTCAGCCTTTTTTTCCCAAGGAAAAGGGTTGATAAAGACAAGTTAAAATTTGCTCAAAATGTTCTTATTCAGCAACAAAAATCCAGCAAAACTGGGGGGTAAAACAAAAAAAAAAGCTTTTGTTTGTTTGTTTCCCTCCCTAACACTTATCTTTTGATTTAAAGCATTGAACATTGCCTCCAGTGCCATCCCCTCCCTGCTCCCCCCCCACCCTCAGTTTTCAAGACATTTTGCTGACAATAAAAAGGAAAAAACAATTCAAAATTTGGGGGGTTCCTATTCCAGGCTTTCTGGGTGCAAACCCATATCTTGCTATCAGGTCTCACACTGTAGTATAAGTCAGCAGTATTTAAAGTGTTCTTGTACTTTTCCTGCCAGCCCCATCTACCAGGATCTGAAATCCATGTAAGAATCTCCCTGGTGGTGTATCCTGCGTTCACAGCCTGAGACACCCGTGTTTAGGCATTTCTGGGTCAATGTGCTGAACTCCTGCTGTTTTCTGTGGCCATCTAATGAATGCAATCAAGATGATGAATGCAGGTACCTACTTCAGACTGACCTGGATACCCTCTGCTCCAATACTTGTAAGAGATCTATAGCCAGGAGGAACCACACCTGGGTTTCTGTGTGTATGCTCCAGCCTGGGCTGCTTTTGTGACCTCATGCCACTGTCACCCATGCAGAGTCCCCCCAGATGGGGAAATCTCAGCCAGGAACAACCAACACACAGGACTGAGTGATGGAGAAGGGACAGGGCATACCTTTCCTCTCCCATAACCCCTCATGCTGAATGGAAAGCTGAGACAGAGATTTCCTTCCCGCACACTAACTGCTGCTGGGATCCTGCTGGGAAACAGAGGCGTAGAGCAAGCTGGAAGGCAGAGGGTTACCGTGTATGCTCCGCAGTAATTCATGTCTTCAGAGGAAAACAAAACGGCATCCTTGATGAAGTTGGATGAGGCTCGCAAAATGAACGATGTGAAGAGATGCATGTGGATGTAGTTCCTTGTACAGCGGAGTCTTCTGTTACAAAAAGAGAGAGAGATCCTGTGAAGTTACATTCCTAGCCAATGTGGGTAGCTTGTGGCTGTAAACAGCAGGTTTCAATCCTTATTAATGCTAAACTGACAAATTAAGAATGCTGGTTTTCTGTCTGAAAGGAAGACTAATGCATTTCCCAAGAGGGATATCCTAGAGAGGACCTTAAAAAGCTAAAGTCGCATCTGCTCCACTCAGGTACTAAAACAAGCTGAACGTTGCCAGAGGAATCACGATTTCACGCCAATATGCTTGATCTAGCCTCACTCCCTCCTTTCTGGAGTAACATGAGCCCAAGGTGTTTATCCACACCTGGGTGGATTTATTTGGTTTGCCTGCACAGCGCACTTGTGCCTGGCTTGTTTTCTGTGTTAAATCTCCACATAATCTGGGTCTGGAGGCCATGCAGCCTGATGATGAGTTTGCAAAGTAGTTGGGGTTCCTTCTGCCCGGAGGTGCCACCCTGACTCTTATTGTAAGGGAAATTCATTTCACTGAATAAGCAGCAAAGTACAAATTCCAGGTTATAAGGATGCGTGAAGATAAGCTGACTGTCAGATCATTGCTGTAAACCTGAAACACCTTCCCAGAAGTCAGTGCAGTGGCACTTAGAGCAAAGTTTTAGCCACAGTCTCAAGTGGAAAAAAGAACAGCAGGGGGAAAGACACTCTGCCCGAGGGACGCTGAAGTCATGGGAATACCTCAGTAGGAGGTGGTGCGAACACCAGTCCACAAAATACATCCAGCTACATTTTGGAAAGGACAGGAGAGCAGAATATGAGGAGCAGCCCTGACATTTTATGGGAGACAAGACTCAGACATCATTTTTGTCACTGATTTTGTCACAGTTTTGTGAAATACTCCAATTTTTAACTTGTCCTGAAAGCCAACAGAAGGATCTGTGTCAGCTGAGATGACCAGAAGTCCTGGCCAAACACAAACCAGAGATGCTTTTCCTCACCTAAAAGAGACCAGGACCGCTAAGGCTATCGTCAGCGTCACGAGGGAGGTGCAGTATCCAATGGTGTACATGGTCTTCAGAGTCATGAAATAGGAACGCTGCAGTGGAACATATATTCACATCTTTACCTTTGACTGTCTGGTAGAAATCAGCCCATACCAAGAGAAAGGTGTCTCCTCCTACTTAACAAATAAATTTTCTTATAAAATCAGCTACTGAAGTTTTACCCTGAGCAACCCATTCTGATCATGTGGAGGAAGCATTTATGTTGAAAAACACCTGTAACAATAACCCCACCTGAGTTAAATCACAACATAATTCAGTCTCTCCTTAATGTGTTCCTCCCCCAGGGCCCCAAAGCAGCAGATCTGTGGTCAGGGGCACTCAGACTCACTCTCGCCTCATTTGTTGTGTCATTGACATTGTAGCCACAAGCGATATCAGGTCTTGGATATGGGTCTGACCAACCCTCGCTCGTACAGTTTCGGTAGACAAAACCTGTGTGGTAACAACAAAAAAAGACAAAACCAGGTGTCATCATTTCCAATCGTATCTTTGTTCTCCTCAGGGGTCAGTCACCAACGTGTACGCTTGCTCCAAGACCAAAGAGAGTATTTTCCCCCAGGCAGTGCACTCTGCATAGCTGGAGGTGAAATACAGCTGAGCTAATTATGTTGATACTTGCCCAGAGTATTGTGTGGGTCATAATATTGTTTGCCCACTCAGGGATGACTGTGATGGATGTGTTTTTATTAACTGCAACATAAATAATACTGTTCGGTACATCTGGTGTTTCTTGGCCAGTATTCCAAGATCAGCAAACACATGACTTGCTCAATCACAGATTCATACTCCATGCAAACCTGATACTTTCCTGAATGCTCCCACCTCCTCACTGTGGTTTGTCATGGTCTGAAGAGAACACAAAACTTTAGATGGTCACAGATTTTTGGTGAGATTTAAATGAAAACTAAAAGGCTTGTCCCCACAGCCAGGTCTGGGCATTGTCTTACACTGTTGATTCCCTTGCTCACTTGCAAATTAAAGGCTAGAATGGGATTCCCCTCACTTAAGTTAGCCTTCTGAAAGCTAAATGCTTGAGTCCAACCGCATCCCTCATGGCTGTCTTTCCAGTCAGTGGAGAAGAAGAGGCATTTGCAGAATTCATCTAATTCAGACAGGTATCTGCAGAGGGCAGTTTGTCTGACCCGCTTCTGCTGGGCCACCTGACTTTTAGACTTCTAAAGCTGAGTGAGATGGATCCCCTGCAAGTTGCACATGGTTGAATAGGACAGGTTTAAACGTGTCCATATTCATGTTTGGCACTAAAGTGCAAGTGGGAAGTCATGCCCTACACACCTTAAAATCTCATTGAAAGAAAATGACCCTAGCAGGCATGTAGGTTTTGCACTGAAGAGAAAATAAACTTTTACAAAGAAGTAAAATCACTGCCCGCAGTCCTAATCTCATTAATCTGTCAGGTAGGAGCCACACTTTAGAAACATGGAGTGAAATCCTGGCTTTGCTGCAGTAATGGCAATACTAGCAAGGACTTAGAGAGGGCCTGAAATCAGCAGCCCTTCTTAGTAGAAGCCTTGCCAGAAGGCACCATAAAAGTCTATTTTTGCCCACACATTTAGCCATAGGGACTCTAGGGCATCCAGTTCCTGCAAAACATCCCCACAGTGCTGAGGGAATGGAGGGAGATGCATATGCAGCAGTGTTTGGCACTGGTTTATCCTGTTTGGAGCCCTGCTGGGACTGTCAGGACAGAGTCAGGGCTGCTGCTACCTCTGGGCTAATTCTGGTGACCTGAGGGGATGTCTGCACTTGGTTTGAACTCACCTCTGTAAAACTGCAAGGCACAGCAAACATGCTGAGATCTCCAGTGGGAAGAGCTCTGGGTGTGTCAGTATCAGACTATTATTCTGATGCTTTTAAGTTCCAGCTTAGCATCTTTGGAAGGGCTAGGCTTGCTTTTAAAGCCAGATTTTCTATACCCTGCTGCATTGCAGCAACAACAGGAGAGAAACAGCTCTCCCAAACAGTTCTCCCCAGCCTGCTTTGACACCCACCAAGGGAGTGGTATGGTGCCAAATTCTCTACTTCAGCTTCAATTATTAAGACACATGTACTTAACTCAGAACAGAGTGTTGTGCTTGTAAACATGCCTGTAACTGTTTTTTGCCTGAGGATGTCAAAGTAGATCAGACAAGAAGAGGTGAAGTTCTGTGTTGGTGTGTGCATGCGATTGTGGTATATGCAAAGCATGGGAGATTATGCAGGGCATATTATATTGATGGACGTAAGCACAATTTCAACAATGCTAGTTGCTTATAGGTGACACACACACTGGGGAAACTGCAGCATGCCCTGCTCGGAGTAGAGTCAGGGTCTGCAGTCTCTCTAACGATCAGTGCTTCGTTGTTTACTGCTGCCTTGCAGGATTTTGGAGTTGCCTAGGCAAGGGGGAACACTGGCTAAAGGGATGGCTATGGAACTGGGGCCATTCGATGTGGCCTTCTCCTCTGCCTCTGAATCCCCACAGTCATCACACCTTTCCTCATTTCTTGCCTGAGACAGTGTGCAGGTCTGCATGTGAACCTCAGTTATGTTGCTTGGTTCCAGATCATTTTGTTTCTTTGTTCTGTTATGTGGGAAGGGGCCAGACAGCCTGGGCTGCAAATGCAAGTCTAGATGTCAGCACAAAGCTCAACAGCACAGAGACCAGGGTTTGGTCAGAGCTCAGAGCTATCTGTGTCCCTTAACGTATGGGTCTTTGGCATTTGTGGCTGCCCATCTGCTTTGTAAGTGGTGAGGAGAGAAAACTTTTGCTTTTTTTTCAAGCAAACAGATCTTTGTTTTTCTTTTGCAAAATTGCTTCAAACAGGGCAACAACTGTAGCAGTGATTAAATGCATGAGTCACAAGCCAACCACAGTATAAAATCAGAGGAGAATGTGGCTATGAGAATGAGAAAAAACTATTGCTGACTTTGACCCAAAATGCCAGATGCAGAGACCAAAATAAGATGCAAATGCCAACGGACCATGTCTTGGGTTTCTGTTTTGAACACCGTCACTCTGATTATTGCTTATCAGAAGTGGTTCAGGTCTCAGCTTCTCGACAAGGAGGGCAACTAAAGTTTAAAGCTGTTAGACTATCTTCAAGATAATGCAATGCACATTTGAGATGTAATTATGACCTTTGGATGTACGAATTCCTGTTTTCCTCCCCGGTGCAAGGGCCAGAGGCAGGGAGCGGTTCCCTCTAGTGGCTGTACCAGCAGGGATTTCATTTAATACATTTAAAGGCCGGTATCAGTTATGCTAAAGATTCGTGAGTGCATGCTGGACAGATGATTTCCTCAGCGATATGTGTCTTTGTGTAGTTTATCCTCTGTCTTTAAACCAGATTATAGGATTCAATGGGCAGCTACTGTTTGTGTGTACAGAAAGTAGCACGGTATTTATTTTAATCTGAATGGCTCATGTCTGATTTTATTTAAAGAGCACTGAGTGCTTCTCCTCTGACTTATCTAATCTTTATTAGACAATCTAATACTTTGTCTCCTGTTCCTCCCTCCATAAAATGAATCTGTCTGCTTTTCTGTAAGTACTGGACCTCATTAATCCATGTCCTAAAACTGAAGAATGCAAAACCCTCTTCTGATTTGAATCATTAACTTGCTAAAGAGAAATGTAAGCACATTTCTTGGGCATCGCTGAAAAGTAGAACTGAATAGAAAGAAGGCAGAAACTACTTAATGGCTTGTGATTACTGTAGTATACTGAGAATAAATTTCACTTCATTTCCAGCTTAGAAATCCCAGAGAAAGGACAACAAACGCTGCTTGAGCTTATCTCTTTTTGAGTAAGTCGTTTGGTGAGCCATGAAACCTAAGTTCCCATGAGTTTGTGCCACTTGTGTAGAGCCTATCACAGCCAAAGGATGAACCCCCAGTACAGATTTTCTCTTGATGGAGGCAAAAAAGGATCTTTTCCCCCTGCCTGGCTGGCTGTTTTGCCAAAACTTGTATGAATGTAATGCTGTGTGAAGTTTTGTCCCCGTCAAGTTCAGATGAGATCGGCCACTGGCTCTAAGAGTTATTAGAAGGGAAAGATGGACAGAAATACATAAACACAGAGCCTGAGTGGAGAAAATTATTTCCTTTAAGAAACAATGCTAAAAAACTGCTTTTCAGGATAGCATTTTCTTCCTGCATTTTTCTCCACCTGGCTAAGAAAAATAAACACTTAAAACATCTTGCTTCTTTAACTCCAAGCTTTCCCACGTTTAGCTTACGGTTGGAAATAGAGCTGCTAAGTGATCATCAGTCTTTAAAAGCAGGGACACAATTTCACTTAAAGTTCAGACCTGACAGTGGCATCTTTGTAAATAACACATTTAAAAATAAAATAACAATAAAAATCACCTGGGCAAGAAAAGCATATTTTTAGTGTTACCTTTTTTCCCAGTCAGCATCTGGAAGAATTCAGGGCAGTGAGCGTTGACAGTCTCTCCCACTGCGGATGAAGGCCAGCAGCTCATGTTATCCCACATTCCAGCACATCTGCCTGGGGGGGCAACAACGAAACACCATGCAGCATCTCCCAGTGACAAAACACCATGAAACTTCTCCCAACAACGAAACACTATGAAACATCTCCAAGCAATGAAACACCATGCAATGTCTCCCAAGGACCAAGGCCGCTACAGGAACAAAGATGCTCAGTACTCTGAAAAGCAAGCTGGATGAGACAGAGCAAGTCCTGCTGTGACCTGTGGAGACCTGGACAGGACAGAACAGGTTCTGCTTGCTTCAAACCAGCCCCAGCAAGCTCCAGGCCTGTCCCATTCTGGTCCTTGACTCCACTGGTCTCTACTAGCCAGACAAAGAGCAACTTGGGCCATTGTGAACTTTCTATCAGGCCCTTGGCTACCCATCTGTCTTCTGGTAACTATTGAATGGCCCTGGAAAGATGAAGGAAACCAGATGTGATTTTTTTAGCTCACTTTTCAGTCTTTCTAAAGCTTCCACTTTGAGTCACCCTGTTTTCCTTACATAATCCTTTTGTAAACAGAAAAAGATACAACTTGACTAGGAGTTTAAACTGGGGAAAGGGCAGAGGGGAACAGTATCAATGTCATCCTTGTACGACCATAAATACTCCTCCGCTTCTTCATTTCTTTCATTATGCCAGGACTGTGCTGGAGTGAATAACACCAACGGACCACTTGCTAGGCTTGGCTACGGGTCTCAATGGCTTTTCTGCTGCAGGAGAGCAAAACTTCGCCAAGCTCTGCCAGTCCCTGGGCCTGTAAAGGGAAGATTGTCACATTTACAGGCCAAGGCAAAATGTGGGTTCACACCAATATGCTGGCACAATCTGCCCGTACTGTTGTTCTTTCCGAGGCCAGGCCTCTGACAGTGTGACCTGCCTGTTGGAGGACCCGTCTCAGAGCAGCCATTGAACCTGGAGTCCCGCTGGGCTCTCTGCAGGCATGAGCCCCTGGCTCAGTTGCCCTCCCTGCACCTTCTGCCACCTGAGGCCTCCATCACCTGCAGGGACTGACCAACACTGCCCAGATTCACCCCATTTCCCTCAGTTAGGTGCAGGGGCTGCTTATTTTAAGGCTGGGCTTGTCATGGTCTCCTCTTACAGTCAGGGTGTGAGGGAGGCTTTTCCAGCTGCACCCTCTGGGAAAGATGTTCCTGTGTTGCCTTCTGGCAGGGCTGGTAGAGATGCATCAGAGAGCTGATGGTCAATGGAGCACAGCATGACGGTGATCTCAACTTAGACATCTTGCTTAGGTGCTAGAAGTTGGCATGGATTAATTTTGGCCTGCAGTGAAGAGTGTTAATAGAGAAGACCTACAGTTGATGCCCCTTGTGCTACAGAGAAACTGCAATCCCGGTCTTTCTTATTTTGCTCTTCTCCAGACATAGGCTGAAATCATTCAGGCTGGTTCCCTTTTGCCTCTGCTCACTGTCATTGGTTTTAGCAAAGCCTTCTCTGTGGGTTTTGTAACATGACAGGCCATAAAGAGGACACTGGAGCATGCCAGGACCACCCTATGCCTGGCGGGTCCTGGCGTGTGTCGAATGCCCTGCACGCTCACTGAAAGCAGAGGAGAGGAAGTGCTGAGTGCTCTCTTCAAACGCTTCGTGCTTTATAAGGCCAGCCTCCATTACCCTGACAAAAATATTTACATTTCTAGAAACATATTGATTTCCTCCTGCACAGTCCTAGTGCCTGGAAATACAGAGCTTTTCACAGACAAGGCACCTCAGCTCTGGTGTCCTCGCTGTGCCAATGTTTATAGGACTTGGTAACCATTTACTTCAAAGCAATAGTTTAATGGCAAATGAAACATCACCTTGGGTGATATTTATGCCTAGCCATGCTGCATTGTTTCGGTTATCGAACCTTCATGCCAACACCACTGGCATAAAGCCCCCAAATCAGACTCGTTGCACAGAAAAACCTGGCCAAATTATGATGTTGGGATGGTCTCTTCCCAGGAGGAGAAAGCAAAAACCAGCTGAGCCATTCCTCCTGCAGGTGGGCTTCTTGCCATTCCTCATGGAGCAAAGCCAGTGCCACCCACCCCTACCTAAAGAGCCTCCTGTGTGGAGGCAGAGCACAGCAGCACCTCCCTGACATCCCTGTGCTCTTTGGGACATCCCTCAAGTAGCAAATAAAGCATTCCCCTAGCAGCAATACACGGCGTCAGCACGACCAGAGGTCCCAGACCTCCAGCAGCTTCCCTCCCCTGCTCCCTGCACCTGAGAGAGTTATCCCATTTTTGCTTATGCACAAAAAAGAGCATAACCATGACTTGGGTTACATTAATATAACACTTCTCCCTCCTCCAAGCTAACGGTATCACAAGGGCAGAGTCCCTTTTTCCATATACTGCAGGAAGATAAGAAACACTTACTGCTCAGGTACTTTGTGCCTGATTCACCTGCAACTCATCCTGTGTGTTTGTGCCATTTTCACAGAGATGTGAGCACCACAGCAGAGATGGCACTGTGGAAGCTTGTCCCCTGCTTTGCCCTTCTTCCTGCCTGCACCAGTCAAAGCTTCTGGGGTAGGTGCAGGAATGATGGGGTACGGAAGGTGATCTACACCCTGCAAAGCCGCCTTTCTCTCTCCCTGTGTGACCCACCAAGGACATGCACTGAATCCCCAGAGCTTTGTTTTTCTCTTCTTCAAACTGAAGTCCCTGTATGGGATTTTCTGCACACGGACTCAGACATGCAGATAGTCAAAGACCAGAGATACTTTCAGATGCATTGTTTCCCAGAATAAAGGCATTACTCCATAATTTACCAAGGTAACAAACCCTCCTTGAGTAAAGACCAGTAGAATAAAATTCCTGGGCTCTCTCTTTGGGAACCATTACTTGCGGAAAGATGTGCATCTTACCCCTGTTTATTCTTCTGGGGTTTCACTGCCAGAAGAAGGTGTGTTTGCAGAGTTACAGAGACAGAGAGGGGCTTAGTCACTCTGGCCACTTTCATCTTAAAGCTTTCTGCTACGTGGGTAGCCCTGAGCCCACGGCAGTATGCCTTGTTTGATCTGACTTGTAGTGTTAAAAGAGCAATTTTGACAGCCATTGGAAATGCTTTCTCAAAGATTTAACACAATCCTATACTTTTAACTTCTCTCTCTGTAGATTTGGGGAGAGGAGCACAGAGGGTAGAATTATCCTGTTTAAAAATTTCCAGTAACAAAAGGCCTCGAGGGAATTTTTAAGATTTGGATCCAACTTAAAACTGGATTAAGTCTCTGCTGAGGAGCTACTATTTGACTGAGATAAAATGAGACCATCTCTAAAACGGTACTGCCTGCTAATGCTAGTGCTGGTCCACACCTGCACGGTCCTGTGAAGTTTAACTTGTTGGCATCTTCAGAGCTCTGGTGCAGAGGAAATGCAGAGCTCAACATTAGAGCCATGTCACAGGATCAAAGCAGAAAAATAGATAGGTTGTCAAACCACCCTCCTCTTTGGTGAAAGGCACTGGGGAAGGAAACAAACAATACTGACTTATTCATATCATCTAACTTCTTATATGTAATGGGACAGATCTGTATTCTGGAGTATCTGGCAACCTGCCATGAAGTACCCTGTCACTGCTACATGGGCATAATGCCCTGAAGTTGTGCTCACACCCATCAGTCTGCAAGGCTCACAGGGATAAAACAAAGAGAGAAAAATGCTAGGCATCCTAGGAAACCAAGCAGTAGACCTTCCCTCTGAGTCCTGCCTTTGAGTCAGGTCATCCTGAAACAGTTCTGTGTCTCTAAGACTCTCTGCTAGAGAGGAAGGCTTTGAAAATAAGAAAAAGCCTCAACTGTTGCTCCACACAGTAGCTTATCTCTGGCCAGGACACCCTGCACACTGCACATCTCACAGGAGCTCCTTCACTTTCCACACTGGTGAGGACCCTGCCTTGTGATGGTCCACAAAAATTACCCAGAAAACAGTTCAGTCTGCGAGATGCTGTGAATGACACAAACCCATCCTTAGTGGCGATGGCTGGTCATGCACAAAAACTAGTCACATCTGTTGCCTCCATCCAACGTACTCTGCGAGATGCTGACCCAGCTGCTGCCTGGGGGAGCTAACACTCAGTTCATAGGCAAGCTTCAATAATTGCTTGCAGTTATCTCTCTGAGACCCCTTGCACATGAATGCACTTGTTCAGCTGTGAAAGGAAATCTGTCTACATGATGAGGACTCAGTACCACAAGACCTTCCCAGGCCAAAAAACTCCTTTATATGATGATAAATCCTCTCTGAAATGCAAGAGCTTTGTTACGTGACAGTAAGTTAGAGCAAGGAGGAAGCAACGAGGACCTGCAGGCCATGTGATTTAAATGTTGACTGCTGGTATTCATTGATTTTTAAGGCAAATATTTGAAGTAAATTTGCACTTACTGGGCTGACTTTATAAAAATATCCTTGTCCAAGATTAGAAGAATTCTAAGTCCTCTGCAATTTGCAAGACTTTGTTGCTGATGTGCTCCCTGGTTGTGAGGACTGCAGTTGAGCAGATGAGTTTGAAAGCTCCTATGACTCTTGCTGTCACAGTATGGTCAAAATCCCACTCTCGGAGCCTTATAACAGATCTTACCTGGTTTTCTGCTCCTAAATGAGAGATGCATACAAGGTCCATGCCTCCTATGGGAAGGAATGTGGGGGCATCTGATTTTGAGGCCACCCAGCTCACTTGAGAGCACTTTTTATTTTGCACATTCATTCAGCCTTTACCTGAGCTCAGGAGCAGATTGTTTTTGGCCGTTCTGTTCTTCGCCTCCAGGGAGAGAGTCTCAGCACAGTTTTCTTCCTCCTTTTTCAAGACACTCAGGAGGTCACAGACAGGTGGGACAGCTCTGATCTGCAAATTTTAAAAGCAGTGGAATCACTTTTCCTCTTAAAACTTACATCCCCTCCACAGGATTTACCCTTCTTATGCTCACATTCCCCATGCAACCCTATCAACTGATTGTGGGCAATATTTCCTTGAAATACAGTCCATTTCCTTGAAATACAGTCAATTTTCCTAATTAAGTCTGCTTTTTTATAGTAGCAGCAGGCAAGCACAGACGGAGCTTCTGCCTTCTCCCTTTTGCTGACATTACTGTTATTGAGAAAAATGAATGTGTTATTCTGCTAAATTAAGTACATGAGCGGGATGTTCTTCCAAAAGACTGCAGAAACATCCAGGGCACTGCTGGACTCTCCTAGAGCAACAGATAATTAATCACTCGCCCCTGGCAGCATTAAACTGTAGACCTGGCAGGTCATTTTCCTGGGCATAAGTGATCCAAATATGTCCACTGGTTGCAGACCACCCAAGCCTGTTTCACTGCTACTGATCAGGAAGCTGCAGGAGCCAACCTGAAAGCAGAATCTCACCCAGATTTTTGCGAGAACCTGGACCGTAATTTGTCCTATGGTCATTTTCTCACCTTCTCATCTTGCCCCATCCTCCTTTCTCACAAAGCAGTGTGGAAATGTTAGTCTTAACTCAATCCTGATGTAGCAATTAAATGTGCAGTTTATGTTATATGTAGCGGGACCAAAATGTATGTACAAAACAGCTATTTGGTACAGACCATTAAAATGGCATGTATTAAAAATTATTGCAAACTGATTTGCAGGACAAGGTCCCAGTTGTTATGTCTTGCAGTAAAAAAGTACTTTTACCATTTCTATTGTTCTACAATTTCTATTTTTGACAATAAAAATACTGAATATAAGCGGGTTCCCATTATAACAAATTAGATAATTCCTCCCTCATGAAGAAAACTAAAAATCTTTATAAATTCCCACTATGGAACTTATATGTACATATATATACACGCATATGTATATACACACACATACTTAAAAGATTAAAAGCAAGTCATCAGGGTGTATTATTTGAAAAGTATCAGATAGATAGAATTTTTTTACGTACTTTGTGCAGGGAAAGTTAACCTGGCAGCATATTACTACTCAACCTAATCAATCCTGTGGCATTGCTGATCACTTTCAGATTAGATTTAGGAAAGAGAATGATCACTGAAAACCTTGTAATGAGAACCAATACTTTTCCACAATTAAATTTTAGCTTAACAGATATCAGAGACTATATTCCCACTCATTTTGGCTGAAGTATTCTGGGTATTGTATTTCTGAACAAAGTTTGATCTTTTCAGCAGTGTATCATGCCTCATCTAATTGGTCTGCTGTGTTTACCTTCAGCATTTTTCTCCCTTGTCTTTGTGCGTTATGAAACAAATAAACTAAAAACCATTTGGTTTTGCATAATGTAATGAATTTTCTGGAATCACACATGCAAAGAATTCAGATGAAATAAACTATCCTCTGATGCTAGGATTTAAATGCATTTTTAACCAATGTAATATTTGAAAAAATGAGATTTTAAAAATCCATTTAATCTTTGAAAAAATAGAAATGTCTGACTGGAGTAACATGTCTAAAGAAATGTAATCGCATTTAGTAGTTTCAGTTGTCAGCTGAGGACTGAATTTGATAATTTCTAAATATTGACAGATTTTTTAAACGTGCATTATTTATCACTCTCTATTGTTATCTATTTGATTACCAAATGTAAAGCAATTTAGTACATTTTCAGAGTTCACAAGTACAAATGTGACAGTTAAGACCTACAACATACTTCTGCTGTAGTCTGTCTGTCCAAAAGTTGCCTTGAAAATACATTAAAAAACAATATTAGTGCTGAGCATTCGGAGCAACCAACAGAACCAGTCTGGTTTGCATGTGGGTCATTCAAGATGATACTGAACATACGTAAAAATAAATGCTAGCAATCATGTTAGTAACGATCTCAAAAACGGGAAAATTGTTCACCTTAAAAAAGGCTATACATCTTGTGGGCACTGTTTCCTTTTAAGAAATGTAGGTCCTAAGAAAGCTTTTGTTCGAGAAAGAGATTCAAAGACTATGTTATTTCTTTACAGCTAGAATGAGGCCGCATGCTTTTAGCATATTCAGCTATGAAGATCACCCTGATGATCTGCTAGAGCATTATTTTCTTACATAAAAATGTGTTGCTCAAGCAGGAATATGGTGTAGTTAATGCCTTACAATTACTGTTTTACCCTGCCAAGTGATGTCTACCCTACTCTTCTGATCAGATACTGCTGTCTGGTAATAGACATGTGGGTAACCAGATTTTAAACCCAGAGAAAGCAGAGAGCCTCCAGGTGCTGTTTTAAAGACCTTGTTTTCCACAAACGCCGTCCCTCGGTCAGTCTTTGCCAACGCTGGCATCTGACGGGGCAGGCTGGGCGCGAGCAGGGCCATCGCAGGTCTGGTGTGACTGTTTGCTGAGCGACGCAAAATCCCATTTCCCGTGCCATGGCCAGATAACCCCACTCCACTACCGGCTGTGCTCAGCCTCGCTCATGTTTACCATCCATAACTGGGAGCAAACAGTCTGTCCCCGTGCCTTGAAATCGAGGAGGAAAATGAGCTCCTCTACATGCGGTTTCTTCATCTCTTCCTAAACAGTTCACTGAAACGGCTCCCAGCTCACAGGCTGTCAGATTTTGATGAGGGGGCAAGACATCCTCATATTATGTTTAAAGTAAATATAAGGTACCAAAACCATTCCAAACAGAAATGGCTGTGATAACTAGATGTCCAGAATGGACAGAAAGCTGCAGTTTGTGATATTGATAGCAACAGCCAACTACAATTTTAACCTGTGAAATGAATGGATCTAAACACTATTTAATATAAATAATATTTGCAGCCAGAGAATTCATAGCCATTTAATTTGAAAGTAAGTGGGTTTAGTCTAATTAGAGGATTTAAAGGAGAACAAAAGATGCCTGGCAAAATCAAAATAGGTATTTTGAAGGATTAGAAAGAGAACAAGTGGAAGGAGGTGTTCTCAGCGGCACCCTGAGCAATGACATCTATTTACAGAGTCCTTTAGGTAATACCTAAAAATAAGAAAACAAAATGACAAGAAAACCATCACAGTCACTATTTTTATTGTAGAAGATGATCAAAAGGCAAAAAAGTTTGCAGATTGCATTCACTCTGCCATTAAAATGTCTAGGCAGAGCTTGGGTTTTCTGAGTTTGAACCAAATCCCCTGCTGGGACAAATAGATTGATTTTTCCATTAGTTGCAATGAAACAGTGATTTTTTACATTTGCTGAGAGTTTGATCTTTTCCCAACTTCTCACACCCAAGCTGGACATATTTCAGTCTTGGTTTTATATGCTTTCAAAATATGAATAAGCTGAGCAGTACCTGGAGATCACAGCCCAGGTTCAGCTGTCCTTCCCAACCGGTCTGAGTACCCAGAGCTCAGCAGTGACAATCTGCCACATAAATTCCCAGTAAAGTGATAAAGCTAAAAGAAAGAAACCAAACTTTGTGGGTCAAACATCACTTTGTATTCCTTCAGTCTGAGTCAAGGGAGGCTTTGGTAGTGGTGGGCATTCCCCCTTAGGGGATTGCTTGCTGGTATAAATCAGCAAAGCTTCTCTAAATGGCATCAGATCTTTTCTCCTTCATCACAGGACCTGCTATGTTTACCAAAGCAGGTTAGTAACACTGCTGTCTTTATATAGATGGGGAAACTGAGGCATGCCACTGTCTTTATATAGGTGGGGAAACTGAGGCATCCAGCATCTAGCCATCTGGCCACTGTCAATTAGTGCAGGAAGCAGCAGAAGCAAGAATAAAATAAAAAAAAATCCCAGCTTCTACACAGACCTTTTTAAACAAAGACACCACGACTTCATGCAATAGAGGTGCACTTAGACAACATGTGATTCCATGCAATTGGGAATAAATAGCTCTGAGCACCTACCAGGATGGTTGAAATCCAGAAGATGATCACCCAGATGGTCCACATAGTCAATCACAGGCTGTTTCCTTCATCCCTCGCGCACCAGAGGTCACCAGGCTGTCTGTATGCTCTCCAGTGTGGCTCTTAGCTCCTTTCACTTCATCCCTTTCCCTCCTCGCTTTTTTTCCTTCCTGGCTTTGACCATCCTTAGCCAATGTTTCTCTCCAGCTGCTGAGCCCTAGAGAGCATCAGCAATGACAGGACCCCCCCATCCACCGTCCAAGCTCTCCTCCTCCTCTGCAGAAGCCTTCTGTCCCAAGAATAACAGCACCTCTGTTGAGCATGTTCCTACTATCGTCTGCCTCCCTTCCTGGCTATTATTCACTGTTATCGACGGGCGTCGCTGGGGAATGATCATTCCTCATGCTCCCATGATAATGGACCAAGCAGGACCCCTGTGTAAGATGTCAGCCTCACAATGGCAGAGGTAATCAATCAAGGGGAAACACAGCCCTGGAATAAGAGCCCTGCTGAGAAACAAGGTTGGAGGAATGTGATTCAGGCTGCCTGCACTGCTTCTGCTCCCGACAGCTCTGCACATGCCTCCCGCAGCGAGCACACATCCCTGAGAGCCAGAAATCAGGAGGCTGGCAGAGCCTGCTGCAGGAGAGCCGGCTACCCGCGCCTCCCACCCAGCCCAGGCGAGCACAGTTCCTGGAGCTGAAGACAAACTCGAGTCTTGGGTAGGCACCAGAGGAAGGGCAGACAGGGGATCTTGTCTTCCTACCCCTTCCAAAGAGGACTCTAAACGCTCCCCGGACCTCACCCACTCATCCAACATCCAGAGAAACAGCCAGTCTGCATTTCGTCCCGATGCTATAGGTTGTAAGGTGTCATCGCGTTTGGATCCCTGTGGTACCTTGTGGTGGGATGTAGATTTGAGCCATCCTGGGTTCCCCATAGGCAGTTCCTCAGCAGTCCCTTCCCTGGCAGCAAAGCGCTCTTTGTTTTCCCAGGTTTTGTTTCTGCGGCAAAACTATTGTAAAGGGGCTGTGTGCTTACCCTAGGTGTGGGCTCCCAGCTGCCAAGGCAGGCACTCCAAACCCGTGCTTGCCAAGTTTGCTTGTAGCACAACAATTAATACGGCCTCAAAAAAGAGCCAAAGTTTGCACTGTGCACTAGTGCCCTTTCTCAAAGTACTGCAGTCCTCAGCTTGGTAAAGTGTCTTGAAACATCTTTTACCATCTTTTCCAATTTACTATCGCCCGTCACCCCAGACAGGTCAAATGTGATGAGGCGCTGCCCAAAACTCAGGGTCTGCTCTCCAATCTACTGAGGGTGTGCTTCCAGATCTACCAGTAAAGTCAGTGACTATGGCCATAAAACATCTGGCTCGTTACCTGTGCACTGAAAATCCCAACTATTGCATTGAGCAAGTCACCAGCTGAGCAGCACAATGAAGGAATCCAGGTTTCCTAGTGAGTATTGCCCTTTCCCATGCCCACTCTGACCACAGTAACTCCAGCTCATCTCTATATGTGCTCCTTAGGACAGCTGAATTGCAATGCTCCCTGTTTCCCTACACACCACCGTCATCTCTCCCCGCATCCCCAGAGCAGGAGTCAGGCAAGCAGCAGTATCTGCTCTGCCTCCATGCTACGTCTGTCCTGCCCAGCTGCCTGGTTTGCATGTGCTGACTGCCCAGCTGCCACACTTACACAGCGTTGTTTCCTCTGCAAAGGGCAAATGTTTCAGTCTTCCTTGCCCCTGTCCACACTAAACTTGTAGTAACTTTAATTTCTTGAAGAGCTCTGCTTTCCCACAGAGTTCAGTTGAAATTGGTCAAAGGGTTAAACAAATCGTTAAAAGGGGCTCTGACAGGCAGCCAGACAATGTCATTACAGTAGTCTGAAGAAACCGCATTGGCAATGCTGCATCATCTAGGTGGGGTGCCAAGTCATTCTCTCTCGTCCTTTGGCTCAGGGAATATTTTATTATTCCATTCATATTGTAACAGCTTCCCCTGAAAGGCACTGCTCTTGCTCGCGTTTGTGAAATCGAGGGAGCTTTGCTCTTGAACGTACTCCTGGATGTGGGGCATTTTCTGAAACAGGCAATGGTTGTCCAGGAGTTTCAGAGAGATGATGTTGGATTTAAACACGAATGGTGTGAATGAAAAGCCTAAGATTTTGTGACACTCTCATTATATTCATGTGCAGGCTGAGCATCTGAAAGAAGCTGGATGCAAAATAAAACCTGGAAAATTCTCACCTGTGCAAACCATTGCTTGACTCGCAGCAGAGCAGATGTCAGTACAGCGGGACAGACACCACGGGCTGGGAGACGTAAGAGCAGCAGCAGACTGCAGAGACTTATTAATAAGAATTCACATATCCTGAAACAAGGTGTTTGTTTAATTAAACAATGTAGCGTTGCACTTGGCTGCGTGCATCAACCTTCGTTCCTACTCAGTATATTCATTTCAAATTTGTCACAGCTGCAATTTCTTTCGTCAGCAATCTAAACCAGAAATGAAACATCAGAATTTGTTTATGCAATCTTGAAAGACTTTTAATTGTAACTTTAGTAGTAAATAAAAGAAATTACTTTGCTTTGTATTACTCTGATGGTAGGATTGTTTACTTATCAAACACTAACCAACTTTGATATTCAATATTTATTTATTAATACTTAAAATTTCCATTAGTGCTTCAGTATAATAACTCATTTTTCTCCCTCCTTTGCTAAATAATTAAATTGTTTGCAATGCCTCGTTACAGCTTGACAATCATGCCACGCATTTTTCATCTGATATTTGTAATATAGAGAAAAAACTGAGGTGAGAATCACCTATTTAAATCCTAGTTCACAATCTTTATTTATACTAGCCATCCCAAGGAAATCTGCAGATTCGTTGGCTGATAATCCCCTCTTTTCACCTACCTTTTCCACTGATTTGCTACCTCTCAGGAAACCTTACAGAGTGCTTTTCCAGAGGTGCATCATATTCAGGTCCTCTGATGTGGAAGCAGAGATGGATTCTGGTTTACGCTCAACTGCCACTGTCCAAAGAGATAGATGTACATGCGAATTGTGTTTCTGTGGGAGGAAAAATATGTTAACATGCTATTTGCTGTACTATGTTCCCACAGCCTTTTTCTTGGAAACAGGAACAAAAACCCGGCAAACCCATAGACCTAAACAAGTTCACCATGGGACACTGTGATTAAGCTCTGGAGCTGGCAAGTCTACTTCCAGTGCCAAACCGTGCCACACAAAAACCGTAGCATTTTGCAGAGACATCTCCCCTTGCCCCAGGGAGCCAGTTTGGGCAGCTCAGCCCCTTGCAAGGGCTCTCCAGCAGATCCATTCTGCAAGAGAAAATAATTTCAACCATTTCCCCAGCTTGTCAGGTGGAAAATAAACCATCTGCCTTAGTCTGTTTACTCAGCTGCGGTGAATGGATAGTTTGGAAAAGCACTAGCTTGCTTTCTCCCGCGATGTTTGAACTGTTCAAAGCTCCACCAAAGGCAGATAGCTGCACACATGGAGCTATGAGGAGGAAGAGGTGCACGCACCCAGGAAAGGAAGGCTGAGACAGGAGGTTTGGCAGGCAGGAGATGTTTTAGGTACCTCTCTGAGAGGTTATGTGTCTTTAGAGTGATAGAGCACGCTGGGGCACATACAGAGGTGAGGTGAGGACCAGCTCCGACAGAAACCATGCTGTGAAATGGTGGGGTAGTGAGCTGCTGGAGTTCACAGCAAGCTGGTGTAGAAGCTGATCTTGAACCTTCTAAACCCAGCTTGAATGTCATCACTGGGCATCTCTCCCCAGCCTCGTCCAGGGTGTAGGCGTCCTTCTTTCCTAATAAACAGCAATTACATTTTACTAAGTATGGGAACTACGTTCTGGGAGCTGAATTTTATGATCTGAAGTTTCTCTTCCTTTCTTTTTAATTCAAACTAAGCGTTGCAGTACTTTCGGTCACATTTCACCTCCGTGTTAGAAATGCTGAAAGAGAAGAATTTTATTCTTAGAATATGTAAGAAAAGAAAAGGTTCTGGAAATATTTCTGGCTTTCTATATTAAGTGTCCTTGAGACATCATGAAAAAACCAGCAGGGCTATGGACATGGTTTTTCCCGAATGCACATTCATGCCCAAGACAAACATAATACACCCATGGCAGAAGGAGCTGGGACAGCCAATGCTCTCAAATCTATTTTTGATATCAGTGCAGATTTCTTTGGTGTTAATCTTTCTCTTTGCTCCTCCACCAACTCTATGGGGAGTCTGGAGGGCTTACAGGTTTGGGACAACACTTACAAGGGATGCCAGGGTGTCTTCAGCAAAATAGGTTGTGTCTACCCAAGCCAGCAACACTGCTGTGTTTAATTCAGCATTTCTCAGTCAATCTGTCCAGATCTCCTGTCTGAAGGAAAAAGAAGAAGAAAATTGTGCTTTCCCTTCTCCCCTGTACACATGCAGGTAAAAGTAAAATGATTTATTGGTGGGAAGAGCCATACTCTGAAAAATGTTTTGAGGATTATGTTTCAAGGGGCTGCTTTTTAATACTGAAAAGTGACAATATATAGGTAGTGGTAAAAGAGATGGTCTTTTTTTAAAATACTGTAATGAAACTTTCAAAGTCTGTTTTAAGCCCATGCAGGCCCTGACAGACACCGCACGATCCCTGCTGGCTTTGTGTCACCTCACCTCAGAGAAGAACCTTTATTTGAGCCTTATCAAGGAAGAACAATTTATGTGTTAATAGACGAGTGTTTTTGAAGAAAAAAGTGCCTCTGCCGTGTCTGCGGCCAAACCGTGGATCCTGAAAACGACGCTTACTAAGAAAAAAAAGGTGTTTTTTTCCTCTTTTGTACTTTTGCTGCCAGAGCCAGCTGAACTGCAGCGCTTGCTCCGCACCGTCCCTGAGGGGATCTCTCCCCCCCCGCCCCGAATCGGCGCCCCCGAGTGCGGCGGGTTGCCCCAGCGCCACTCCCCCCTCCCCAGCCGCGAGTGGTGCGGCCCAGTTGGGCTGCGCCGTTGCCTAGCGACCAGCGCGGCCCGCCGCGGCGCTGAGGTGAGGGCCGGGCCGTGCCGGGTGTCCGGCTGCCGTGCCGTGCCGGGCCGTGCCGTACCGCGGGGCGGGTGTCCGGCTGTCGGGTGTCCGGCTGCCGTGCCGTGCCGTGGGGCGGGTGTCCGGCTGCCGGGTGTCCGGCTGCCGGGCCGGGCCGGGCCGTGCTGTGCCGTGCCGTGCCGTGCCGTGCCGTGCCGCGCCGCGCCGCGCCGCGCCGCGGGTGTCCGGCTGCCGGGCCGCCTGGGCGCCGGCTGCCGCTGTGAGGGGAGGAGCGGAGTTAGCAGGGGCTCCCTCCGGGCCGGGAGGACGCGTAGGACGGAGTGGCGGGATTGCCTCGGCCTGCGGCTCGTCGCTCGCAGAGGCCCCAAGGGGCTGGGGCGGGACGTCCGGCTCCAGTCCGAGCGGGCTGGAGGTTGAGGAGGATGTGGTACCGGCAGGGGTACGTGTTGTGAAGCTGTAAGCTCTTCTGCCCGCTAAGAAGCTCTGCTAGCCTAGTTATATATAGTGGACCTTAAAAGCACGTTTTCCGTTGCTCCTAAAGCACGTCGATGCTTTTGCAAGCCTCACGCAGCGTATAATGGCAGTAAATTGCATCCCTTTCTGGTGATGAGGTGTGCTAGGAGCTCTGTGAGACACAACGGGATTAGAAAGCCGAAGTGCTGACGGAAGAAGGATGATACCCTGGCCTGAGGGGATTTGCCATTGCCTCCAAGGGAACCAGGATTTCACAGCCCCAGAGTTCTCCTGTTGGTGGCTTTGCACAAAAAAAAAAAAAAAAAGTCATGTTAAGGTAGCCTGGAAAACTTAAGAACATCAGTCTATCAGTCAGAGATTCCAGGACCTTGGCTCATAAACATTTGTCCTGTATTAGCCCTTTGAGGAATACTGCAATGTGTTATTAAAGTTGGTGAGTGATGATGGTAGCGCCACTTTAAATTACTAGTAAGATTACACCAGGAGTCCTTTGCAATATTAGTCAGTCTACAGCTTTTCAAAACTTGTGTTCCTCATGAGGAATGCTGAGCAAGAGAAGGAGGACGGCAGTTGTATAAAGTTGAACAACACGAGTGGAAAGAATGTAAGCCTTATGTTTAGAATTTTTTTAGCATGTTTTTGTCTGAGTTTGGTTGGTCTCACTACCTCAGAAGAAATTTACTGTTGTGCACAATAATACAGTTCCTCTTACAGATTTTCTGTTGCAAGTGGAAAATTTGTACTTGGAGCCATGGAGTGGAAAATATTATTGAGGCCAAGGTACTGGTAGCACATTATTTTAAACTTCTTGATTATTTATTATTTAATACTACACAAGGCCATAAATCAGAACAGCACTTTATGAGTTTCAAGCACTTCTCAACTTCTGCCTGAAAGATCTAAAGCAGACTAGAAAACCAAACAAATACCAAGAGATGAGACCATAAAATGTAATGGGGGAGGTGGACCTCTTCAGTCCTCAAAAGTGCTGGTCCAGGTATGTTGGGCATCGCTTTGATGCTCACCTCTGCCCTTCTTCCCTCAAACTTTTATTGATCAGTGTTAATTTTAGGTTGGGGCCCTTTAAGGTAATTCAAGCCAATATGAAACTGTTAAAACAACAAAACAAACACAATACTGCTCCTGGTACTAACGATTCAACTTTGAAACTGTTGGATCTTCAAGTGCTGCCATAGTGTGGATCATACAACTGAACTCTGTTGTCCAAGCAGCTAATCAGCCTTTGTGCCACTGCTCCAGGAGCAGGAAGGTGCCTCGTGAGCGGAGCCTGGCAGGAGTCGTCTATATTGTCTAGCATTGGGTCAGTTCAAGTGTGCATTGATATTAATGCGGCACCATCCTGAGCTGTGCACCCACCTTCCCATTCATGAAGAACAAATACAAAATGAAGGGTTTTCAACCCCTTTCCTGAGGGTTGAAAAAACCAGCATGGCTTTTGAACTCGGTACTTTTTCCAAAAGTACCTTGTCTTTTTCTCCATGCGGTTCTCTGCTTCATAGAAGAGCCAAGGGCTATGTGCTATATTTATGAAGATAATTTCTTGTGGATGGATTGTGTCTGGTGTCCTTATTGTGTAATATTTGCACTTGTCATTAGAGAAGTTTATGTTCTGATAATGGTGCTTACTTAACGCAGGATCTATAATATCCGTGGTCTTCTGGATTTACAGTTATCTTCACTAAACAAATAACCCAGATGATGCTATCCAAACAAAAGAATCAAATGCCAATTTTCTTATCCCTCATATTAATATTTAAAAATTAAAAATGAATCTGCAAGTTAACAACCCAAACAGAAGAGATTGGAAGAACATCTCTGCAGAAATCAGTTTGGATAGTGGAATTATCAGAAGAACCTTCTCTCCTTCTCTGTGCTGGCGGACATGAAGGGAGAGATGTTTTACACAGTCGTGAAAGCCAAACGTCCCCAATAAGCCTTAGAATAAATGAACATGCCCAAAGTGCTAGGGCTTGCGGTGAGAGCAAGGTTTGCTGGAATCACTCTGTCCTTGTACTTAGCACACACACAGTAATTACTTCAGCAGGAAAAAAGGTAACTCCCTCTCCTAAATGTTTGTAGGCAGCTTGAGGCAACAGGTGTTACCAGTGCAAGGGAAGACATTTTGATCATTATGTTATTTTGATTTGACCCCAGATGCTGAGGAGTTTTAGTACCATTCAGACTCCATTTCTGTCCTAACATGGATGTGGTTCAATCAGCCACCACAGAAATCACAATCGCTAAGAAATCCTTCAAGAAAATACCCAGTGTCCTTCTGGGCAGCCTAGTGGAGGAACCTAAAAAAAGACATGCTGTCCCCAATCACCTGCTGGAATCAAGTAAGTTTCTGCTCTCTGACTGTTCCCCAACCTTGGAGCAATCCTAGGAGGCAATTCTCTATTATTTTTTTCACAACTCACAGGCAAAACTCCCATCCTGTTGCTTAAATTGCATCTTCCTGTGAGTCCAAATCATAGGAGAGGTAGTCAGGAAAGAAATAGTGGCTGTACTGATCCTGGCTGACCCTAAAGTTTTGGGGTGGCTTGTTGATGCTGAGAGATAAACTGGTGGCAGGATCATGGCTCTGCTGGGGTAGTAGATGCTGCCTTAACTTTCCATTTAAAGAGTCATGCCTCCTTAACAGGAGAAATAATCTCTGTCTCATTTTTTTCTCTGTAATGCATTGGGTGCAACATAAATATACTTAATCAATGTAAGTAACAGTCATCTTGTGTTTCACCTGCTCTCCTCCCTGTTTTATTATCTATCTCTGTAGAGATCTATTCAGAACTTCAGAGGAGCAAGGTTATACAGGCTGAGCCTGCTGTGTTACACTATGGAGGGTATGAAGTTGGAAAACATCACCAACAGATGCTGGTAAGTGTCAGAGCAGGGATCCTCTTGGGGCTCATAAAAGGAAAACAGAAGCCGAGTAGACTGCTTGTGGTCATGAGACCTTTGCTCTGGAGTGCTCTAAAAAGCAGCACTTAAAACCAGCGGCCCTACAGTAACAAGATAGACGAGTACCATGCTGTGTGCATCACTGTCCTTTACAGTCTCTGTTTTACTTCTCTGTTTCCTGTGTCTGTGAGCAGTGTTAGTGATATGTGACTTGCACGTCATGAATGAAGGATTCATGCTTTAACTCCGTAACAGACCGTTTTCAAAATGTACTTGGACCATCGCTGTGTCTGCAAACATGTTCACTGGTGGGAATATTTTGAAAGCACCTCTGGCCTTCTGCCAGGAGCAATTTAATCTAAGGAAAGAAACTCCGTGCATAGGTTTGATTACCTTTCCTTGTGAATAGTTTGGGTATTTCCTTTTCTTCTCTCTGCTTTCCCTTTGTCTGCCTTCTTTATTCATGTGGTGTTTTGATGCAGAGGTAGGGTGATTATGGTGGGCTATAAGATATAATGAAAGTAAACAAGATGCAGGAGGCTTTACAGGCTGAACTGTCACCATCCAAAGGTTTGTTGCTTTGTGATCAAAAACAAAACCATGGAATATTACATAATTTCTGTTGTTTCAGAACTCTGTAAAAGCGAAGTCAATAGGTTGTTTCATTTTTTGTTTCTTTTGCACATAAGCAAACCAGGACCAGAATTTGATTCAACAGTAGCGTCTTTAGCAAGACTGTTATTCCTAGGTAAGGAATTGTGACTTGGTTCCAAAGAATAAAAATGCAGAATGCAAGGCTTACATAATTTTCTTTTAAATTCAGAGCACATTCAGAATTATTTCTGCTAAAGTAAAAATTATTACTTCCTTGTTTAATACAGCTTCTTTGCTATGAGTAGTCTTACAAAAAGTAAGTTGGCATTCTCAGTTGACCTCTTATATTGTAAAGTGTTTCGTGGTTTTGTTTTTCTTTTGTTCTACAGAAGCTGATAAATATTTCTGGCGATGTAATAAACCTTCACATAATACCACCCCAGACAAAGTATTTTCAGATCAAATACAACAAAACAGTAAGTGTCAGAAAACCTTCACACTGCTCCTTGCATGCAGCACTGGTTTTGTGTCATATAAATGGCTTTTACATGCGTTCTATCTTATTTTGGGTCATTTTCTAGCACCGGCTTGTCCCTGGCTTGTCATATGTGGTTACTGTTGATTTTTGTCCTGATGAGTGGCGGTATTACTATGACTGCATCCGAATTCACTGTCAGGTGAGGATTTATTATAAAATATATTTACAGTTGTAATGGACTGAAACAACTATTAGGGCATAATGATAATGACAAAGTAAAGGTACTCTAGGAGATTAACTGTTTATTCCCAGTAAGTCTGGATTGGAGTATTTTATTTTAAGCATTTAAAATTTTTCTCTCTCTAAACATCCCAGAGTTGTGGGTAGAATATCCTCCTTATTCTGTTATTCTTTGCCAGTAGATCAGTCTTTGTGCCACACTGATGTAATGTCTTAGCTGAGCAGGCTTGGAGGAGCTCTAGATAGCTGCTGAAAGTATGTAAAGACAGGTGGATACTGAAAGCAGGTAGAATATCAATATCCTGAGGTGCAACACAGTGATGATCTTGAAGATGTTTTATGCCCAGTTACTGGCCAACTACTACAGAAACTTTTTCTTTTCATAACATTTATTCATTGTAAGAAATAAGTATTTACCCCCTTTTATTTTTGCAGGGAGAAGATACATTAGTCGTTCCTGTGCATGCTTACCCTGCTGTGAATGTTGTAGAATTTCCATCATTTATAAGTCTGTCTGATGTATCAGTTGGTCAGAGGTGAGTTAAGGACAGACATTCATCCACATTTTGTGAGACATGCACAAAATTGGAAAAATCTCATTTTCCTCTATTTGTATAACTTAACATCTTGGAAGCTTTATGGAAGTCAGCTACCATCTGGACTGCAAAATAATTCCATATATGAACTGTTTCAAGCTAACATTCACAGGAAAGTAAATGCTGCGCAAACTGAACATATACATAGACGGAACTGGGGTTTCAGCTAGTCTAAATTGGTGCTGACTCACTTCATTCATCGTATAGTGAAGCAATATGTCTGCTGTTCATAATCTATATGCTCCCAAGTGCTGTCTTGTTAGCGTTAATAAGTCCTAAGTGAATGGACCTTCCTTTCAAGATGAAGGGTTCTGGAAATGAAGGTGTGGTAGGTGTAAGTGATAGCAAATACCTAACCTCAGTCCAGAGATAGATCAGTCATTAGATTTGCTTCTTCTATTTAAAAATATTTAAAGTGATCTTCTGATGTGGAACTCTAAATGGCATAGACTTCATCTTACTGTTTGTTGCATAGATGTAACACTGACTGTTCTCATGAAGTAATCATAATAGGAACTGTAAAGGGGAAAAGGAGACGGGAGATCCTGTTGATTAGGGTCTAGTGCTGTAGTATATTGACTATATTAGTTGTAATCATGGTGATTTGTGTTAGTGTAAAGATTTGAGTGAATTCTAGGAACTGAAGGTTTTAGCAGCTAGGTTTTGGCTTAGCCTGTGAGTTGGAAGGAACTCATAAATTTTACTGAAGCACAGAAATATGAATAGGCAAGGCACATACAAGGAAAATGCAAAATTCTGCAGTAAAAATGAGCCCAGGATTGTAGAATGAACATTTGTATCTTTTTGTTTATTTGTTTTTCTAATCCCCCTTAATCTGTTAAACTCCAGTGAATCCATCAGAAGTGACGTTACAGCGTTCTCACAGGACTGAACATAACTCCTGACTTTCTGGGTGCCTCTAGGCATGATGTGATTCTGTTTATTTGCTCCATTTTTATAACAAGTGCTGAGGTATACAGAATTTTAATACTCTCAGAATACAGAGAAGAGATTAGACAGGGTACAAAATACAATTTTAAATCATGGAAAATTTTTCAACACAACAGGGATGCTCAGAGATGCCCCTGAGGGAATTTGGAAGAGTTCCTGAAGAGAAACCTGATGGTTTCAAATCTCAATTTTTACCAGTATTTTTCATCATTAGGCTATTAAAAACTCTCCTAAAAATGAAAGCTCTCTGAGATATTTGGTACTGTACAGAACCCAGGGGACTATGGGCTCAATCCATAGCCCACTGAGGTCAATGGAAAAACTGCCTTTTACTTCCATAAGTGTAGGATAAGACCTATATTCTACCACCCAGCTTTCTCCTTAGGTACAGAAGATCCATAAGGCAACAGGCAGCGTAATTGTCTTGTTTCTAAGGCACTTTGGTTACTGTAGAAGCTGCACTATACCTTAAAACAAATTGCGTCCCCAGTCTGCTGTTACATCTTCTTCATGAACAGGTCATATTAAGGCAGAGAAAAAAGGACTTTGCTATTATTGTTTATTTCCTTTGGCATTTCAAGATGTGCTTTCCAAAGGAAGCCTGTGTATAACATGCTTTCTTTGCTAATCAGCAGGATAGGATTTCAGTCAGCCAGTTTACAAAAAACAGAAATAAGCCTGGGTAAATTGGTCTTGATTTGTAGGATGATGGGTGGTGTTACACCAATGCCTTTGTGTTTCAATTTGATACGTGAAAATAGATGCATACAAAAGCAAGACAGCTTGAAAAGATGTATGCTAATACCCCTCACACAACCAGCGTGAGACATAAAGAGCTTTTATGAAAATCAGGCCACAGCATCATTATTTCTACGGTGGTTAAATTCCAGTCATTCTGATGTGCTGGAGTTTTCAACACTTTTGAAGACTGCACAGAGTCTTTTCTCATCGTCTTCCACAAGGAGGGCCATGGGAGGAGGCTGATTTTTGGTTCTGTACTTATTGTTGCTCCAGTTTGGATTGTTTGTACTTGCTAGATATTGCAGTTTGTAAGAATGTGAGGATACACATAAATAACTTCTAAAAAGTAAATTTTATAAATTTTTCTATAATCAGGTTCTGTATGGGTAGGAGAAAGTAAGTCAAGATGTAAAATATCCAGCGTTCAAATCAAGATTTAGCTCTCATTTCCTCACTAAGTGAAAGATCTGAAATATTTTGCTATTTTGGAACAATAAGGAGTGACTGTTTCCACATTAATAAGTAACTATCCCTCTGAACACATATAAATTCAGTGCATGTTGTGTATAATATAATTTTCCAGCTTGTGATTGATGATCAACTGTAGTTTCATTAATTTCTTTCTTCCTTTCTCTCTTTTCAGTAAGGAGTATGTTATCCCGTTGCAGTGCAGCTGTCCAATAGATTTTGAATTCCACATTGATTTTATTCAGCCTCATAGAGCCTTCACTGTCCAGCCAACATTTGGTAGATTGAACTTATTTAAAATTCTAAACGTTAAGCCGTATTTATTGAGTGTAGTTACTTGTAACAGTGTATTAAGTGCTGTACAGAAAAAGCCTTTGCCTCAGAGTGTTTCCAGGTAAATGCAGGCTGATAAATATTAGTCATATGCAGCCTCATGGCAAATAGCCCTCTGACTGGTAGATTCCTTTTGTCAATGCCCAGCTACAGACCTCTGGCAAAATATGGGATGTCCCAAACAGTCCATCCGGCCTTTGTCTGCTCTCTTTGCCAGTATGGCTTTTGGAAAGGAGAGAGGCAGGAAGCCCAGCATCCACCTCTTTATCACACCTTTCCCCAAGGACTGTCTGGCTCCTGCCCCATTAAAGGAATAGATATCTGTCTTTGTAGAATAGGTATGCATCATGTTACCTGACTGGGGGCCCGGAGGAAATAAAAGGTGACCTTTACTCTATCAAACATATGCCTGTACCTGTTTTTCCCTAGTGGTCTGGAAGAATTTGGTAGAATTGTGCCTGTTGCTTCAGGAGCTGTTACAGTGATGGGCACAAAACACACTGCTGCAGGTGTTTCATAGGACAGCAGTGGACATGAGATTCAGTCTAGACCTCTGTGTACGAGCTTTACAAGAGGCAGGGACTTTTGGCTGCAGTTTGCTCAGCTATTTTCATGCCTAATGCTGGAGAGGACTCTGTCTTGAGGCAGGCATAACTATTTGCAGGTCAGTTGCTATCATTGTTACATTTGCCAGGTGCTGGCAGAAGCATGTAAGTGCCCACGTGTTCTGACAAAAAATGTGTAAGTGAATGAGACCTGGCTGCATAATTCACTTAGGCAGTCTGGTCAATTCCATGAAAATACATAAAGATCTAAATAAATAAAAACCTTCATAAATCTGGTGCTTAGTGCCATTTGTGACACTGGAATTTAAACTTTGATTATTTATGCACTTCAATAAAAGTTGCTGTTGTTCCTGTATGTACAATGATATGAATTTACCCTGTCTTGTCAGATGGATTTTCATTCTTCAGGGACAGTAGTTGGATTCTATCAGATGTGTGGTTCACAAAGATGAACTATGCTGCTGCCTTGTTTTGCGTCATTCTTTCCGGATAATATTCTTGCTTACTTTGTGCTTAAAGAAGTTTTGATTTATCAAGGGAGGAAAGGAACATTATTACAATTGAGTAAAACTAGGGAGAAGTTGTAAAATTCATCAGGAAGTTTTCGGGGTTTTGCACAGTCGTAGACAAAGTGGCTGGAACTAATTCATGCTTTCTAAGTTGGCTTAGTTCTTGGGAGAAAGTGGAACAAAAATATCCCAGAAAAAACATCAGCCACTAAAAGTTAAGTCAGAAACTTTTGGAGCTAGAAACTCTGAGGTGCTGAAGGCCATCTGAAAACCACTAAGAAGTTTCAGTTCCTACTCAAGCCATTGTGCTCTGAGATCATTAATGATTAAATATTCTAACAAATTACACACACACAGAAAAAAAAACAAACAAACCAATGAAACTAACTGGTATTTAAAACTACAGGACACAGAAAACCAGGCAATGATCACTTTACAGAGATGAGAAATTAATATTTCTGATGAGCTGAATAAAATCCTTGTTGCAGAAATGCTGAGGAGCATCAGGGCCTGTATCCTGGGATCGCACTGAATGTTTAGGGATATGAAGGGTGGTTAAAGTGGTTGAGAAAATAATGGAATAGGTAATAAAGAAATAAAACCAAGTAGAGACAGGTAATGCCTCAAATCCAGATGATTCCTCCAACTTGGAAGAGTACAGAGGAATATGTTTATAACGCTTTGCTCATGAAAGCAGGAAGTGCCAGAGACTTAAGACTGGCAGATGCAAGTGAAGAATTGCTACATATAAACAGGCAATCATTTTCACAACAGTAGGAAATATTATAGTCTTAGTGTCAAATCTCTCTGCTATTGCAAAATATCTCCCATTATCTAGCAATGAATAGTTCTTGAAAGACACTTTGAGACCTGAAATATTTTCCAGGCCTACTGCCATTCATTCAAACATTAATATTGTTTAAAAAAAATGTAGTCCAGAATAAATTTCAGCATACTTAGGTGGGCTCACATTAGATGGACTCTTATTGGTTTTCTCCTCTAATCACAGGAATCATTCCAGGCAATGGGAAAGTGGAAGTAACTGTGAAATATTCCCCACTTGAGTATGGAACAGCACAAATGACAATGCAGTTGTGGATTTCACAGTTTCACTCAAAACCCTATGTATGTGTATTCACAGGAACATCAACACCACATCTGGGTCTAATGTATGTATGCCTGACTGATCTTTGAGTATTTTTGCCCAGTCCTAAGAAATACTTATGTAATAGGATTTCATGCCATTTTGCTGTAATCATTTTAAGCATTTGTATCTATGGAGACTTAAAATGCACTAATGTAATTTGACTGTTAATACATGTGCCTGCTCTCTTACATCATTTGATCAGAATGCCTGTAATCTGTATGAAGTGAAACTGTACCAAAATAAAAATAACAAGAAGTTACATATCTATAAAGAAGCGTTGAGCATCCTCAGCTTCTATTATGCCTGCTCTATGTTTTTCTTATTGCTGAGGCCTTGCAAGATACAGGGTATTTTGAGCAATAAGGTCTTTTGGGCTGTACTTAATTTTTTGTGAACTCTGAAGATTAGAAAGTTTGGTTCCAGTTGTAATTTGGGAGAGAAATTTCCAGTCTCCTTGTATATCTAAAGGGGATGTAAATGCATGTAATAGACTTATATGCTATTTACAGAGTACTTATAAGAGCAATATCTATCCTTCTGACACCTAGAAAAGAACATTTTGACAAACAACAACGTCGTCCAGAGAAAAAAGCTGTGTCTGCAGGAAAATCCGTGGTGTGGAGAAGAGACCAATTCAGCCAACAACAATCGAGACCTATTCAAAAAGTAAAGGTGTGAAGAGATAATAATCACAAGTACTTTTCTGGGCTGAAAATCTTTCTTGTTTCTATTTCTTCCTATTAATTTATATCTCGTAGGAAATTGAATACCAGAACCTCAGATTCCCCACAGACTTGTCAAATCCATATGCTGTAGCTACTGTTTTGAATCAGGAACCAGGCAAACTGAAGATTAAGGACTTGAAAGAAGGTAATATAATTAAGCAACATAAACTTGGTCTAAGCATTATTTGTAGGTTTCTGATGAGGAGCTCAGCTTCAGAATTGCTGAGGTGATGTGATTGTAGTTTCTGTAAGAAATCTCACCTTAGCTTTATGTATTAATGAGTTCAGTTATAATGAGTGGATTTCCCAATTAAAAAATCAATCTAGTTTGAGGTGTGATATGGGTTTCTGATATTCCTGCAGCTCTTTGCCAAGGCAGTGAAGGGATAAAAACAAGACAGATGAAGGAAGCCATATTTCAACTAAAAGTCAAACAAAATATTCAGGAAGAGGAAGCAAATCATCTGAAGTGGTAAGCGTTAGTTAACCACATTAACAACACTGGGGTTTGCTTAACTAAGGCCTCTTGAATGCATGATGCTTGCATACATGCATGATGTATGCAATATCCACTAGTGCGTAATGCTGCCATTTCATGTCCTGATAGGTTTGTTTTACAGCTAAGTTACTGTTGTTTTACTTTCATTTTTTGCTCTTCTGCCTAAGAACAGTCTCAGTAGTGGTACCCAGTGAGGTCTTTGATTGTGTTATGGTTGCATTCAGAAAGAAACCTGCTGAAAACCATGTTCACCTAACCTTGTTCTCATGCATCTCATCTCGTGCCCTTAAGGGCAAAGGAAGCTTTTGTCATGGTTGACAATGAATCAAGGCTAAAATGTATAATGGAGTGAAGAGAATTGCACATGTACGTCAAATGGCGTAAAGCAAGACACAGTTGTATGTGTAAGCGCACCGTGGTTTCATTTGCAATCCACAGATCTGCTCTTATGCTAAATGTTATGGACCCCTAGACACCTTAGGAAGAGGAGAGTAAGTCTGTTAGCCTTTAAATAAAGCAAACTGTGCATTAAGTAAAGCATTTTTCTCGCCTCCACTGTAAATGCAGGCAAGTTCATAAAGGCAAAGATCCAGTCTCTGTGGAATTTAAAAAAGAGATTATTGAAAACCGACAGAGGGAAGAAGAGCAATACAAGGTCAGTCTTTGCTGTTTTTCTATAAATTTAAAATAAAACCTATACTTTCAGATTATGCAGTGCACTAGTGAATTGTATCAGGCTCTCTACGTCTTCAGTTTTTCTTCATACATCAATGCAAACCTGTATTAGCTGTACTTCTTACTGCAGTTATATCTTTATTATGCCTGTGTATCACTGTTTCTGAGGTGGTTTTATCTTAGAGGTAGACAGAGAGAAGGATAAGTTATTAATGGAAATGTAACTAGGTATTTGCCCAACCTAGCAGATTTGCACTCAGCCACCCAGCCACATCACAGTGCAACATTGCAGCGTAATCCTGTCAGCACCATGGCTGCATCCAACCTTCTGTTTATATTGTACCTCTCTGAAGAGCTGATGTCCTGAATGGCTCACGATCAAAGAGCTAAACCCAGTCAGTACTCTTCACGCAGAGCCATGGGGAGATAATTGATCAGGTTGTTCTTCTACACCTTCACCCTCCCTCTCTTTGGTTTCTTCCAGTCAACCCAGACTGTAGGTCATCTTCCATGGAGGTGACAGCAGCAATACCTGGTGGCAGGAAATATTTTTCCCCATGTGGCACGGCCCTCAGGGATAGGTGAGGCTTGTCCCTCTTATCCCATCTGCTGGATATTCAAGTAGCTTCTGACATCCCACTGACTTCCAAGGAGCTGTTTATGGAGTTAAGGAGTAAAATTATTTATAGATAGGGTAAAGGCTTAATTTATACACTGAATTAGGCACTGTGAATTAATTCAAACATTATATTTAATACTAACAAAGGAGGAAGTGAGTAAAAAGAGGATTTAAATTGTGAGATTGTTGTATCACTGAATTAGATGTATGTTAACTTTGTTTAGAAACATTTATTTACTTACCTGTTGGCCATAGGGGCTGTGGAGACCTCTGGCTGGTTTCACAGTTGCCCCCATGACTTTCTGACAGAGGCATATTTTTGCTCATGCTGTCAGTTTTTTCACCTTGAGTGTCATTAGGCCTCACAGAGTATTTATTATCCCTCCATCATTTGCTCAGGTGGCCACTATGTTATACAGCCTGGGAGCAGCTGTCCTAGAGACCTTTAACTGGTCTGTCTTCCATTGTACTAACTAAAACCTCAGCCCATTAAAATCATGGGGATTTCACTCTGCAAAATAACCCCAAGGTCTTTGTTTAAGACATAATGGTATCCTGGAAATGAAACAGTAAGTAAGTAGGACTGGGATGGAAGAGGCACAATGAAAAGAAGCACTGGTATTCATCCAGCATGCCTGAACATTTTGAGAGGGTCTCAAAGAAGTGAAGTGATATCAGTAGTAAACTGTTTCACACATGAACAGATTAAAGAGCTGGCACCATTGGAAACCATGACAGATATGTTGACAGAGCATGGGAAAGCTGCAGGAAATTTCTGTAGCACTGTCATCTGGGAAGATCTGTTCAGGTGCTAACTTACGGTGTTGGTTTGGTAACCCCTCCCTGTCTGATTCTGGCTATGCAAAGCAAACTGTGTTTCATTAGGGCAGGGTTCTGATTGAAACTCAGACCCAAAAAGACATTTTTTTACTTTGTTTGACTTGCTCAAAGGTTGCAATAATCACTCCCCAGAAGGGAATGAAGTCTGTCTTTTGTCAAGCACCTTCAGAATGTTACATTGTAAGTGAGTTCCACTAATTGTAAGGGAGGAAAGAATTCATGGGATGCTTTGTACTAATGTGATTGTTCTTCCTGGTGACAAATTAGATCCAAAGAGGAGATCCTATCATAGAACAGGAGTTTCAAAGGAACAAAGTAGAAGTTTCTTTCAGACGTGTTATCCGGCCTGTTGACCAGGTTTGTTTATATGTTATTATCGCCTGCTATATGTTATTGTCACCTATTAAGCTAACAAACAGCCATAGATATTTGGCACTGAATACTTTTCCTCCTAATATTCTTATTTCTGTGTCAGTGTCTTATTTCCCATTTTACTTTTAGTCCAGTAGGGCAAGCACTGTGCTACATGCATAACTCATCTTCTGATGTTCTGATCTAATATGAGAGGCAAGTGGAAATCTGCAGGCCTAACCTGAGATTCATATTGCTTCATTTCTGAAAGTTCTCTCAGGAGTAGCTTTGTCATGCCTAAACATAAGGTTAAGCATATCACAAGATTTGCAACCTTTACCTTGCAGGTCAGATTGACAGGAACCTTTCTGGTACTTAGACTTTTTTGTCCTTCTCTGTGGTGTGAGGTACTTCCTAAGATCCTTTTCCTAGGATTACTGGGAGCTTTGTTTAATAGATACTCTGCTACTGAAGGAACTTTGAATGTTAGCAGCACAAACTGCATTCTTCTTGAGGAACATAATAGCTGTGGGAGTTGATCTTTTACTATACTCTTACACCTGTTACAAAGTGCTGAAACTTGTTTAGTGAGGTATGTCATGGGGTTGTGTGGAGCTGGTGTTCTGAGGACCTTCCTAATCTAAACGCTGGTTGAGCGGCTGCCTTCCTGTTCAGAGGTACTGTACTCTGGGGCCACTGGAGTCTCTTCTAGTGCCACATTTTTCTGTCACATCAACTTAAAACTGGAGAAAAGATTAATACATCAGGAAAGAGATTTACTTGTGTTCAAATAGTATTTCAACAATTTAAGGCATTAAATATAGAGACATCACCTCTGCCTCACTTGAGGCAGATGCCTCATCTGGCAGGATGTCCAGAGCCAGAGATCACTAGATGTGAGGAGGTTATTCTGGGGAATTATCACTCCAAGTTTACCCTGGTCTTTCGCCCTTCTGTAGGTATGTGCTATCAGCCATTACTGGAGACAGGATATTGTTTTTGCTGGGCCCCTGGCTTGAGCCCTTACAGCTATTCCAAGTTCATATCTGTGCAAGGTGAAGTGTGTATTTGGTAGAGACCTAGTCCATTCTCTCCACTGTCTGACTGCCCATGTATTGCACTTAACTTGTAGTATGTGGTTGTCATTTGTGTGGATGCAGACCATGCTACATTATCTCTGCATTCCCCATACTGCATCTGCAAATATTTGGTGATTACCTCCCATTAAGCCCTGCAGTGAAGGCTTGTGGTTAAATGCCAATACTGCAAACAATTTCACTTGACTTAATTTCAGTGTTTAGAAATAACATATGGATTCAGGCCAAGGGAAATTCCTTCCTTGTCTAGTTGTATAAGGGATGTCCTTTTGATTTTCTGTTTCTTTTTTTAAAAAATACCATGCAGTATCCAAGTGTCCATCCCACATTCGACTTGCTCTGTAATGACCCTTGGGACAACAGAAACAGGATGTTGAAGAAATTCCAACAAGCAGCGTACAAGGTAGCGTGAACCACCAGAATGCAATGTGATGGCATGACTCCTTGGAAATAGCACAAAAGAACATGCAAACTAGCACGTAAGGAGTCTTCACAGCTAGCCAGGGATTTGATAGTTTAATAAATATGTCCCTTCTTCACCAGGAAATAAGGATCTGGAGTAAGTTTTGTATTCAGCTGGTGTTTCTGCTGGTGCTTAGTATTGTAATCAATACTAAACAAATGCAGATGAATTTACACTTTTTGAAAAGTAAAAAATACTTTTGCACAAAAAAGAGAAGATTTCAAAATGCATATAGAGTACTCTGCCCAGTTTTGGGCCTCTAGTACAACACAGACATCAATAAGCTGGAGTGAGTTCAGTGTAGAGCCACCAAGATGGTCGGGGTCTGGAGCAATCTGTGAGGAGACTCTGTGAGGTGACCCTCACTCAGCCTGGAGACGGAAAGTGGAAGGAGAGAGCAGCACCTTCCAACACCTCTGAGGAGGTTATTGATGATGGAGCCAGAATCTTTGCAATGGTGCATGGTGGGAACATGGGAAACAGTGGGTGTAAATTCAAATAAGAGAGGTATAGACCATGTATAAGGAAAGCCTTTTTCACCTTGAGGACAGTCAATCATTGGAGCAGGTTGCCCAGAGAGGTTGTACAGTCTACATCCTTGGATGTTTTCAAGACCAGACTGGATAAAGCCCTGAGCAACCTGGTCTGATCTCATCGCTGACATTGCTTGGAGCAGGAGGTTGGACTAGGACCTCCTAAGATCCCTTCCAACCTGGAAGTCAAAGAGTAATCAGTAAAATCACTTATCTCATTGGATTTTGAATATTATCTTGCATCTCCACTGCTCTTTTCCCAGGAAATCTAAATGCAGCAAGCAATATGGAATGCTCTCCTAGTATCCAGTTTGGATATTCTTCTCCAATCTATTCACAATATTAGGCTTAATACAGAGGTCCTGAAATTAAATGCTTTTTCCTGTATTGCACAAATAAGGAGGTGGCTAAATGGCTCCTTCTGGTATTAAAACGTCGGACTCCTCATTGTTACCCTGTGATACATGGCACTAGGCAAATTGCACAGTGCAGGGTACTTATTCTCCTCTTTCACAGAGGCACAAATATTCATATGGCCCTGATCAACTGACTGTTTACCCATTGTTAAATCTGTCTATGCCAATAGGCACACCTGAAGGATTAGGACCTAGCCAAAAAAAGTCTAATTAACCTGTAAGACTAAATGAAGGTTTGAACTGTTTTTGTTGTGTAATGTCACTGTAGAGATGAGATCCATTCTGCATCTCTCCTTCCTCATTTTCTCCTTCCTGAACAGAAAACTATAGCAAAAATTCTGAAATAGAGATGTCTGAGTGAGCTCTGTAGAATAAATACAGTTGTAACGTACGTTTATTTCTGTGGCTGTAAATCTTAGAGTGTTTGGCTTAATATTAAACTTTAAAATCATTCTCTCAGATTGTGATTCAGATTCGGCTAAATCGTTTACTGCTTCTGTTCCGTGGCCTAACCAGAGAAGCCAGAGTTTTGGAGCAAGACTCTGTGACTGGTAAGGAATAGAAGAACAAGTTGATATTTTGGCCATGAATTATGGTAATTCAGATTGTACTGCAGTGTGTCAGGTGTGTTACACGTATACTGACACGTAAACATAAAGACAGAGTCCCTACAAAGGAGTCGTCAAGTAAAAAAGAGAAGTATGACAAGGTAGAAATGGCTGTAGTCAAAATATGTCTATTTTTCATGCACATTATTTACCAGATTTTAAAAATGTGATTAACTCTTCTTAGGAGCCTTGCAGCTTATCTGCTTAATAATGAGGCAGAAGTTGTGAATGCTCCATCACTGGAAGTGTTCAAGGTTGGATGGGGCTTTGAGCAACGTGATCTAGTGACAAATGTCCCTGCCCCTGGCAGGAGGGTTGGACTAGACAATCTTTAAAGGTCCCTTCCAATCCAATCCATTCTATGATTCTACTTATAGCCCTGAGGAACAAGGAAAGGGCAGATGGTTAGAAAGGGCAGAAAGTTATATGAATAACACAGATAGGTAAACAGATCAGGTGGAGCCCAAGAGGTTAGAGACATAGGATAAGAGGAGCTTATTGCATGGCGGATGGAAGAGGGAAAGACACCTGCGTATGATGAAGGCAAGATATCTGAACTCAGTGAAATGAGACGGTAGGAACCGTGAGATACATGGCTAAGTGTCCAGTACTGGGTTGAGTTTTCCTCATCGTTTTCTCATACAAGTGCTTTCAAGCAATCGCTTTTCTTTACAGTGAAATGAAAGTGCTGGCCTGGAAGTCACTTGTTTTTTAACAGCCATAGAAGGAAACTGGCCTTGGATGGGAGTCACAGTTGGGTATACTGGGAACAGAAGAGAATTTGTGTCTCTTATTTCCCACTCCCTCATACACACACAATTTGACAACTGCTGAAACACCTTTCCATGTCAGGCCTTTTTCTGCTTCTGCAAGTCGGCACTTTTAATTCCCAGTATGCAGGAGTTGCAGGGGTGCTTCAAGTTGAAGGCATAATGGCAGTTAGTGCAAGAGAGGCCTTCTGACTTGTCTCTGCCTTGCTGAGTAGAATCAGATAGAGGACGATGCTGGAGTGAGGGGGCTGTAATGTCCTTTTAGAAAAGGGGAAATTAGATCTGTCTGCTAGTCAAGGTATTGTGCCTGCTGTCTTCTAGATGTGGCATTTAAAACCTTTAGGAAATATTACCTTACTTTTTATATTGAAATGACTAGACACATCCTGACTTAGGAAGATGTTAAATATACTTTGTGGTTTGATTCTATTTTTGAAACAATGTATTAAGATATATTACAAATCTTAATATTTGCTTTCCATTCATGACAGAAAGCAGGAGTTTCAGCAAACCAGAGAAAAGTAAAGAATGTAAGGGCATTTCTTCCAGCATATCTGAAGATCGTATATTGCCTTTTGAATTCCCCTTTTACAGTTCCCATGAATTGCACCGTGATTTGGTAGGTATAGTAACTAAAATGGTGGCCAACACTCAAGATAGAATTTTGTTGAAGACATTGGCCCCAGGCCTGGTACTGCCTTTATTAAAATTTCACAATGTGACTGGTATTCTGGGGTTCCCACAAATTAATTCAGGACTTCAGATTTACTAAGAGTGCTGCTGAAAACAATAAAAAAATCTTTGCATTCTCTTAATTGCATTCTAAAATTCTGAGTAATGCATTAGTGATCAGAGTTAGTTAACATCCATGATATTGCAGAAGAAAATAAATGAAAAATAACTGAAATGCCGAAGTCCAAGAAAGGACAGGAGAAATATCAAACAAAATGTTTGCATAATTATTTCCATATGTTTTCAAGTAGCTGTGCTGATGGATTGCTGCCAATGCAAAACAAAATGCCCACTGTATTACTGGGTTTTAAATACTTTATTCTTTCAGGCACCTGATGCTCTTGGCCTAGTTCCTATCGAATCTGTAGATGTGAAAGTCAGACATGTTCTTCCTTTTTACGACTTGAAGGTGAGTCGGTACAGCTCCCTCAGTTGTATCACATTTCTGTCTTTCACCAGCCCGGTTAGATATGTTTTCTGCCTGATTCAGTGACTCCATTGTGCAGCCCAGTAAAAATGTTACCTTAATATGGCTGTGTGATTAGCATACTTTTATTAAAAACAAATCTCACCTGTTTCCATGAGGAACAAGCTTATAGTCAGCAATAGCCCCTCTCTCCAGACAGAGGGATGAATCACCTCAGCTGAAATTATTACAAACAACAAAACAAAACAACAAAATCCTTCTGTGAATGAGGGTACTGCAAGCTATGCACACCTCAGAGTTTTTCCTTTGATTTTTAGAGTTTTATAAAAGTGACATTATAAAAGTGTCCTTCCTTTTATAAAGTAATGGAAGTCTTCTGTTTATTTGGCATCCAGTTCTGCATGCTTAGTTCCTTCATTCCTGCATAGGAAATGCAAACATCTCATTCTTGAAATATATAATGTTTTTTCAACTTTATGAGTACAGAAACATTTTTTTCTCTTGACTTCTAAATCCTTTTCTTTCCAATTTTTCAATAGCAAAAGATCAAATTCTGTACCCCATTGAAGGAAAAATATTTCCTTGGGTTCAATCAATGCAGATTTTCGCTCAGTGTCCACTTCCTTTTTTTTCATGTGGTGTAACAAGTCTAGAAGCTTTCTTATAGCGTCTTTTCCCCGTGTTACACATTGGTTCATCTATCAGTGTTACGTATATTACTTAACACAGCTTTTCTCCACCCCATTAAGTTCAGTATATTTGATCAAGAAACTGTTAAATCCATGATCTTTCATAGAAAAGCAAGAATGGAAATGTTCCTTTACACACTCATTCAGCTTGTCCTGGTGAAGTGTGGCTTCTCAAAGTTTTGGTCATATACCATGTTCCAGAATAGCGATCCAAATATCTTTTACCACAGAGATGTGATGTGTCCATGATAAAGCTGGAATGTTCCATTCCATCTATGAGTTAATCAAAAGTTATTATTGTCATCTCCTGCAGAACACCTTTTTTCTTTGTACTTAGGTTCCTCAGCATTTCAACATTATGAAGTATCAGCCATTTTGTACACACCATGCAGCCACAAGTTACAAACCTCAAAAACTTTCCCGACCACTGAGGCAGGGAGCCCAGGTAACAAGTCACCTCAAATACAAACTTTGCTGAAGTCACTCCCAACTCTACATTTCTACAATTATTTGATTAGTTTTGTCTCAACATTTTATACCAAAATGCTTACTACACTCTGAAAACCTTTTATGTCTGTGTTTTTCAAGGATGAGTTGATTCAGGTAGTTGCTTCTCCTGAGGGGCAGCTTAACCTGGTCTCCCAGAGGATGGATTTTCACAAACCATCCCCAGAAGAAGTAGCAGAAAGGGATATCAGCCTCTTAAAACTGGTTCCTCCCCAAGCTTTAGTCTACCCTACAGAGAGCAACCCACTTCGCATTTTTGTAAGTAGAAGTTGACTTCCACAAAGAACCTAAGAAAAGAGGGGGAAGGGTGTTTGCTTCATCAGAAGCCCAATGTGGAATTGGTGGGCAATTCTCTTACTCAGATTGGTATATAAAACTATCCAGAGTGAGAGTAATCCTTCAAGGTGCAAGCCCTGGTAGGTAGGAGTCACAGAGCTCACCCCACTGAGAGGGGTACCATTTCACTTTAAGGTGGAATTAGACCAGTTTAGGGTCATTCTTAGCACAACAGCATGCACAGAGCATGTTAGGATGGTAAGGCAAAGTTGCCAGTGATGGCAGAGAACTGGAGACTCTTCCAGTCTCACACTCCACAAATGGTCACTGATCCCAGGATTCCTGGAACACCATGGGGCCCCTCCCTTCTTCTCCATTTGTTTCCCCATTTGGATGTTAGAAGAAAAGCCATGATCTTGGCATTTCAGTCCTTCTATAATGTCATGCTCTTGCCCAGATAGGTAGGACAGGTGCAATCTTTTCCTTCTGTTCAGCTAGGGGACTGCAGTTCTGCCTGATCCTCAGGTAAACTGAGTAAAGCGAAGTCAAACTCTTTGCTCACATTGTGTCCTGCTGCCTTAGAGTTTCCAATAGTTCTCATAGCATCCCCAAACCACATTTCCCAATTATTAGGCACAGAGATTCACAAAATCACAACCATGTGCGTGGGAGGGTTTTCTGTTACTTATTTGTCATGTAGATTGTGCTACTTGGCACCAACTACAGAAGGTATTTCCCACACAGTGCAGCACAGGCTGGAGGTCCCTGAGGTGTCTCTGAGCAGGCAGACAGCTGTATAGCTTGGTGAAGTGCTGTGCACGGATACAGGCAGCATCTCCCAGCCAGCATGGCACTGTGCCTGACTTGGGTGGCTCTGTCTTTCAGCATTACTTAGCTGCAATGGCCTAGAGCCCAGTGTGCTAGTCTGGTGGTCTTGACATAACGTATATGGTATAGACTTGTCCTCACTGCATGTGGCCAGGAGTCCAGTGGACTTACTGATGAGATCCTCTGTGCATCTCTTTCATCCCTCTGTTATGTCAATGTAAGAGCCAGGCACAGCCTGATCCCATACTACCCAGCATTAGACTTTATTCAGAAACATGCTAGTGCAGTGAAATAGATGGCAAAATGCTCACTAGCTTCCACCACAGTGAGGCCGGTTCCCATTCTTGGATTCTGAACTGTTCAGAGAACCAGCAATGGATTTTGGAGTAATCAGGCAATAGTTTTTCCTTCCAAACTTGGAAACAACACCTAAATTGCTGTATTTTAGACAGCAGAGAGCATGGATAAGCCAGGCAGATTATGGGTCTGTGATGAGGGGAAGAGACAGAAAATGAAAGGTCACACCAAACAGAACAGTCACAATGAGACAAAAGTGTGAATCTGGGAAGACTACATTAATTGTAAGAACTGAATTTTCATCAGTTCAGTTCTTTATGGTGCTCAGAATGATTTTTTTAAAATAATCTCTTCTTTGTTTTTAGAACCCCACTCCAGGATTAGTTCCAGTTTTACCTCCTTTGGCCTATTCTGAAACCAATATTGAATATCATCTTTGTCCTCATCCAAAATATACCTTTACCAAGGAATGCCCCAAAGGATCCAGTATTCCAGTAACACAAAAGAAATTTCTGCATCACAAGGTATGGCCTTTTGGGTTTATCGTATGAGTACCTGGCTTGAGTATGTTCTTGCTGAGAATTTGCTCCAAGGAATCCGAAAGGAAGATAAAGAGTAATCCTAGATAGAAGACATTTTCAAATATAAATTATGCCTGCACCTAAATAGTCAGTGCATGGGTCAGAATAAGTTGTTCTTGTTAGGTTTTATCCATGTCTCTTATTTATCCCTGAGTATTTCTCTGCTCTTTCCTTCTTTTCAGTCTGTTGTATTTTTATGACCTTGCAGTGGAGGAAGCATCTTTTAAATATGGAGATCTGCAGCTCCCCAGATTCAGTTCTCAGCCAAGAAGTCAGATGTTCTGTCCTGCAAGCCTCTCTCCCCACTGTGTTATGTGTTAGAGGTCTAATTGCTGTAGCACTTGTCATTTCAGGAAGTGATTTGTGGAGTAATGGAATGGAGAAGATTCTTGCCAGTGGTGTATTCCACTTTTTCTAACACTCCCACATGGACAAGTACAACACCTAGGTAAGAAAGAATTTGAATATACAGTGCCTCTACCCTGCACCAGTTTATGCTGTCTGTAACTACATTGACCACTAACTAGTCCCACAGGTAAAAGTGGGCCTACGGGTGGAATTAATTGCTGCTCAGAAATCCAAAACCAACGGGAAAAACCCCTACTGACCTCCTTGAAGGGTGGTTTAACAACAATATCATTAGAGGGAATACTAGCCCTAGAAGGAGGGTTCCAGTCTGGACTTTCAATAACATGTCTCCTGAATGCTTTTTGATTCAGTGCCAGAAGACCCCGGGAAGTACAAACTCTGTCTGTCCTGCAGAAGTATGAAAAGTAAAACCTTTAACATATGGACACCTGCACCCAGTGGTAGCCAACATCTCTCAGGCTCATATCACAGCAGTTTCTGGTGTACTCAGATATTCCAGGAATATTTAAAAGTACATCATCTTCCTTGTAACTACAACTACTGTGAAGCTTCAAAATATAAGCATCAAGTGCAGTTACTCTCTGTCCATCCTAAAGTAATACCATTTCCATCACAGGGATCCTTACAGTTTAGATATGCTTCCGAGAGATGTACCACCAATGCTGTATTACTTACCTGAGAGAGACAGGGAGAACATAATTGACCAGTAAGTTTCTCTTCTATTTTGTATTCAGTGTGATTGATTATGTCTTAACCACTTGTATGGATGTGTCTAAACCTGTCCCAAGAGATTGTCAAAGGCAAAAGCACAAAGTCCCTCTTGCATAAAACATACTTTTTTTTTGTTGGCTAAAAAATACTTTTAAAAGGATAAAGCCCGATTGTTCTTCATCTTACTAATTTTTAGTGAGACAGATGAAACTGAGTTCAAAATGATTCTTACTCCAGAGATGGTGAGAGCTGAATTTCCACAAATTGGGCAGGCATTCTCAGAAGAAGGTAAAGAGAAATCAGCAAAAGAAGAAAGGTAGGTATAATTTGAAATTAGGGGAGAGGAATGGGAAGGAATCTGAAGACAAGCATCCCCTTCAGAATTATGTAGAAAGTCATACTGATGTGCTCTAGGGGCTCCATCACAAGTGGGATGCAGATCTGGTACTTTGAGCAGATTTGCACTGCAAATGCGATCTCCGGATTGCATTTCTTCAGAAAGCAGCTGTGAATGTGACACACTGGCCTGGATGTCTCTGACTTCAGTTTTATCAATATGATCTAACACTTGAGGCAGTTTTCTTGCCTTCGCAGAGATATTCAGTGTTTGGACCAGTGGTGTTTCCTTTTCAGTGACCCTTTTGGTTAGGTATTTATTAATGCTGGCAGAGGAGTAAGCCCTTAGAATTTTCCACTGGCATGGTGTTTTTTTCTCAGGCTCTTCCTAGGAGTGGGTCACATATGCTCTACTGTCCAAGCTTCACACTTCACCAACAGAGCATGTAAAATAACTTGCATTCATAAACACAGAATTACCTGCTCCCTAAAATTTTGTAAACTGTCCACTGTAAGGGCCAAATTCTGCCTTTTGCCTCCAGTGTTGTCAGGCCAATGTCCTGAGTTTGCAGCTCAGCAGAGAAACCTTGAGGGGGAAGCTGAGGACAGGGAAAGCTCTGAGGGACAAATGAGTCTTTGATGGGGTTGATGATTACCACCACGGTTTCAGAACAGCATTTCAGACTGCCCAGCAGTTCTGTGGGGCTGGAAGCAGAAGTGAATGCAGTGTGTGAAGCTCAGGGGTATGTGATGTTGCAGGAAGGATGCAAGGAGGTGTATGAGCTGGTAAGTGGGACACTGGGGGCAGTGGGCTTGAGCAGCAGGCAGTAAGGGTAGGATAAGTGATTGCAGAGGAACACAGGAGAAAGTGCTGAGTTCTAACCCTGTGTTTTCACAGATACCTTGTGTGACTTGGAGCAAGTTAATTAATCTTTCTGTCCAACAGTTGCCCCCTCTTTAAAGTGGTCATGATGTGGCTTAGGTGTCAGGATGTGCATAATAGCCTGAAACTTTCAGAGCCATCAAAAGATTCGAATGTCTCATTTTCTTTAATTTTAGAGGGAAATTATTTGATTGACATTCAAATCCTGTGCAACTGTCAGCCATCAAACTTTAAAACAGTGTTGTGTATTATGAGCTCTCTGACAAAACACTGATTGCTGTATTGTGATTACTACAGCACTGATTGAAAATAATTTGCTGTAAAAACGCAGGTGTGTCTGACTCAGTGCTGCTTTTGCATTTTATGACACTCTGCTTGTCAGAACATTGGGATTTGGGATAGCTTGTGTAACTAGATAGTGACCTTTTTCTCCACAGTGATACAGTGTTGGATGGTGCTTTTCCTGGGTAAGTAGTTTTATAACCATAAGGTTCTTTGTTTTTGAATTTTTAGATGTTTTCTTCAAAAATGAAAATATTTTTCTATATTAAACACCTCTGGGTATTGATATTTACTTGTTGAAAGCTTCCCTATTTGTTTGGCTTTGTAAAGAGGGAAACAAAAATTTATTGGCAAACAATGAAGTCCCAATCTTTTCTTTTGTGACTGGAAGGTTCTTCATTGTTATCGATGGGGTAGTGTTTCACTAGGTGACAGGGCACACAGTGCTCCTCTAGAGCAGTTTCAGCATTTTATCCTTAAGATAAATCAGTTTTTCATGTGGATGCTCTTGTTCTGGCCATTACAGCATGTAATGTATCACAGATAAAATGTAAAACTCAGTCTAGTATGTGTTTACCTATCAGATGGTTAGCTTTCCTAACTGGCCAAGCCAAGAGTGAATGTTCTTTTCACAGTTTCACTCCTTTTCCAGTTCTGCATAAGTAATGGAATACTCACTGTGTTCATTATAAAAAAGCGAGAAATTATGTGAGTGTCTTTTCCTTTGTTTTTTTCAGCATTCCTAAGTAGCCCCCCTGGCTATTATAAATACAAATGACTTTTTAAACTTCTTGCAGATACCTGCACAACCATCCAGGTGGACATTTTCAACCCCAAAACGAGCTCAGAGAGAAGGTTCAAAAACATGTGGAGAAAATGAAGCTGAAAGCACTTAATAAAACCCTTATTCTGGGATAAGAGTAGTTTTACAAAGTCCATGGTTTGGCACTGCTTATCCTGTTAATGTGTGAGGCCTCCCATGTCCCAGCTACATGTACTTATGTTCAGTGAGGTCAGCAACTTCTTATGCAAAGACAAGAGAAGCACCAGTAATGCCACCTCTGTCAAGGACTCTCACTGTGACCATTACCCCAAATGCAGTAATTGCTCCAATGAGAATCCTCAGCCATGTACCTGCTCATTTTGTCCTGGTGTGAAGGACCAGAAAACCACGGTACTACCATGTAAACAGTTTGGTAATTAATTTACAGCCCACTGTTTTCAAATAAAATGTGAAAAGTCCTCATGACCAAATGCGTCTGATTTTGGTTTTTTATGACCTGTCCTTGAATTTTTGCAGGTAAGTCACTAAGTCTCAGACTTGAACGTAAATCATACACTTGAGATTTTTAACGAAAGGGAAGACTTGAGCACAGTTACTGTCCACTCAGATAATGTCCAAGCAGATTTCGTTAGCTATTCAGGGGTTTAATTCAATGCACAGCTCTCTTGGCAAAAGGGTTCATAGATTGGGGCGATGAACTCCGGAGCCTTGTGAGAGACCTGTAATGTTTAGGGTGTATTCCCTACGAAAGGAGATTTCTCAGCATATCACCTTTCAGCTGAGATGTCTCCTACTTTCTTGTGCGCAAGCTGGACATCAGACAAAATTGGTTTTATCCATAGTGAGTTGATGGCTCATTTTGAAGAGTGGTCCAGGCTATTTGTGCTGAAAAGCACATATCTTCTATACTAAAAGCCATGGAAAATGCAGCAATACATACTACATTCCTAGGAGCCATACTTCTTTCCAGACATACTTAAAACTCCTAAGAAAAGGAGTTTATTCCAGAGAGAGGAGATCAGTGCAGACAAACTGTAAAAAGCCCAGGAGATAGAAAATGGGAAAGTAGGGTGAAAATAAAGCTACAGAATAGCCTGTATTATACTAGCTACATACTATCTGCTCACTTCAAAGAAATAAAATGCTGTTAAGTTTCTGCTAACTGTCCAATTGGCAAGGGATTGTTCAGAATGCAGGTCTGGATATCTGCAGAGTTTCTCTGACTACAAACAACTGCTTAAATATGTATACATTGCTTTTTTCTTCTGCAAGTCCTGAGGAAAGCAGTTGATCTTTTAAGAGGCGCAGTAACAGTTGAACATGTTTCTTAATGTGACCATGACAGAAACGTTCTCACAGTTTACAAGTGAAAGCATTCACAGTTCAGGTTAAATCAAGCATAGATAATTCTTAGGAACTGTTATCCATCAGCTAAATTTCAATGTCTAGTGAAGATGGAGTAAGTGTTCAGAAACAATGGTGATTAACCAGAGTTGATATCTTTTTTTTTTTTTACAGCAGTATCCTCTTTCCTCCCTTCTCCTCCAGATTTTCCTGGTCATCCCAATGGAAATTAGTCATACTTCTCCATTCTCCAGTGGTAAATGCCAGCCTTCAAAGAAGTGAGCCTCCTTTCTGTTTAAGTGATCCTCCTTTCTGTGTTTTAAGGCTTTTATGGGCCAGGTTTCAGTGTGCAGAGAAGGTAAGAAAAAGCTGTTACCTTGCCCTAAATTGTTCCTAAAATACAAAGGGACTGTTTTAACAGCTAGTAATGCACAGACCTCTGTGCATTATATCCCTCCAGTGGTGACACTAGGATGCCTCAGAATATGAGGTTGACTCTTCTCAAGGTGATAAGCTATCAGAGGCAATCCAGCTGTGTCTAAGAACATGAAATTTGGCTAAATAATTAGAAGTCTTAATTTTTCATATATGAGGCCACTTAAGTATTCTCCTGATTGACTACAGAACACTTTTAGAAATGGGATATAAACTATAAGAATTATAACCTGCAGCTGGTGGTTATTCACAGTTCTATGCCTGTGCAGTGTTTCACGAAAAGGACTGAGATATTACAGAAAATAAATTGGAAGAAAAAGGAATGATGTAATGGAAATTGTGCTTTTGGTGTAGCATTACCCAGTGAACTGGAATATTTCTGACAGTTGTGTTTATCTGGATTATCATTTATAATATACTGAACCAGAGCATAAATTTTGGAGTGCATTTTTATGTATAAAAGACATATATATAGTTGTCTCTAATAGACTGCTAATACCTGTTAATAAACACTCAGATGCTTTATAGGGTCTTTTTTAAGGATCAGCCAGCAGGATTCAACAGCTATTGTGTGAAATGTCAACATTCAACATCAGCGCTATTTAAAACAGCATCAGTGCAAAATTCAGCCTCAAGGCTATGTTTGTACAAACTGTGGAAAACAGTTTATTAAGGCATCTTTTAATTTGCTTTCTTATGCCTCTACTAAAGATGCAAATCACAGTTTTTTGAAGGAAATGTAGCATTAAATTCTAGATTAATCCCATGAATGTGCAGATTGAGTTTACATACAGATTGCAAACTAAGATCAATTAATATTCTATGTTACATTCTAATGTTAATTTGTGAATTGCCTTATTTTGGGAATCAAAGAGCTGCATTCTTACTCATTTCAGTGGGAAAGTAAGAATGTGTAAATTGATATGCAGAATGTGACAAGTTTATTTCCATTCACTGCAAATAAAATTGCTGCTGCTTCCCTTGTTTGGAAAGGATTAATTGCCTAAATGACGATGCAACAGTTTTACCAATTAAGATATATCTATCTTGCCTGAAAAAGCCTGTCTTATTAGCAAGGTTAATAAACACTGACTCACGCTTTAGCTTTTCTCTCTTTTATTACATAAGAAATGAGCATTAACTTCTAAATCAAATAAAAGGTGCATTTTAAAAATGAAGAAAATGTTAATGTTTTTATATGGAAATGATCCATGAGCTTAAGTGCTCAGTAATGGGGTTATTAATCTCACTTACTGTTCCACGATAAGAGAAAATCCATCAAGGTCTTTAAAATGTAAATTAATTATATTTTATAAGAAGGCTGGAAGAAAAATAGCAGTGTGTATCTGATGTAAAGAAGTGGGTGAAATTATATTTTCAGGTCATAAGAATAGTTTCATGAACCCCAAACTAAAGAAACCTTGTTACCTTTGGATTTGTAACACAAGGTTCAGTTATTCCAAACTCCAGTTGAAGTTTTTTTTTGTGGTCTGGGCATCTATTATTTGGTCTCTCTTTTGCACAGGTTTTCTTGTGACTAATAAGAGCTATGCTCACACTGCATCCTTTGCCTTATGGAAACACTGTGAAGGCTTCTCTCCAGCTTTTTAACCATGGAGGATTTTAACTCTTGCTGAAACCTGCTTCTTCAGTTTGGTTGGAAATAGCCAGCAGGTTTAGAATTTATCAGGTGAGATATACACAAACAGTGTCATTTCCTTAGAAAGCTGGATAAAGGCAGAGAATAAGGACTTCTCTGTGTTCTAGTGTGGGTAAATTTCTTTGTAAATGTAAGTGTGAAGTGCTGGTCTGCAATCAGTAAGTGCATAATTTGTACAGTTCTGGAGAAGCACCAAACAGGTGGTGTGCTGAGGGCTTCTATGACCTCTGAAAACCAGAGCTGTCACTAATGTACCTAGGTTTTGCATAGAAGTTATTTTAAAGCAGAATTGGTTTAAAAATTATTTTTTCCTCCTCTGTTTTCTGCTTTTCCTGCTGTCAGCCTGCACACTGAGCGCCAACACTGGTTGCTTGGAATGAATCCTCTTCTTCAAGCAGTTGTGGCTAGCAGTATACAGTGCTAAGACAGCCTTCTCAAAATCTTTGGGGTTTTTTTTTCTGAAATGTAAAAAGCCTTCAGAGATGACTTTTAAAGCAGTGAGCAGTGTCTACAGCTGTTTGGTCTGGTAGCACAGGAATCAGCTCTTCTAGCCTGAGCAACCTCTTCAACCTTCTCCAGCTCTGCCTGCTGCCAAAGGGTGGTCAGTGGTAGCTGCTTTGGTGTAGGACCCTGGAGAGCCATCAGGAATACAGTGCTATAGTCACATACAATTCTTCTGTGGGCCTTGTGGTGTGGGGTATTGTCAGTAGCAGGGTCTCAGCGTGTGTTCAGAAGAGACCTCCTGCCATTCCCAGGAATGAGTCCCATTCATACTGCTCCCTCAGACTGAAGGACTTGGTCAAAACTGTCTTGTGCTTCTTCATTTTTACGGACATCTTAAGTAACATGTGTCGTTTCTACAAAGCTGGAATTCGTCAGAAGTCTCCCATAAATACTGCTGTACTGAGCCGTCCTTTCATTGGCTATGTCCCTCCATGTCCTCTAAGAAAGCTGAATTCATCAAAACCAAAATCAGTGCAATAACATGGCAATAACTTCAACCACAAAAAAGATCCAGAAATCACATGATTTGGCTGAAAAAAGCCAGACACATCTGATAGGGCTATCTTGTGCCACTTAACACCTGCAGAAGCTAATTAGTTGTGAGGGACTTCCCAGATTATGTCTCTATGACCACAGCAGGGACTTGAAAATTAAATCAAGCAGCTCCTGAAAAACTCCAGGTGATTTCAGAACACCTGCAGGAAGTATTTTTCCAAAGCACTGGTACATCAAAAAAACATCTTCCGATGAGCTGCTGTCTTGTGCCCGGCACTGTTTAGTTCCAGCGCATTCATATTTTACCATCCAAAGGTTAAGCTGCATTTAAGTGGGTGAGGGCTCTCCAGGGTGAAGAGCAATAGCACATCCTTCTGTCTTTAAAGAAATAAAATTTCCGGGACCCCATCCTACTGTTAGTTGAGCACATTTTTAAATGGTTACAATTTTTTCCTGCTGTTAGAAGGCCTTTCTAACTACTTCAGGCAGGTTCTATGAGTTTTTAATTGCACAAGGGACTGAGTTAACTGTGCATTATTTTTAATCAGTTTATTTTATCTGGCTTTAGAATTCTGAACCAAATTATACCCTCCATCACCAACTAATTACTCGTTTATAATCATTTCACAGTGTGGAGTCTCCAGTAATCCAATATGCATTGCCTACAAATCAACAATGCACTTTGTCACCTCAGGGATATTGGTTGTATATATTGTTGGCTCAGTTTCAGAGCTCCAGATGAAGAAACCGAGGCTTATTTCCCTTGAGTTTGGATTTGCATGATTAGTTCTCTGTATGTTACTCTGAAAATGGACATCAAGTATCAAGAGACAATTGCTTTCTAACAATTCTCTTTGCTTCCCTGCTTCTGAAGCACCTTTCCCTGCAGGCAGCATTGTGTTTCAACAAACTTGCTACTTTGGTAACACAGTAGGCACAGATGTCCCCATGCAGGTACTGTCAGCAATCACGAACAGTCATTTTATGTATTGGTAGAGGAAGGCCGGATACAGCTCAGGATGCTGAAAAGTGTTGATGCACAATGTCCACCACCAGAGCTAGTAGCTGAAAAGCTTCTGATCCCCCTTGTAGCTAACAGAACAGGGAATCTCAAATTTCTGAAGTTCAGCTCTTCCTGCTAATAACCCTTCCATGTCAATGGGAGGAGTATTTCCATCCACTGCTGGAATACAGCATAATTTGTAGTAGCTGTTTGGTAACACTGTAGAACAGCTGAAAAGGAACAAAGCAGCTATGTCTGCTATGACAGTAATACCCACCTTGGTCACTCATTTATCCCTTCTGCAAGCACCTCTCCAACTGTTTGTATGCACTCTTCCTCAACGGATCCTTTCGCCTGGGAAGTGCTGAAGATCCTACTGATGAGTTGTCTTTCAAACCTGCCTTCCAGAAACACAGTGCTGGGGTCCTAGCCCAGTGAGGGTTTCCTGTCCACAGCCTTCCCTTTTAATCTGCACCACTGAAAATACTGGCTTATGGAACTAGGGGAATTTCAGTGCATCATCCATCATTTTTCTGTCAGTCAATTTAGTATAGTCACATTCTTGCCTTGCTAAAAGCAGGTGATATAGAAGCCGTGAGCTTCTCTTCATGGTACTGAAAATAAGCATTCACACACTTGCTGGGAGGATTGACTCAAGCTAAACTGGGCAGTTCAAATCCTGGCAGCAAAAAAGGCAGGCATCATTGCAGACTGGTCACTGACATCGGTGTCCAGCAGCCAAGGAGGCTCACAGTACCCACATTTAAATCAACCTTGATTAAAACTAGCATGGATAGCTTTTTTGTGCTGCAGTCAGACCTCCCACCTTAGCAGAGACATGCTTGAAGATTCCTGCATTTTAGAGTGCAACTCCACTTCTTCAGAATTAAAAGTTAATGGTGAATAAAAATAAGTTATATATAATGAGTGATCCTGATTATTGGATTAACCAACAGGAACAAAAAAGAGTGGAGAACTGAAAGAGCACCCTTGGGTATCAGCATGAAGCTTCAGCTGATGTAAACTGATCCAGCCCTCTCTTGAGAACACATACAATTTATAATGTTGTGTTGTTTGTAGTTCACATTTAGGAAGTGAGGGAAGAAGAGGTTTGTATGATTTCAGTGTTACGAATAAGTGTCAAAAGGCAAGACTGCTGGCCAGATCTTCAGCCAGTGTGCTCAGTAATTCCAAACACAGACATTTAAAGCTCGAGCCAGATCTCAAGAATGTCTGAATTATTCTTAATCAATCTGCATTTCTTTCTCTTTTACTTCTGGTTTCTGAGCTGCAGGTTATGCTCAGAGTACATTCTCAAGCTTTTTCTGAAATTATGAAAGCTGGAACCTTAATTTCAAATGTATTAATTAAAAACTGTGTTGCTTAATCATCCGCAAACAGTCATTTATAATAGCACCAGACACTGTGAGACTCCAGACTGTTACTGTTGGTGTCCTAGAACTGGTATCGATAAAGATGAACCAGCTTCAGCTGAAGACTGGTTTAGGGTCTGGTCCTGGTTTTATGGGAATGATCGAGCCTCTGAAAAATCACCATGTTTAGCTATATTTGATTCTTTCTGCCTGTCAGTGTTGTTTTAAATTACTGGCTGTCATCCTTGATGCTTTCTGGTCCAAAAGAAGGTGCAATAAGGGAATAGCAGGCCTCAAGAAAACTTCAGCAGAATAGCTCTATAAGAACAGAGCAGAGTCTGTGTTAACATTAAAACTACTTTTCTGCCATTTCCTTTGGAGACTCAAGCACTGTGTTGGTCAGAAGAAATTCCTGGTCACATCTGGACTGGGTGTGATAATTGTGGCTATGTCTAGCCATTGTTGGATTCATTATCCTGATGTATTATTCAGAAGACTCTGTTTATACCAATGGGCAGATAAAAGGAAAGTGAGTTTTGCGAAAGTGACATACTGAATTTTCTTCAGAAGTTTTGAGTTTTGGCTCTGATCTGCCTTGGCTGAAAACAACAGGCATTTTATCACTGACATCAATGGCATTAGTATCAGCCCTTTTAGGCTATGTTTCTTGCTACATTAAACATTTGCCATTGACATAATCCTATATTTAAGGTGATAGATTGGAATTTGGTGCCTGAGAGATCACTTCATCCTGCTAGGCTGGGATTACATAGGAAGGGCCTGACAGTAGCCTACTTTCCTTGGAAAGCCTTTACTTTGTTCTGCTGTTAAATGCTGTTAAATGTTCTCTGTTAAATCCTGTGTGATTATAATGGCATCAGATGCTGCTGCGAATCACTGAGGGAGCAGATGGCAAGGAATTCAAGTACCTAACTCCCTTTGATGCCCCTGGCAGTGAAGCATCCAAATATCTTCATAGATTTGAGCCAAAGAAAGAGCTGTGCCAGAATGCAAACAAAGGACTCTCTAACCTCAGACATTGCAGCAACTTGGTGATTGTGGACAGTCCTCCTTTCAGTCTCTCAGACCCCACAGGTTGTTTGCACTTATTGCTCTGGAGTGTGTTAGACTCCCAAAGGGACAGAGCAACATTACTAATTTATACTAATCACTCTAAAAATAACCAAAAAGCTGTGGAAAAATATCAGGGAGGAGGCAGTGGAAAAGCACAACTATCGTATCTGCTCTTCCAACCCCGCAAACATACCAGATCACAGTGAAAAGCTCCTTTTTAATGAAACACGGTGACATAACTTTGTAAGTACCCTGAAAGATGTCAAAATTTCCCACTCTCTGTAGTGATGACATCTCACACAGGAGAAATAAAGCTATTCAGGTACTTTTAGAAAAGAAGTGATGACTTATTACTGTGATTATGGTTATTATTTAAGTGAGTGTCTAGAACATCTGTTCCAGGAGTTGGAGACTGATGTACAGTTGAATGTCACGGCTAAGGTGGATTTTGTGTATTACATTAAAATGAATATTCAAGGTAGGGAGGATACATAGTGGAAGAAAGCACTTCCCAAAAGGATGAACTGAGAATAGATAAAGTCTGTGAAAGCAGCCCAGTTGAAAAATATTTTCCAAAAGGGTCCCTTCATCAAATCAGAACAATCCAAGTCTGATAAAATGTTGATAAAGAAAACCAAAGGGTGGCATCTGTGATGGAAAGGCATGCCTGTGTTTGATCACTGTTTTTTTTGGCTTTAAGCGAAAGTTAGATGGATGAGACTGAACACATTGACCATGCAAGAGGTCATGATAGTCTCTCTTATCCTTAACACAAGTGAATATACTAGTCTGTCTCTGCTAAGGTATGCAAATGCAAGGAAGTGATGTTTGCAATCTGATTTCAGGCCACTGAAAGTAAAGAAATCCAGACACGATGACACAAAGACAAAAATAACATTTACATCAGCAATTATTTGTTTAACCTGCAGGCAGAACTCAGATCAGTTTAAAGTCATTAATACACAGCTCAGCACTGAAAAGTCTTGCATAGGTCTGGACTCTTGTTTGGTTTTGTAATTTCTACATTTGCCTACCTCTTATCTTGTTCCCTTTGAGTATTTGCTGCACTTGCTATGTGTAACAGAAACAATTTCCATAAATACCCAACAGAAGTCTAGCAACACAAAGCTTTCCACTGATAGCAATGGAATAATACCTTCTTGGCACAGAGCACTCTTGGAAGGCCTATTTACAGATAATATACCAGAGGTGAATTCTTAGCCTGCCAACAGTAGGGCAATCCTGGAGTTTCATGAAGAAGACCCTGATAATGTTTTAATTTTATCACTCAATGTAATATTGTAGTTACTGGTCCTTTGTCTTCACCCATGGTAGCTAGATCTCAGAAAGCTACTTGGCTCTAATGGACTCCCCTTTAGCTGGAAAGATTCCTGGTCACTTGTAACACTTGAATCACTGAATGATTTAAGGAGTGCTGCCTCTTACAAATATTTCCCAGAAGAGTCTTTTTCAAATATGTTCTTCCTGTGACTGACATGTAACATGACAGTTTTGCATTTTCTTATGTTATACTAGACACTGCCAGGGAGTTATTTTGTTTCTTATAAAAGTCTTTTCTCTTTTCTCTTTGCTTAAAGATGTGATTATACTTCTGGTTTTCTTCAGCAAGAAAGGCCTGACTGTTTTTCAGACCCATACAGTCAAGATAACATGTTTCCAACTGTTTATTTGGGGGCTTAACTGTTTGTTTGAGGAATTCTTAGCATCTTTTCTTTGATGAGATTAGCAGCAGCAGCTCAACTCTAAACACATCAGTAATCATTGCTAATGAAAGTACCCGTATCATCACCTTATTCACATCTCCTGGTAAGGCTTTAGTTCACGTTGCAGAAAACAGATACTAATTTATGTAAAATCTGCAGCTGTAGATGTGAAGAGGTGTCTCAATGGCTGTTAGCAATCTCAAATTGGAGTTTGCTAATTCTGATTTAGCTCCTGATTCTGATTTACACCAGCCTTCAACTGCTGAAAGAATTTCTGTAGAACTGTATTAATTTCTATCTAACCCTGTTAGCTGCATTCTGTATGGGCAAGATTTTCAAAAAAGGCTATAGATATTTTGTGTGACCAACATTAGACACCACGAGAGACGTATGAACTTATGGACTCCATGTGATTGTAAGGTGTCTCCAGCCAGACACCCAGAATTTCTAGTCAGTTTTAGAATTTGGCTTGAGCGATTTCATTAAAAGGCAGCAATTCATATCAGAAAACTATTTGATAAAAAGCTAACTGTGTCTGAGCTATGTATCTAATGCATTTTGAAAGCTTTTGACTTAATGTATTTTACTTTATCTGCAGCTACTTGAGTAATGTAAGAGGGAACAGCTTGTTTCCTTTGGAATGGAGATACTATTTGTGAAATAGCCTTTCCAGGAGTGAGTCACTGATAAAAGGAGGAAGTTCATTTAATATGCTCCCATGAAAACTGCAAAGAGAAAATTGAGTTTTCAGTTTGTCTGAAAGAAAACTGAGTGTTGACAAAGTCTGGCAGCATTAAATATGGGATCTTCAGCTGCCACATGAAATAAGCTCTTTCCTTTTGTTCTGATTTTGACTGCATTCAAAGCAAAAGATGATATCTGGATTGTCAAAGGTTTAGCATCTCAAACTGCTGAGCCAAACTCAGTCCTTGCTAGAAACAAGTACAGTATGAAGTATTTCATCCAGTCACATGTAATTAACTCTTAAGCAGAGCCATCTCCACGGTAGTAGGGGGCCTGGCAGTAGAGAGTGCACAGATTGCAAGTCCAGGGAGTGGGACATCGGGTGCCCACCCAGAACAGTTCTTGCCTGAGCGTGCCTTGGTCTGGCTGTGAGTCAGAGGTGGAGCCAGACGCCACTTCTGCTTGTGCACATCGGATGTGCCTCTGGACTGCATGCACAGGCACAAAGGACCTCCTGTGAGGCACCTTTCACCCCAGCGAGCTCAGATGACAAGTCCTGCATGCCCATGCTGGAAGGTGGTGCTGCTGTGAGAACACATTAAAGCTATGGGCCAAGTTCAGCCCTGGAATTCACCTCCACTGAATTAATTTGGTAGTTGTCTGATCAGCACTGTTGGGATCAGTCCTGTTGGGATTTGCTGACTTCAACTAGTAATTGTCACGATAGGTTTATTTTAATTATAGTCAAGGTCAGAAGCTTCATCTAGGACCCTTCTTATTACACATGAACCCTTATTAGACCCTTCTTCTTAGAGCCTTTTTTTTATAGACTATACATCTGAAGTCATGAAACCCTTCAGAAAAAAGACCATCTCTTAGTTCTTAACTGTTGAGTCCTGATTAACTCATGACAGCTTCCATTCAGCAGAACATAACTTTTTCATCTTTCCTTCTAGGCCTTTTCAGCATGTTCTGCCACATTCAGGCCTCCCCTCCAGTGGATGTATTTTCTGCACTTTGATCTGACTTAAATTTTCTATAAGAAAAAGCATTACTGAAAACTACCAACCAAAATCACACAGTACTCGTGGAAAAGCTGAACAGTTTTCAACGAGATAATTAAGTCTAGTGGGCCTTTGCTCTGCTCCTCTGAACAAAAGATTTTGTGGTAACAAACGTATTAGAAACAAATGCAGGAACTGGAAAGAAAAGAGGTTTTTCAGCTATAAGCTAATTTCCAGGAAGAAAACAAATGCAAAAAAGCTTGGACAAAGAGGAGGAACAGGGCTTCTATTGTGTTTCCAGTTTAAAATCAATCATGACTTTATTGGCTGTGGTGCTTAGAAGAGGAACATTTTCTCAGTAAACAGTATCTTTGTCTTTTTCACACTCACTCAGTTGCGAATGGCATATCCCATCTCACCAGATCTTGCTGGTAGATGGGGTAGGACAGGCTTTTGTTACTACTATTAGCCTACAGGCTACATTGGCCCTCTCTGACCCTGCCATTGTTGAAGAAGCATCCCCAGATGACACTTTATTTGAAACAAATGGAACATTTTAGCCTTTTGCAAAAGAGCTCACCTAAAAACTAATTATACAGGACTCAGTTTCTATCTATGATTTCTCTTGCCACCACAGTGGATGTCACGAAAAAGAGAACAGAGCAGTTCTGCTGGTGGAGATCTACAAATGGACCTGGTTTGGCATCTGGCCCCCCAGCCACTGTAAATGGGAGCATGAGGGAGCGGGTTGTACAGCTGGGAGGGTAGCTGCCCTCACAGTACAGCCATATGCTGTGCTGAATGGTTCAGTGGGGTGGACTTAACCCTTGCCTTACTCCCACCTTCCAGTCCCCCAGCGATGTGTAATGGAAAGCACCAAGCTGTGATCATATCCTGTAGGGTGAGAAGGGGACTTCTCACCCCACTCTGTTGCTTTGCATCACGGGAACATAAGGGTTCAGACAAAGAGTTATCCCGGTATCCATAAGCATCCCCTTAGGGGAGAGTAAGGACAAGCACTTACAATATGCCTCCCAAACTCTCCCAGCCTCCAACTGTTCTCATCTCAAGGATTTCCTGAGCCTGATGTGCTAAACCTCCACAAACCTCTTCTCTCAGTACTTGTCCATTTTCCCCTTGAATCCATGTGTTTTTTTCCCCTTCCAGTTCCCTTTGGCAAGGGGCTCCAGAGTTCTGTTACCATGGCATAAAGAACCTTCTCTCACGTTTTCCCCAAAGATTCACAATTTTTCTTTTATGTGGGAGAGAATGATAGGAACATTCCTGCCTTGGAGTTTTTCTGACTCTTGTCTCTCTCTCTCTCTTTTTTTTAAAAAAATTTTAAAACATTATACTCTCGCACCTAGTCTTTGTTTACATTTCCCAGCAGATATAGTTTTGGGTACTGATTGGCTGCAAGGTAGCATGTATCTCAGTTATTTACACATAAATTCAATGGTAATGGCAACCTTAAGCTTATGTTCTAATGATTGGTTTGCTTGTAGGGAAACAGAACTTCTTAATGATGTCAATAAGGAAAAGGCTAAAAGCAGAATCTCCCTTAAACCTTTGAATTAGAACTGTAACAGAGAAATAAGGGGCGGGGAGGTTTTAATTTGTTTTTCTTTATAATATATGAAACCCAAATTTTGTAGGAACTCTCTTGAGCGGAAGAGGAGATACTTTTTTTTTTTACATAAAATAATCAACCTTTCTCTTTTCTGTATCAACAGGCTTTTCCATAGGCAACTACTGGAATCAGGAGCCCATAAATGATTGGAAACTGATTGGAAGGTAAGGGAAAGAACATGGAGCTGTGATATCTCTCAAAGAGAAATCCTTCAGTGGAAGACCACCAACCTCCCATAGAGAAACAAAGAGAAAGATATCTGTTTATAATGATAGGGTAACTTTATATTCTTCTAGGAGCAGAGAATTTATACTCTCTAGCATTGGGAAGGTAAGAAAAACAAGATAAACTGGAAAGCTGAGTTTACACTAAGTTAGGGAAAGCAGGAAAGCAGCCCTGTTTTTCTGTTGGTCAGAAAATAGCGGACATACACTTTCTGCAATCTTTTTGTCAGGATCTCTCAGCTGAAGTGCTGAGTAACCAGAATGATATTTTCCATTTCTTTGAGAGCACTTCTGTTCACACCTTTACTGTAAAAATGCTGTTCTTGGAAGAGTAGATCACTCCCAGCCATGCATATTCCCAGTCAGTGTCTTCTTTTGTGGTATTCCTACAGCATCACATAAAGTTGAAGCTTTAACATATGACTCAGTTTCAAATCCAAAGACAGCAGTCACATGCAAAGTTTGACTTCAGTGATTTTGATTTGCACCCCTCAAGATTTTTTGCCAGAACATTTCATGTCCAAGAAGCTATAGTGGAACAGTGATCTCTAGTAAGAACTTTTTGCTGCCATCGGTAGCGAACCTGTTAATGATATAGGAACTGACATGGATATCTCTCCATCAGCTCTGTGTTTCCTGGTCTGTTACTTATCATCTTCTTATGCAAAATGCCAGACCAATAGACTGACTTTCTATTCCTTGTCTTACTAATAATGCCTTTCCTGTTTCATCTTATTTCTAGCTTACACTGCCACCTTGCATGTACTGTCCACCAGCAGTACAAGCCTCAATTGCTTGTTTGTCCACTTCTCTGAGCAGTGTCTCAGCATGAAACTTAGGGTATTGTGACTCCTGTCTCCCACTGAAATTGCTCCTGTTGGGTATACAGATGTGAAACAGTCTGTGAACTTTTGTAGCTCAGTGTTCAGTCAGAACATGACTGAATACTTGTCCCTGGCCTCTTGCCAGGCCACTGTACACTGATCCTGACAGCATTTTAGGCTTTAAATTCTTTCCCGACAATATTTTATGACATTTTTTTTCTCTTCCTCTTTTTTTCCTCAAGACCTATTTTGCTGGGGTTACTCATGTTTATTGTATATATGTCTTTTTAAAGGAAAGTAAACTAATGAAAAACTGTCTCAAATAGCTGAGGTCACTATTAAACATACCTTAATCCATCTGATTTCTTTGTACACTTGTAACGCCAGTTGTTGGATCTGTCTTTAAATTAGGTCATAAGTTCTTCAGGGACTGGCCTATATTGTGGGAGAATGTAAACACATGAGTTCAAGAAAAGATATGATATGACTAGCAATCCTTTGCTTTTTTAATTTGTTGCTTCCTGCAATCTGGAAACAAGGTTGCATCACGTCCATTACAACAATTGTGAGCCAGACAGGACTAGCAGCAGCAAATACATTGCACTGAAAACACCCTCTTTTTAAGGTAAAAAATGCTGACCACTTTGCTAATTTGAGAAAGTTTATTTCCACTAGGTCTTTCCTTTGTATACAGTGACAGAAGCAGTTCATCAGAAATGACAGCTGCTCTCTAGCCAGGTAAAAAACTTGTATCTTAATTGTTGTGCCAAAAAGAGACTATAGTGAACAAAGCTAGCTCCACAAAACTGAGGACACCAAGACCAAGGGACACAAAGTCCTTTATCCCATGGTTCCTCTGTAACACAGTGTACAGTAACACAGAGATACAAATTCTTATTTTCTGGACAGCAGGTAGCTCATTTCTTTATTGATTTTTTCCCAATCTGAAGCCCTTTCAGAGTCTACTAAAATGTACAATAGGATAGCACTGTACAAAAAGTAAAGAGTACAAAAATTAATATAGCCCTTCTGCTAATAATATTCCCTGTCTGGGTTAAGGAAACTATCTCAGCCTGTGACAGTGCCCCTCCTTCCTTCCCTGCTGGTGAGGAACTACAGACACTTGTGCCTTCTCTCTGCAGGGGGAGAATTTCATCTCTCATTGACAAATACTTCCTCAGAAAAAAATGTTCTGTTCCTTAAACTTCCTGTGTATTAAATCTGACCTGGTAAAGGATGGTTATAAATGAAGGTAGTGAGCCTGAAGTTTTAGAAACTGAGTGGCAGAAGCTAGCTGATTTTCCAGACCGATGTTTTTTCTAGTGCAAGTACACAGTGAAAACAAAAGAATTTGATGTCCAGAGCTCCAAGTGGTCACACTGAAATGCTACTTCCTAAACACCTGTTTGTGAGCATTTAATATGCAACAATTGAATTTACTCTGAGAATGAACAGTATTTGCCATCTGAAATGAAATGCATAAAAGAGCAAGATTATATCAACTGCTACCTATTTCCTAAAGCAAAAAATATGATTTTCTTTTGGAGGTTGTGTGGTTTGGGTTTTTTAAAACCCTAGAAGTCTAATCACAAGAGCAGTAAAGAATGACTCCAGTTAGCACAAGCCCAGATGTAGCGCTGTCTTCCCTGATTCAGTAACACTATCTCTCCTGCTTTCTGAATAAGACCGGGGCTGCAAATACACTGCAAACATTGGCTTGGAAACCAGAGACCAGCTAGGATTCCTCATTGTATTACCGAGCCAGTTGTTTAACTTCTCTACCACAGTTTCCGCTCTTGGAAATGGGCTTTAAGAGCATTACCATTATGTATGTTGAACTGCAGGTCAGACAATCAGCCGCTCTGTATTAATTTGGCTCCACTAAATGTAATGGAGCCAAAATAGTTTGCAATTATGTGTTTTTAGTTACTTATTCTGATATTCCTCAGTGCTAAGCATTTGCTTACTTTTCTATGCACTTCTCTTTTTATCCATAATGGAGGACATCTACCCTTGAGTACCAATCTTAATGTACCACTTGCTTCCTTACATAGCACTTGTGCACTTTTATCCCTTACCAAAGATTTAGGTGACAGAAGAAGTCTTTGGGAAGAATTTTCTCTAGGACATAGCTGAGAGAGCCTCCCATACCAGCAAGGATACCTGCACCTGCACACAAAAGTGAAGTAGGAAAGACTTGGAAAAACTGGGCTATTTTGCGAGGCCCTTGCTATTGTATTGCTGTCAGTGACTGACCTGAGCAACATGCTCAGCATCAGGTGGGATGCTCGCAGATTAATACAGCGCTGTGTCTCTGCTGTTGTCACCAATAAAATATCTATGTAAATCTTAGCTGGATTCAGGACTGCTAACACTTAAACAGATGCCAGGATCTCAGTCCTGGCCAGCAGAGGCCACTAAGAGATTATAGGAAGAGCTGTTGTACAAGGCCCTGGAGGCCTTGTTCAGCGTGCTCACTGCTGGAGAGATACCATCTGGGCTGTAGATTAGGACTTTTACTAAAAAGAAGGAATCTTCTGAGGATTTTCAAAATTTCCAAGATTTTAAAAATAATATTGGGATGAATATTGCTTTTGCCACTGGTCTGCGCGCTGAGTGGGCTGGTACTTGCCAGCAATGAGCTGGAGCAGGTGCAGAGGGAAAACTCTATAAAAAGAGATGCTGGATACTATTCTGCTTGTGCACAGTGCTAGGGAGGACTTTGTAACTGCACTTGGTACAGTTAGCTGAAGTTTGGTACAGTTAGCTGAAGACAGCCTGTCAGCGTGCTTGTGTCAGGGTTTAATGGTCAAGCTGAGATGTTGCCTGTCATCCCTTTTGGATGGACAGTAGTAAAAGCTTGGGTGTAGCCCATGGGGCCCAGCTGTCTGTGTCACAGGGATGCGGTGAAGTGGCTGAGGTGGGCTTTGAATCTGCTGAGTTTACTGTAATCTCATGTTCCTCTTGATGGGGATTTTGTGTTTGTGAGTGGCAGTGTTAGCTTACTCCAAAGTTGTCTTCTTTCCTCAAGTTTTTCTCAGTCCCTTTGGGCTTTATAAAACCCACCTAATACCATCACATCTTTCCCCAGTCCAAACAATTCATCGTTCTGTGCCTAACCTTATTCCGTTCTAGGGTACACATTGCTGCAAAGGGAGAAGAAAGCCAGATTGGGTAAAGAAAGCCAATTTTGGCTTAGTAACCTAATTCCACATTATTGTGCAGTTCCTTTAAGTCTTGAGCTTGTTTGTGTGCTCATGATGAGCTAAGAAAAGTCATCTGAAAATTCACCCAGTGCACATCTTCAAGTGCAAAACTCTGGCACAGAGCAGTTCTGCCTGCTCAAAGGGGTTTCAGGACACTATTGGATTCAGCACTGATTCTGCTGAGCAGGCTTCTCACTGACCTTTCTGGAGCTTTGAAGGCAGCATGTCCACAGATTCAGGTCTTCATTTTAGAGCATCAGCTCTTTGCTGAAAGCACACCCTGAAAACAGGTGGTAGGAGCTTTTCAGAGGGAGCTCTTCAGTCAGGCTGTATACATCTTCCTTTCTCAAAGAAAAGGCTAAGCAGAAACTCAGTAGGAGCTGGGAGGCACAGCCTTGCAGAGAGGCAAGATACTATCATTGCTCCTTGGCAATAACTTGGCTCGAGGAAAGTGGCTTCTGACTGACTGAATTCCTAGCCCTGTGCCAGCCTGGCTGTGCCATTGCAAACTGTGCCTGTGCCATCTTTGGCAGCCCACGCTCCAAGCAGAAGACGGCAGGCAAGTGTTCCTGTGTCAGGATCCATTACGATGAAGGGATGTCTGAGCAGGCAAAAATGCAAACAGCATTCCTCACAGTTTCACATGTGTTGCTCTTGTTACTCTGTAGTCTCAATTTGATCTGTGTCCCACACCGTGTCAAATACAGACCACAGACATGAAGAGTGCTCAGGCAAATCTGCATTTTAAATGGACTTTATTAAAGGTGCAGTTATGACTGAGCCCTGCAGCAGAAAGAAAAGAGCAGAAAGTGTCAGTTTTTACCTCCCTCCTTTCCTTCTGGGGAGAGAAAGTGTAGCAGATGATGTATCTATTACTTCTTCAAAGCCTGGGTGTAAAGAAAGTAGCTTCATAGGGATGGTGTTATTAGGTAAAGCAGGTACAGTTTATCAAGAAACCCTTTTGTTTTGTGACACTTCAAATGGGAAGTGTCAGGTAAACACCTCCAAGAAACTTAACCAAGAAAGTTTCTCCTTCCTGGTTTCATCATTGATGGGGAGGAACCAGCTGGGACAGCAGTTCTGTAGTTCATGAATTGTCTTCCTCCACTGCTTGACACCTTTAATGTGTTTCACAAAGGTTGAGCACTCGTATTCCTTAAAGAAGAGGTTTCTGTGAGCTCAGTCAAGTCCTTTAAGCACTTAAAATACAGCAAGTTGTAGAGATTACAGACTAAGCTAAAAAACAAGCTATTAATAAGCTTGTTCTGGAACTTCATCATGCACTTGAAAGGCAATTTTTACAGCCTAATGTGTGTCAGTAGCCTGTACCAGCATGCTCTTTCACTCAGCAAAGTAGAAAAGGATTTAAAAGGATGTGGAGACAATTTTTTTCCTGGAGTTTTCTTGCTTGCCTTTCACTAACTGACATAACAATCTGTAAAATATTTTATCCTCCAAGAAATGTGTTGTGCTATTTTTAGACTGAAGACATTGTATCTTGTGCTCACAGATCCTGTAGCAGATTCAATTGTTCAAAGAGAAAAATGGAATAAATTCATGTTATAACAATGGCAAAATTTAAAACAAACAGATTTAACATGCTGTGCTTATGGGATTAAAATGTATAGTACAATAACAGAAGTTGTACTTGGCAAAGACTTTTAAAAAGAAACTGAAGTTCCCCTGGCTCATTTCAATTCTCTGCTGATTCTCTTACACCGTCTAATTTCAGCAAGATTTGGTTTTTCAGGTAAGAAATTATTTTTCCTCAATCCAGATTGCAAATTACCTACCACATCTAGTCTGTATACTAACATCAACTAACATCAACTAACATCAACAAGGATGCAAAGCCACCTTGTGACAGCACCCAGGGATGAATCCTAGGTGGACAGGTCATAACTACTCTCAGGTAATCTCTGCTCTTGCTCTTGAGAAAATCTCAGGCTATTTTCTCTAGCTGCTTTCCTGAAGTAAAAACTGTTGTGTTCAGCAGGTGGCACCAGCTGCTTGTGGGTCAGTGCAGGCTCCGAGATGGTACAAAGGGGTGCTAATGTGTCTTATGAAAAAAGCTGAGTCGTCCCTAGAGCCAAGAAAGTGCCAGCTCCAACTTGCGGGCTGTCTCTGGAAGCACTGGAGAATGCTGTCCTCACTGTAAGGGAAGTTTATTTTTTCTCTCCCTCTGCTACCGTCCTAGATTGCACTTTGTATTCTTTCACTTTCTCATGCCTCACCTGTGCAGTTATATAATTTCAGTAGACAAGACACAGCTTTTCTCAGTGCTCTGCTAACCCAGACGTCCACTGCGACTCACAGTGTCAGAGCAGTGTGGGATTTGCTGGCAGGAAGGGCAAGGCTGGGCAAGGGGCACTGGGCCACACCACCCATTTACGTGCTGTGGTGGATACTCTGCATCCTACTGCACTGCCCTCACATTAACGGCCCCGCTGTAGAAAGAACAAGTGGATGTGTGAAATAAATTGCTGTTACTGGTTTCGTTATATTGCCAAAAGTACCAGCTGTTCAGTGCCTCTCTTTACTGCCCGTGGTGCAAAAGCAGTGAGAAGCCTTGAACCAGGCAGACACAAGGCATGGTATGGGGGAGTGAGCACAGTGAAGCAGTCTTTAAAAGCAAGGGTCATGTACTCCCAGCCCTGCTTTGGACATATTCCCAGCTAAAGCCCTGGTCTTGCCATCTTCCGCATGTGATTATTTTTCACATGAGAAGAAATCCCATTAGCTTTACTACTCCAGACCAGGTTTATAGATAATACCAGTTAGTCCTAGGTTAGGCATGGTCTAGCTAGTCAGTATCCCACAGCTAGGCTTGAGGTTGGTATTGTTTTATGCCAATGGAATGATTCCCAAAACAGGACATACATTCATAATTATTTTCATTACTAAATTACACATCTCCAGCCAGAATAATAGACCTGGCTGAACAATGTAACATGGGATCATTTTAGCTGCCCAGCTCATATTTAATTGCTGGACAGAACTGGGCAGAATGGAGGAGCCACAGCTTTCCCTGGGGAAATGCACTCCAGACTTGGTGGGAGTGTTTGCTTGAGAACAGACAGTAGGAGTAGATACAAGGGTTTTGTCCTGTGATAGGCAGAGTCTGGATATGGCTTTGCTTGACAAGGTGAACAGTGCATGGATAGAGAGTATGAACGCAGAGGAAACTAAACAATAATTCCTTGTCAGGTGACAAGGAGTGCCAAAAGGGGCAACTACTTTAATCAGGTCTTGATACAGGAGTCATTCTGTTAATGCAAGGAGTAAGGTTTTGTCCTTACGTAAGTGTTTTCTATTTTGCTGTGCATGCACAGAGAAAAGACATAGTACACCTCTAATATTTGCAAGCATTAATGTGGGAATTTCACACTGGTCACAAACCCTGAAGCCACAAGAAAGTTAGAAAGTCATCTTCAGTAAACCCTTTGATATCTCATTGGTATGCGCTTAAATGGATATTTCAGATTAATTCCTTTGCATATTCTCTATAGTTAAAGAAAAAGCGTTGGCAGTGGTTTTTCATAACTCCCCACCTTTAAAGTGGGTTGCCTTAGTTACCATGGCCAGCTTGAGAGACAGCAAATTTAGTACTAATACATTGTCAAAGCCCTGCAGTTTCTGTAAAATGTCTGTGTCATAATCAGCTACAACATATGCTTTTATCATAGTGTTAATAAGCTACAGTGGTGATGTCTAGTCAAGTGAAATCAGAGGTGAAGATTGTCACAGGCCAGAACAATAGTATTGGGTCATTACCTTAGTGACTGTCCTGTGTATATTGGGAGAAACAGGTTGTGGAATTTCCCTGTAATTGAAAATAAGATTGGCTTCAAGTGGCTCAGATATCTGGTGCTTGAAAGCAGGCTGCTGCAGTCAAGATCATACTTTTCCCAGTAGGAAATGGATAGGTCTTAAGTTGTCCTCTTGATTGGTGATTCAGTATTTCCTCTGACATTTAAGAAAACCACAGGAAACAATTATTCTTTAAAGGATAACTACTATCCATCATAAACAGAGTTAATGGAGGTCTCAAAGGCTATTGATTTATCTTGTTCTCATGAGCACAGTATTTGGTTTGAGAACAGCTCTGTGTAACCTGTTGTGATGAAAGTATTTTTTCACCTCTACTCCTCTTTTTCTTTTGTTCATCTTTTAAAATTTTAAGTAGTATGAGCTAAAGTTTAAAGAAATTTTATATTATTAGTATAATTGTTTAAAGTTCCTAAAACCTCTGGATCTAGAAAGGAATTGTCTCTTCACAAGGTAAAGAGTTGGCAGCAAAGGAACAAGCAGTGCCCAAGAGAGTGTGGCTATTTCTGAGCTCAGGGTCTTGGGGGACAGTGCAGGATGGGACATGGAGTTCCACTTTCATGGAAGCATCTCCTTCACTAACCAGCAGCTGTGGGCTATGCTGCAGGACTGAAAATGCTCATTTGCATGGAGGGAGGTCTCCTATTATCTTTTAATCTGAACCTAGGTTTTTGTGATCCGATGAGTGAAGAATAAGAAAAAACAAAAAAAATGTTGTTTATTTATGAAATTAGCTGGTATGCATTTCACTGCAGCCCCACTGTTTTTCCTACTCAGTAAGCTGCCACCTGTTGGTGCTCCTAAGCTGCATAGCTCTCTGAGTTTGAGCTAAATATCTCAAACTCTTACAGAGTAATAATTTGAAGGAGGAAAACACTGGATCTACCTTTTATTATAGCTTCTCCTGGTAGCAAAAGCAAATTCTAAGTCTTCAAAGCAACAAAAGAGCCTCCCTTTTTTTCAGAAGCTTCTGTTTTTCTGAAAGGTCAGACTTTGGGGCTGAGATTATCTCTGTGAAGTCCCACCCCATGGCTGAAATGTCATACTGAAAATATTTTACAAAGCTTTAAATGGCAGTGGGGAAAAATAAATAACAAGTCAGCCTCAGTCTTTGGTCCCAGTTAGAACAAAACCAGGTGTGTTTTTGCACATAAACATATCTCCTGATATATGTAATTGTGCAAACTAACCATTGCGTGTTCTTTAATGTCTGATATCAAGAGGGCAGATACTCCTTCAGGTGTTAGATCCATCAGTTTCTGGTCTTTCTTCCCCACTTCACAAACAGAAATGCCCTCTGGGGTCAGACCACAGGTCCACTTGCTCTCGGTGGCGACAGGAGTTGCTGTTTAGGGAGAGGGCATGAGCCCAGTCATTTTCTGCAGCCCTTTCCCCTCAGCTTCCCCCAGCATGCACAGCTGTTGTATCCATGATGTTAGGGAGTACATTTATGGGCCTTGTTTTTTGAGAATTTATCTAATCCCTTTTTGAACCCGCTGATACCATCTGCTTTGCAGCTTCCTCCAAGTTCTAGAGGTTTACTGCCCACTGTGTAAAGAAGTACTTTCTTAAGTGTGTTTTATGATTTATCTTTGCAACACCTCCAGGAAGAAGAGCATATTCATTCTCATTTGACAGAAGGGGAATATTAGGGGGTTTGTTTCCAAAAGCACCCGTTAACAGTAGATGTCTCATGCATGAGTTTGTCTAATGTGAGACATTTGAGGCTTGATTTTTTTCAGATGCCTGAACTGATTTCTATCCCAGATCAGTCATGCGCAATGATTAACATACAAATGAGGATCACTTGCAGTATTGTTTGATTTATTGACTGACCCATAATTGAATACCAATTCCATGGCAAAGTGGAGGCCAAACCTGGTTCTCCCCAGTCGTGGTCAACTTCCTTTTCTTGGAGGTTTGTGTCTGGGACATCATTTGTTATCTTGTGCAGCCAATATCAAAAAGGGGCCACAACAAAAGCTGGCATCATTCACTGATGTTCCAGACTTATCCACCGAACAAAGAGTAGCATTTGCCTGATCCAGGGAAAACTGCAGTGGAAAACAGCGTAGAACTGTACAATTACAGCCTGTCTCTTAAGGCATATACAGAAATGTATAGAATTAATATTGCTGGGTTACTCCCAGCATCTCAAAAAGTGTCTTAGGGTTCCCAAATAATGCTGCACTCCCTAATGGATAATTCTCAGTATTTCAAAATCTGAACCCCCACAATATCCCTGTCAAGATCAAAAGAGCAGGAGAAAAAAAGTACTCTTATTCTTCCAAGCAGTGAGTGTCCAGATCCAACAGGTTGTTTCTGCCTCATATCCTTCTGGATTAAGCAGCAAGCAATCACAGTGGGACTTGGTTAGGTCCACTGAAAGAAATGGACCACAGTAACAGCTGGTGCGAGCCAGGCCCCTCCAGTGGCAGCCTCCTTTTCCGCGGCGGGTGATGCCACATCTTGCGGCCTGAAGCAGAGCTACCCCTGGGCAGGTGGGAGCGACCCCTTTTCAGCAGCGGTTGGTCAGCCGGCCCCCGCCCTGCCGTGTGTGTGATGAGCTCCCTCACCCCTTTCCCCGCTCGGATGCCGTGACCGCCCCCGCGCCAGCAGGCTACCGGCAAGGCCGGTGCCGGGTGGCCCTCGGGGAAGGCAGGCTGGCCGGGCGGGCCGCCCGCCCCTTGCGGCCGGGAGCGGGGGGCGCCCCGAGCTCGGCCTGGGGAGCGCAGCTGCGCCTCGGCGGGGCGCGCGGCCTGCCCCCGCGCCGCGCTCGCTGGGGGGCGCCATGGCGCGGCTTGCCCCGCCGGTGCTTCGCGGCGCGCTCGCTAGGGGGCGCCATGGCGCGCTGGCGGCGGGGCCGGGCGGGTGCCCCGGCGGCGCGGGGCGCGCCTCCCCGCCGGGCGGAGGCAGCTGCCGCAGCGGCGCGGGGAGGGCGCACTCGGCAGGGGCGCTCCCTCGGAGTCGGGGCGCTCCCTCGGAGTCGGGGCGCACCATGAATCCCGCGGCTGCCTGCCGCCCCGCCGCCCGGCGGCCGGGCGCCCTGCCGCGGCTGCTGCTCTCGTCCGCGGCACGGGCGCTGCTGTGGCTCGGTCCCGTCTACCTGGCGGGGTACCTGGGGCTGAGCGGCAGCTGGGTGCTGCTGGGGCTGGCGCTGTGGCTGTGCTGGGGACACAACCGGCGGTGGAAGCGCGACCGCCTGGCTGCCGCCTTCGCGCTGCTGGAGGACGAGCGGGAGGCGGTGTGCCGGGGCCTGGCCGCCCGGCACCTGCCGGCTTGGGTGAGTGAGGACCGGGGACAGAGGTGCGCTGCGCCCTCCGCTCCGCCGCGCATCCCCCCGCAGCAGCGGCGGGAGCCCCTGGAAGCTGGGACGCTGCGGGCTCCCGGCGGCGGCGACGGGCGGGCGTGCGTGGCTGGGGAGCGCCCGGCGGTGCGGCGGGAGCGGGAGAGAGCGAGGTGTTCCGTGGTGAGCAGCTGAAGGGAGAAAAAAAAAGAGGTAGCAGTGATGCCTTGGACCGAGCAGTAACGTCTCTGATTTTGAAGTCTTGCTCAGTAAAGTGGGTACTAAACTGGAAGTTGTTTTAGTCCAGCAAATGTGCATGTTGCTGTAACCGTGCTTGTAAAATAAACTGCTGCATCCCTGGAGAAATCTTTCAAATATGTGCTGTTGCATTGCAGGTATTTTGGTGTAGAGGACACTTTTTTTTAGACCTTCTCATCTAAAAAGTTTTCTCTGCTTCTTTTTAGTGTCATTTGAAAAAAAAAAATCTATAAACATAATATTCTCTGTCTGCTAAACCCCAGGTATTTAACTTTATAGAGCCATCTCTTGATGGTGTGGAAAGCCAGCCCCTGTTTGTTCTTCACATTTGTTCCTAGGTACTCTTGGTTTTAAAGTGAAGAAACCTGAAAATCTAACTGCACATTTTATTCTACGTCTTTGGTTATTTGTTGGGTAGCCTTGGTTGGCTAACGGAAAAGGATGATGACGGGTTTTTTGCTTCATCGTCATTTGCTTAGCATTTAAAAACATGTCAGGGACTGGTAGCGAAATGCTTTTCTTGTAAGAAAAAGAATATCAAAGAGCTCTATTTGTAAGGAGTGTTGCATGGAGACATTTATAGTTAGCAAACCATTTTATATAGCCTACAGCACTTGGCTTTTCTTAATGCTGTGGGAAACGAAGGCAGGCAGCACTTCTGAGAAGTGAGGCCAGGGTCTCCTAGCAGAGCTGGTGCAGCTCCCTGCACATGTTCCCTCCCGCCGAGCACAGAAGTCTGTCTCTGAATGAGGTTTCTGCTTGTTTGTATTGACAGAGGGTTTAAAACAACTCGGAGCATTAATGAGTGTGGTGGTGTCAGCTCTGGCCCTGATGCTGTGAGAATAGTGTTGTGTTTTATCCTCAAGTGCCCTGAATCTTGGTAACGGGAAATTGAGTCTCTTAGTCATCGTTGAAAAATCAGAATCGTCCTCCCAACACATGCGCGCGCACACACACACACAATCTCAAAAGTTCTTAGGTTTTGTGGTTGAAAGTGTCAAGCTTCATTAGTGCATGGGCAGGCGGTTGATGGACAGGATTATTGATTGCCCTGTAGTCGGCACTCACAAGGTTGCACCGAGCGTGCTGTGTCTCCCAAGCACAGGAGAGGTTTTGACAAATGGGGAGACTCCAGCAGAGCCCACCAAGATGGTCAGGGGCTGGAGCACCTGGTGTGCGGGGAGAGGCTGATGGAGCTGGGGCTGTTCAGCCTTCTTCAGGAGAAGGAAAGGCTTAAGGGGGATCTCACCGCTGTCTCCCACTGCCTAGTGCATGCTCACAGAGAAGGTGGAGTCAGACTCTCTCCAGAGGCCTTGCTCCTGACTTGTGAATTCTTGGAGCTGGCTGCTGGAAGGCAGGATAGAGGACCTAAGGATAAAGGGGCTGCACCGTGTGCTTTTTTTAGCTTTTATCCATATTGCCACTTCTCCTCCTTTCCTTTTCTATGTTGGTAAGTCTTGTTCTTCATCAGCTGGTGTTTGCTTCCACACCACACTTGCACTTGATGTTTTTTTAACTCCTCAGTTTTAATTTTCCTTCTGTCCCCTTCCTCAGTTTGATCTTATACTTCTCCACTGTGCCAGTCTTGGAGCCTGATTCTCACCTGCTGTCTATTCAGTTTATTCTCTGTGGTGTTGTCTTTTTTTATCTTCCATTTTTGCCTTTCAGTGCTCATGAGCCTTCAGTTGAAACAGTTCTAAAAATGCCCCTTACATTCTTCTCTCCTGACATGCTGAGGTGGGAGTAGGAATACAATTCAGGCTAGGGGGAGCATGGGTTGGATTGCAGTGTTGTAATCCTAGGAAAGGTTCTGGAGGCGTGAAGCAATGGCAGTGTCTTAGGGGATTGGTAAATAGTTGTCTCCTCATGTGCCCAGTAGTAAAATGAGGAGGATCCGTCCAGTGAAGAGTTAAGACCAGTCATTGATTGTGCTAGTTGGTTAAAAAATGTTCTCCCTAAGAGCAGTGCAGCTCCTTCAAAAGTGGCTCGAGGTCCCCTCAGTCCTGGTATCAGTTGTTAGGAGATGCATTTGTATTGCAACCTTTCCTTCAGGGGAGATGCTGGGAGGGTTTCCCTCATCTACTTAACCATCTGTTTCAGGGAATTTGCAGGGTTATTTTGCAGCACCAGTTTCTTGGCTGAAACCAGCCAGAGAGTTTGGAATAGAGGCATTCCTGTGCTAGACAGCTTACGTGGGCAGGCTGTGCTTCCTTAGGAAATCAGGCTGGAAATCTGCTCGTGTTGAGTAGAGTCAGATCTGTGTCTTGGAGAGGTGAGACTTTCTGACTTCAGCCTGTGCAGCCTTTAGCCTGACTTTTGTAAAACCAGTCAGTGCCCAGAGCAGAGGTAGCTGGGCTTCCACCTTTGTTCTGGCTCCTGGGGGTGGTGGTGACTTCTCCATGTTGCTTTTGCAGCTCTTAGCAGATTGCAGGTGAGAACATCCACGTATGCTGGGTTTCTTCCTGATGTTAAATTCCTTTTACCAGGAGAAATTGATATTACTAGGTACAGAACAGTCCTTTTAAAACTTTGCCTGTTAATTCCTTGTCCATGCAAAAGGCTTGTTTAGACTTTTTTTTTTTGCCCCAGCAGAGGGAGCTAAAAAACCTGTCTCTAAAAACCCCCCAAAACTCCCAAAAAACAACCAACCAAACCAAAAACCCCAATAAACCCCAACCCCGATGGATAGATTCCTGTGTTGTATTTGAACAGAATGGCACTGTTGTGTCAGACATGGTTTTCGCTATTGCTGTGATCGTTGTGGTGTGGCCTGCTCCAGGGCAAGGTAGAGCCATGCAGAACTTACACATTTTCTTTACTTGCTAGTAATTGGCCCTTACCTAGTGTTTTTGATCTTCAAAGCTCTTTTCAAATGCTAAATAATTTTTGCAGCATTCCTAAAATATTGGCAAGAAGTATGCCTGCTTTTGTAGATGGGGAAGACTGATTTTGATAGTGTGACTTGCTCAAGGCTACAGGATTAAGTCTTATTCTGGCATAGTGTTAACTTTGGCAGCTGTTGGTGTGGCTGGTTCTGGGCTTAGTAGGAAGTGTTTTGGGCTTCTCTTACCTGTGCTGCGGACAAACTCGAGGACAAGACCTTGCTGCTAGGGCTCTCACTAGTAACTAGGGTCAGAAGTGAGTCTGAAGTCCAGAGCACATGGATAGAAAGTATGGAACTGCAGATGGTTTTTTTTATAAAACATATTAGGACACAATAAGTTCTTGGAGTAAGCTGTTGGGTCATGAACAGAGCTTGGTGGTGTCACTGGGCTGAACTAGAGCAGAACTCGTCTTCTGCTAGTGGGATGTGCATGTTACGGGAATACCCTGTGGGTAGGAAAGGCTTTGCTCAGAGCTTATGTCTTACTAGACAGTGGATAATCTAGATGCAACACTTGGATACCAAGCTCTGCTTCTTCTGCAGAACTGCTCATTGAATTTATACCATTGAGCGCAGCTGACCTTTGGTGTTGGGAACCCACTGAAATTTGGTGGCCTTTCATAATAGGCAGAAAGCTCTTTTTCAACAGAGACATGTAGTCAGCTGGTTTCTGTGGTGTTTGCCTCTGAGAGACCTCTTGTATTAGCCAAGCAGCTCCTGGTGGTCTTTGGTACCTTTGAGCTACAGCAGTGCTATTTCTTCCGTCTGTCAAAGGAAACTGAGGCACAGAGTGCCTGGGTAGGAGATGTGTTGCAGACACATGGATGAGGGGGTGTCAAGCAGGATGGAAATGTACCACATATGGCTGCTAATCCTGTCACAGCAATCTGAGGTGTGACACATTGATATGTCATTCATTGTGGTTGCTTTTGGAGTTTGCCCTGGACTGTCTGGTTTGGGTGTCTGTGGCTCAAATAGTGAATTCAATTTTGCTTTTTCTTAAGGTGAGTCTAGCTGCTGCCTCCTCCTCACAGTTTTTGCCTGTTTCCTGATGCTCCTGTCTGCTGTTCCAGGTCTCTTTAGCCACCAGCTTGCTTCTTGGTTGCCTCTTGCAGTTGCATCTCTAGCAGCTTTGGCTCTAGTGAATAATCCCAGCCAACAAAGTGGTTTATATTGTGCTACATTTCTCTCCTGAACGTTGGTGGATCTCACGCGTGGGCTGTGACTTTCTCATTGGGATGGTGGCCTAACTGTTGCCCTGAGTCCTGGTCTGTCCTTCCTTTTGGGTCACATCCCTCTCCTTGCTGTAAGGTCTTTTGAAGGACAGCTCACCATGCTACTTCCATCCCTGCTCTACCCTGCCTGTGACTGATCCGGGGCTATGGCACAAATGCTGCGGGACACTGATGCTTGGCAGTTGCGTTGGAGCTGGGGACCAGCTGCCTTCAGGCTACCCAGGATTTATGTGCCCTGGCGGAGGACCTTTTGGTGAAAGATGAAAGGCTGGCAGGTGAAATTGGAGGTCCCCTGATTCACATAATCCTCCTTACTGTAAAATGTCAGCAGCAGTTTATCAGTATTGATTGTCCCTTCTGGTGCTGTATTCTCACTTTATCATGCAAATGAGCTGGGTAGGCTGACATTTCAGTGAACTTGTGTCGTCTTCTTTAATGGAAAAGTTGCTATTTAGAGCATCAAAAGGAATTGCTTATAAAGAATATGGTAATATCACTTTGGTTTTTTAAATGTAATAATTGGAGATAATTTGAAGCATTATTTGAGCAAGGGAAATGGGCTCTGAAATCATACATGAAGCTGGAATAAAAGGCAAGCTGCTGTCCGTTCCATCCAAACATTTCTGAGCACCTCTCTGAAAGCTGCTGAATTAAACAGCAAGCCTTTGACTGCAGAGTGTAATTCACAGCTCTTGTATAAGGAGGTAATGTATTGTCCTACCCAATTACTATTAATAATAGATGATAGTTGAAGGAGTCCCTTTGTATTCAGGTGCTCTTGTAGAGCTGAGCAGGACCCGAAAGTCCATTCTGAGAAGCTGCTGCATCATCCTTCCCTACTGCAATAACCTGCTACCAGCTTGTAGCACTGGCTGAAAATACCACATCCGTAAGACTTTAGTGTGTGATTGTAGTAAGGTGATTGTGACTCTTCACTCAGCAGCTTCTTGGTGAGGTCTGAGAGATCAGTTAGTTACTCGAGAGTGGCCTCATATCCGACTGTCCTGATGGTGATTAACAAGTCATCACTTCAGGGAACTGGAGGGGTTTTGTAATGGACACATACACTTCTTCTTGGCATTTGATGTGTCCAACTTGAAAACATGATGCATGAGTGACTACTTTGTTTTAATTTGTCCTTAGCATCTTAAAAAGCTCTGAGAGGTGAAAACACTGGACTGTTACACATGATAGTGTATGCTAATAGGGTTGAACTCTTACAGTGCTTCTTTTCCCTGAAGCCGTTGGCACTATATTAGTATTAGTGGAGAAATGCTACCGCAACCAATAAATTTAGTTTCCCAAGCAGGTTCTTGTTTTCCAAAGTGCTGTGTTCTGGTTGAGGTGAGCCAGTACAGGAAACAGGTCCTGCACAGCTCGTGATCTTGCAGGGAAGCAGGTTCTCGTGGCTTCCCAAGGCATGACCAAGAGAAGGATGAGAAATCTAATGCTGCTTCACATCACGAACAGGATATGACACTTGCTTTAATCATAAATGTGCCCGGGGCATACTGGTACATCACTGCATGTGTGTTCTTTTGCCTTTTACTATTTTTTACTATTTTATTTCCCTTTTACAATTTTTCAAGGAGGTAGTAAATTGTAAAGGATATGTGTATGAGGGCAGAGGGATCTCAACTTATTCTAAAACTTGTTCCACACTCCGTGGTATCTTTTGCATGCATTGCAGTATGCCAAAACAGATGGCATGTGGCACTCACTTTATTTTTCTTTGCACCCAGGTTCACTTCCCTGATATTGAACGAGTGGAGTGGCTGAACAAGGTGAGGAGCTCTGAACTCCAGTTTGTGAGGCCATCTGCTCTGAGCTGCATCACAACACAAACTCTGTGGGCCAAGTCTGGGAAAGTTATGAAGTCACTACAATACAGCTCAATCATATCAGTGTCTGTACTTAAGTCTTGGAGCCACTTAAATATAGAGTTGCCACTGAGGTTTTGGTGAGAGCCAAATGTGTGCCTGGTTGATACAGGCTTGATGAATTTGACCACAACACTTCATTCTGAGATTAAAAAAAAAAAGCGAGTGTGTGTGTATGGATGTGTATATACATAGATGTGTATATATATGTGTATATGTATTATTATTATTTTAGCAAAAGTAGTGGTATCTCCTCTTATCAGAGAGGTTCCCAGAGAGCTCTGAGGCAGGTGTTCCCATCAGCACGTGTAGTCAAGCTCGCACTGGAATTGGACTCTGTGGAATTCAAAGCAAAACAGCTGAGCTTGCAAATTAGCATCCAGTAACTGTCATGTTTTTCTTTTTAGCAAACTTTCTTTTTGATGTAAAAGCTCATCTCACTCCTGTCTAAATAAACCTAACTCCAGGGAGCTTTGTGACACTTTAGAGTAATTAAGGACTATTGTGCTTTAGAGCACAATAACCCTGGGCTTTGCTGGCTCAGCCCCTGTGGTTAGAAGCAGTCTATTGACTCTATGGTGCTGAAAACTCACCCTTCGGTTCCTAAAACAAATTCCTTTTCTGACGAACTGAGATGGATCTTTCCATAAGGATGACTTAAGAGCACAAATGTGATTTGGTATTTTAAAAGGACAGACATTAATAGCTAGGTGTTCTGTGATGTGTGTGTCTGTTTCTTGACAAAAGGTATCTTATACAAAGAATCTTCAGTGTATTTCTGCTTTCGCTGTTCTTTAGGTCCTTGTACAGGCTTGGCCATACTTTGGGACAATAATGGAAAAAACATTTAAAGAAGTTCTTGAACCAAAAATCAGAGCAAAGAATGTACATCTGAAAACATGCACCTTTACCAAGATCCACTTTGGTGAGAAGGTAGTGTGAATCCTTTGCAACACTTGCAGTTCAGTCTTTTCTGAAAAGTTCAGATGCAAGGGGAGTCTGATGTTCCGCTCTTTAATAGCTCTGAGTGTTTAACAAAATGGTATTGGTACAACACTGCTGCCTCCTTTGTTTCCCTCCTCATGTTGACTTGAGTGTCTTCACCGTGAAGGAAGGATCATAAAGGAGACACACACACCCCTTCCCACTGGCTGTCAGTATCATGGCACTGGAGACAGAAAAAGGGGCACGTATCAACATTTCTTTCTGTTATACCCTTGCGACAGGAGTTTTCAGTGCTTCCTAAGGCTTGCAGCATGGGCTGCTTTCAACCAGCCTTGTATTTGAGGACTGCCAAGGTGGTTCACGCTACCTCTTTAAGGGAAAAACTTGCGTGGTTTACTCATATTTTACATGCAGTTGTACAAAGTCTTTAATGAATGCTTCTGTACTCAAATTGATTGAAGTGAGTAGGACTTTTCACTTGGGCTTAACTTGAAAGATATTAACTATGCTGTGTCTTGTTTGTCTTCATTTCAGTGCCCTAGAATCAATGGAATAAAAGCCTACACCAAAGAAATCGACAGAAGACAAGTTGTCCTAGACCTGCAGATATGGTAACATTGCATCATTGATTATGTAGATGGTTCTTAACTCACTGCCCATTTGACACCTGTGTGTGAGTTGTCATGCTGGACTGGACATGTGGTCCACTAAGAATGGAGAGGTCCTTATCTTATATCAACCTAGAATGATATGAGATAATCTATCCCCCAGCCAGATATCCTCAATACTTACTGAAGTGAGATGTTGTGCATCAACCTTTAAGTCAGAAAGCAGTGTCACCTGCACAGGTCTAGGTGTTACCTACTCTGGCCCATCACTGCTGCCATGGATATAAGAATGTGTCCCTTGGCTTTGCCATTCATGGCAGTAAGAACCCAAGTTTTGGAACGGTATTTCCTGTTCTGACAGCTCTCAGGCATAGAGGCACTTGGTCTGTAATGCCCCACTATGGTTCCTCTTCAGTCTAACCTCTCTAGTTCTTCCAGAACTACTTGCGCTACTTATTTTTTAATTCCTTCTCCTAGATTAATCGTCTTGTTTTACTCACCATTTGTTCCGTGTGCCACCCAACACATTTGCTTTTTTTGATTACAGCTGTTCTCTGAGCAGAAAACTGCCTCTAGCTCTATTAACAACAACAACAAAATAAGATAAAACATTTGATACCTCCCAGGCTGTTTTGAATGAGCTTGTGTGTTTTGTTAACATCAGAGCCACTGCAGAGCTAAACTCTCTCCTGGTTTAGCCTGGAGAATGGAATTACTGAGGGAATTACCACTTGCATGGTGCTGTAGCTCTGTAAGTTTAGTGGGCGATTGAGCTGCCTAAATTAAGTGGCTTTTCTTCATGGTAGTGCCAGGAAAAAGCAGTGTGAAATTACGGAGTGTCTTGGCAACAGCACAGAGCTGCTCGGAACTGTGCCTGCTGCTTGATGTGGCAATGGCATGGCAGCATCCCCAGCCCTGGCAGAGCACCATTGCTCCCTGCAAAATGACATGCTTGATTTTCATCCAGAACATGTTGTGCTTCAGTGCTGTCAGTAGAGTGCTCTTTGTAATAGCCAGACCAGTTTTAGGGCCTTTGGCAAATCATTCATGCTTTCCACATTGAGATCGAGGGATTTGATGCCTTTAAGGCTCTGCAGGAGGTTGCTGCTGTTCACTGTTAAACTACTTCTCCACGCTGTTTCTCCCACATAACTAATTTTCACTGTCTTTTAACAATCCTCTGCAGAGGGATTCCCCCACCTCCTCATTCCTTCCTTGTGGCAGGCCCATCAGCATCTCCCAACTGGCCAAAGACTTCTGTTCCTCATCCTGATGGTAACTTAACCTGAACTGTCATCTGATAACCCAAGTATTTTCTGTATTCACACAGGAGTGTTCAGACTACCTTGTCTCTCTGATGGCAGTCTCTTCTCCTGGACTGTGTTAAGGACCCAGCTTCTCTTATGTTAATACATTAACATCGGTTTCTGCAACTAAGCTGGGTGTTGTGCATTATACAGTGTCCGCAGGAGGTAGTGTATTATTTCCAGGAATGGGGAGAAGCAAATCTATGAGCAGTGATGTTATTTACCTGCCTTTTCCTGGATTGCCAAAGGAACTTTTTTTTTTTCTTTACTCAAAGAAATGGGCAATCTCCACTTTTCTGGAGTGAGGCAAACCCCTGTTACAAAATAGGCTCTCTTAGCTACGTGAACAGCAGTGAGTGTCTGCACTAGTGCAGCTGGTGTTGGGAGAAGAGCTGCTTAGAGGAGATGGACCTGAGCTGCCTTGACATGAGGCTGCTGCCCTTTGCACTACCTCTCGGTCGCTGCATTCTGGTGAGGTTTAGATGGCTGGATCTGTCCCCAGAGCTGCATCCTGGCATCACGGCTCTGGAGAAGAGAGTGATGTGCTGTGGGTGCCAGTGTGGTGCACCTTGCAATGCTGAGACCACAGTGACTGACTTCCCTCTCTTGGGATAGGCTTCAGAGAAGTGTAGCTATGTTGCAGTGGACATTAAAGGATTAACGTGTCTGCATGTTATAAACATGACTCCTTTGCCTTGGTGCTTGCTATCTGTAATTTTGTGGGAGTTCCCTCACTGATGAACCCACGTGAGTGTGGCCTGTTGGCTGGCTCACCACTGCATGCAGCACTGACCAGGGGAGCTGCAGCAGGGAAGGCCAAGGAGCTGCTTCATGCAGGGTGCTGTTATCCTGGTGGGCAGCACTCCTGCCTTGGCAGCAGCTCTGCCCTGCTCCAGTGCTGAGTTACCCTTTGTGTTAGGCAGTGTTTTGCGTCCAGAAATCTCGGCATGCACTGTAAATGGTTCTTGCTTTCAGTCTCACAGCAGTACAGGAGGAGGGATTTTTTCCTCCAGTTTTAGCAAGGAGGTAACTAGTCTCTGAAGCTCAGAGTCTTTGACTTGGCCAGGGAAAAACACAGGAAAAGGGCAGGAGTAGAAAAAACCTTTCCCTCTTAGCCTTCCTTTGTGGTCTGTATGGAATCACTTGTGTAGTTTTAATAGCCACTCATAGACATATGGTCCATCAAGTGTTTTGTTTAACCTGTGCTCCTGATATCCATAATATGATGTGGTGCTGAATGCTATGGTTCAGGTCTGTGCCGTGTGAAGAGGAAAGGAAGCTCTTCTGTGTTACATTTGTGATGCGATATCACAAATTGCATCCTTTGCTTGGGAACTGTGAAAAATAGCACTTAGAGGTCCCTTACTTGTATGGGCAGTAGCTGTCAGCAGAGCCAGTGATGTAGTAGATCTGGTATTACATGGAGTTACCAAAAGGAACTTGAGAAGCTGCTTTAATTAAATCTGTTAACAACAGCTTACAGGTCCATAGCATCAGAGCATTGGGAATGGTTATGTAGAGCACTGTCTCATTACAGTCTTGACTGTCCCACGTGAAAGGACTATACGTGAGTTTTTGGCAGGAAAACCAAGGCTCAGAGGTGATTACTTGTGAGGCACAGAGACCTTTTGGCAAAGGCAAGAAAGGAGGCTATAAGTCTTCTTTCAAAATCTTTTGCTCACTCCCTGAGACGATGCACCCAATTGGTGTAAATTAAGTGTAAATTTTGTCACAGCTTATAGGACTGAACAGAAATGTTGAGACAATCACTGCTTACCCTCAGGTCTTTTGTACAGACAAAGTTTGTAATTTATCTGTCTGAAGGTCCTGGTGTCTGTATTCTGTTCATGTATCTGCTTTCCAGCACAAATATACCTGATCTACAGCTTTCACATGACACATGAGAAAGTATCAGGGTTCTTGCAGTGGCTAAATGAAATATGAGATCCCTGCCAGACTAGGATTTGAAATCCCCAAATCTGAAATACAAGATCCCAGCTGGAAATAAACTGGCAATACTCTGGGATCTCCAAACAATTTGCCCTAGATCTAAGTCATGAATCTGTCCCCTGAGCATAGGGAGCTGACAGTTGCATTCTCCAAATGAATTAATGTCAAAGTGTTCCAGAAATGTTCTCCAAAACTGCATTTTTCAAAATGGGAACTTTTCAAGTACAGCCACTTGACCTCCTACAGCTTCTTTTCTTCCCACTAATTCTGCAATTGCCTGAACTGCTGTGTAGCCATGTAATCACTGGCTATAATCATCAGAGTTTCAAAGTATTTGACGGCACTGTGACCTCCCAGAAAAATATCTTGCAATCCAGTTGCTTCCTATTTCAATAATCTGATTTAGTACTCATAATACAGTACATAAGATATCATAGAAGAATAGTGTAATAATTAATATGTATTAAAAAAAATTATGCATTGCAATTTACTCTTAAAAGAATCTCTGGACTTCCTAACTGGCACATTTTCAAATCTGCAAAGACAGTCTCTGTCATCTAGTGCAGAATTGGAGAAAGTAGTCAGAAGAATTGTGCAGCAATACTGTGAGCTTTGGTGGAGTTTGGATTAACTAAGTTTGTAGGATCTTACAAGAAACCAAAAGCATTTTGGAAACTTGTCAGTCTTGAGCAGAAAAGGAACGCTTGCCCTCAGGAGCCTGACTTGATAGGCAAAGGGGAAAGGCAGAGGTGGTCTGGTTTTTCTCATACCCTGTGGTACGTGGTCATGTTTTCTTGTCTCTCTTCTTTGTCTAATACTGCTTGCTCTTTTACCCAAGTTCAAAGTCAGGCAGACTAAGCAGTAGTCTGCTTTACAAAGCACTTGAGAAGGCTGGACCAAAGGGGGCTTTTAGCATGCAGACTGATGAGAAGATGGGGCCCATGGGAAGTTATTTTACAGGGGGAGAATTGCATGTGCCTTTTCTAAAGGGATATGTAGACATGCAGGTTAGTCAAACGTGTCAGTATGTGCTCTTGTAGCATCCCTGCCTTCAGCCAATGGATTGCCATTGTATTATAAACACTGGGCCCAGCTTTTCCGCCGAAGTACAGAAGAGATACAGGTACGTGCACTTGTACAAGCTTCTCCAGTTCTCATCCATGGCACAGGCATGTTTAGCTGCATCACCTTGTGCAATAGGTGATTTAGGAGAGAAACAAGTGGTTCTTCCACCCTTCACAGGTGGGTGAAGCATGGTCCTGTGGGTAGCGGCAGAGTGGCAAAGGAAGCCGTACATGCTTTTGAGTGTCAAGGTTTGAGTTTGGCTCAGGTGCTGGGGGAGGACAGCAGAGAGCACAGCAAGGTTGCACTGAGCAGAGGGGACAGACAGAAGCACAAGCAGCTTGGACTGGAAATGAGAAGTAAAACTAATGAACAAAGAGTGCATCCTTCCTACTGAGCACCCTGGCATGGGGGTGATGCCTGTATGAAGCAGACTTCAGGATAATTAAAGGCTCAGGCTCTGATAAAAGGAGTAAAGACTTCTCTAACATCTAGACTCTAAAACATGATTGCATGTATTGAAGTGTTACTGGAGGAAAGAGACATCTAGGACTGGGTGGGAAGAGTTGGTGACTGTGTGGAAAGGCATAAAGGTCGTAAATTGAAACACCACAACTATTATTTGTTGTGTGGGACACTGGCAATAGCTGAATTAAATCCTCTTGGATTAATTACTGTGAATTGAGGAACTAATTTTTGGCTTCTCATTTAGACTTTTATTGTGGCAAATCTCTATCAGCACCCAGTGTAATGAGCTGTAAGATAATGTCAAAATTGTAAAAATTAATAAATGTAAAAATAAGTTTGTTTAATTATGTGACTAGCTTATCAGGAAGATTGTGTTAGTTTTGACATGGCCTGTGAGGTTGGTTATTTAAGAAATGAGAATGCTCTAACATTAAAGGCTTTAATTTGTGTGTTATGAGCTTTTTAAATTTTGTTAAGTGACTATCTGTAAACAAATATTCAAGAACTTTGCTTGCAAAAATGGAAAAAAATTCAGAGGGTTACACATTTTTGTCAGGCTTTTTTGGGGTGGGAAGGAATCTGTCTATGTGCAAATTACAGTGTGAATTAGTGGCAACTGCAGCACTATTTGCCCATATACATGTGGTCAGAGCAAAAATCTTGACCTTTTTCTTTGATTATGGGGTGAAATTATGCATGCAGGCAGCAAGCACAGCACATTCACTGTGCTGCGGTACCTTTACACCCTTTTTTACCTGCAGGGTGTTTGTGTGTCTGCATCCAGAAAGAGCTATTTCTCAGAGGGCTGAAAGGGAACTTGGTAGCTCCCTTCAATTGTTTTCTGCCAGAGGCATCAACAAATCTGCTGGGTTCTGCTCCTTGGGGAGTGGCTATCGGTTTCTGCATATTTGATGTTTGTACTTTAATAAAAGTCTAAGGTGGTTTCCAAATTGCAAAAGTACCACAGTCGGCATTCGTTTTATTTAAAGCCTGATGTTCTCCATGGCAACTGACCAAGATCTGGTCTAAGTCGTTGTCTTTTAATTCAGCCTCAAGGAAACCAGGTTATTTTTAGTGATGAATTTGTCCTTCAAGTGGGCTTTTGGGTTGTGGGCAAGGTTGATCTATGGGCTTTTTGGTTGTGGGCAAGGTGAGGACCCCATGTGTGATGGCAGGATGGCTCTGCATCAGCTCGGGAGCTGGCTCACCAGGTTGTGGGGTGGGATCAGGCCTTTGGCAGAGAAGGGAACAAGAGGGCAGTTGCTGTGACTTTGAATTTTGAATGAACCTGTTGATCGCCTCCTTGGAGCAAGCTTGCCTCAGCCAACTGCCAGTCTTAAGAATGGAAAAGTAACCTTGAAATATAGATGTTGCTTTGACATTTTGCAGGTAGATCAATATCCCAGCTGACTGCAGAGTTTCTCTTGTGAAGATCTGACCCTTGTTCAATGTGCTCAACTTTCCCTTTTCAGTTGCTTGAAAATCCATCTCTGCCTGTGGGATCATGCTGTCAATCATTAAACTAATTTCATTTATACTCTGTACAGCCCCAAATTTCTCATGGGACTGTTGCAAACTGTGGAATAATGTGAGAATTTTCTTTCAGTTACATAGGGGACTGTGAGATTCACATGGACATATCGAAATTTAATCTTGGAGTGAAAGGCGTACAGGTGCGTGCAATGCTAACGTTGTCTGTTCGAGGCTGTGTGTGGCAGGAGGTAGCATGTCCATGGGGAGGTCATGACACTTAGCTGGGAAACCACTAACTAGCAGGCTTGGAATGATTGGCTTTATCTCCTTATGTTTTGGCTGGAGAAATGATGCCTTCCATGGAAAGCACCAGGTTACCACTTTTGACCTTCTCAACGTGACTCTTAAACAGGGTCAGTGCTAGAGCATCAAGCTCGTGCGGGCCAGCTTCTGCCACTGGAGTTCAGAGAACTTCAAAAGAGCCAGTTCTGCCAGGATGTTCATAAACTGTTATAAATTAGACCGTCAACCCGTTCTTACAGTGTTGAAAGCTAATAGGCAGATCGCTGCATTTTATGGTGGTCAGGATTGCAGAGAGACTCCACAAACTTAAAGCATTGCCTGATATCAAGAGCAATGGTTTGGGAGGGGGAGGAGGTTATTGTTGGTATTAAATTCTAAATAAGATGACTTCAAGTAGGATTTTTGAAATTATCTCCATCACTGAAAAGCTCAGTTTTGAAACTGCATCTTGAGAGTACCCTCAGACTCAGTTTTCCTTGTTCTATTCTGTTTGCAGTTATATGGGACGTTGCGGGTGATACTGGAACCTCTTCTAACTGAGGCACCTTTTATTGGAGCAGTGACCTTGTTTTTTATGCAAAAACCGGTGAGTCAATAGTGAACTGCACTCTGCAGGCGCCTTGCTTCTTGGTCTGTCTTAATGCATGGATAGGTCTTCAGTAAGTGAGACAAGCTGTCCATCACTGGTAACCCAAACTGCATAACTGTGAATGCCTCACAGTGCAGGTGTTTGAATAGCAAATTCTTGATTGTTCAATGCTCCTCTTGAATTCCAAGAGGACAGGAATCAATTTGCCCTGTTCTTTTGTAGTAGTGCCTAAAAAGTTACTTGCTTCACTCTAAGAATGGGAGGACTTTCAGAGGAGCCATTTCCTAGGCCTTTGCTGCAAGGTTCCTGGCAGGTGGATTTTAAATCTTCCCATTTGTAGATTTTATCTGCAGTCATCTTGGGGACCATTCAGTCATGGTCGTGCTTTGAAAGCTTGCCTGTTTAAGGTCACATGCCTTGTAGTTGAACTGTGGTTTAATAAAATATGAGAAACCTTCTAGTGTTGTAAGAACCAGTTATCTTATAACACACAGCTTTGCTTGCTTGTGGGTTGTCCTCTGTTTGAGTTCATGGAAGTCATACATTTTTTATCTTGGATGAGGTGTTTTTGTGTTTAGATGTAGTAGCATTATTTTAGCAGATGGAAAAAAATAATTTGTTTATTGTGTGAATAGAAATACAGTCTCCTGAAGTCGGAGACTCCTGTAAATCCCCCTGCCTCAGGGCATGGGCCAACCCCTAAGTGAAAGGATGAGGAAACAACTTCAAAGTCTAGGCAGAGCTGTCGGATTTACTATGCATGACCCAAGGGCATCTGCCAGTGGCCATTGCTAGGGGATGAATGCTGTGTTTCCCTGTGCTTGCAGGATAAGTGCCAGTGATACCCTCATTTCAGGTATGGCAGGTAAAATAGATAAGGGAATTGCTACCAGCTGTTGGTTTTAATATATAGATGCAGTCCCTACTGGTGCAGGTTTTGCTTTCTTTAAACAACTGGCTTTGTTTTAGAAGCATTTGCTTCCCCTTTAAATTCTACCTTTGTTCTGAAATAAATTTTAATGGTCCTGTATCATTTTTCTCCCTGATCTTGTTGTAGCACTTGGAAATCAACTGGGCGGGCATGAGCAACGTCCTGGATGTCCCAGGGATTAAGTGAGTGTCTGTTTTGCTTCACTTTATTCTTCTTTGAAAAGCCTTTGGAAGTTGGGATGGCTTTCTCCAGTAATCATCAAAGTTATTCTCAAGAGTGGTGTGTAAAAGGTGGTACGCTGATACTCATGCCATCACATCTGGCTGTGGAGTTTGCAAAACTTGAGGAGGGTGCTTTTTACATTTTGTCAAAATTGCTTCAATCACTTAATTGTGTTTGGGACTTCGGATGAAAATAGTAAATCCCCAAAACTACAATCATCTATAAAGTAAAAAATGAGCCCTTCTGTTTCCCACGTGCCAGTTACTTATAAAGGTAGATGAGCAGACCTAGGTGACAGGCAGTCTGTGCTTATGTATGTTTACCTTAAAGTGAAAAAAGACGAGGTATCAGAGCTGCAGTCCCTCTGACAAACTGAAATACAATCCATGATAAAGAAAACTGCATCAGATTTATAAGGAAAAATGTTCTTCTGTTCTGTGTCATCTGCTCACCCTTTAGGTTCTTCAGAAAATATAGCTCTTCCCTGGTGCTTCTTGGGTTGATCTTGTACATAAAACTTGCACAAGCAAGGGTGAAAATCTTAGCAGTTTTCAGTACTGTAAGTTTCAAACTTTTTCTGCAGATTGGAGATTCACTTTGTCCTTGTTCCTTAGTGTAAGGAGAAAATTCTGTTACACAAGAACAAAATATATTTGGTTACTCAGCCATTGCCTTTCTCCCTTTAAATGCAAATGCAGACACTTGTTCCCCTCTTCCCTTGCAGCTCATGGTTTGCAGATTCATAGGAAGTGGCTGTCTACTTTAGGTACCAGTTTATGCATTAAAGGGTCTCTGAAGACCTTTGTTGTTGAGTGAGAGGAAGCTTTCTTTTTCTCTTAATTTGAGGCCAGACTGGCCTTTTGCCCTGAGGTTTGCCCTGAGAGCTCCAGTTTTTATCAGATAAATTAATCTGTTCTTTTGTAATATGGTTTCCTTAATCCTTGCAGGGAGAAGGTATGTAGGTGTTCCAACCTACAGCCTCTCATATAATTAAGTGCAAATTTGGTGTCCTAAATTTTCACTCCCTGGTTCTCTCCCAGGGATTTGAACACAGAAACCCTTGCTTGTTCATCAGCACTGCACATGAAAGCTGGGAGCAAAACATGCCTGACCGTGAATAGGCTGAAGTACAGGTTGAACAAGAGCTCTCCCTTTCAAATGAATCGGGCTTACTTAAGAGAGTAAAGAAACTGGATGCAGTCACCTGTCCTCGTGTACAAGCTGTGTTTATTTGGGTGTACCCTGAGACTGGAGGGGAGGGACAATTCTGTGACCTTCCTGTGGGGTTTTTTTGACAGGGAGGCCAACAGCCTGACCAAGGGCTTTCAGGCTCTTGGTTTCACGTTTGGAGTAGGAGAGGACTTTCCTTCTGTGTGAATCCAGCCTCACCTGTGAACTGTGACAATTTTGTTGCACAGTCTTACCCTGAGAAGCTGCCTTATAAGCACTAGATTTATCAAGAGGATGAAAGTCTTTCAGATGTTTGGTGCTCTTGGGTTTTCCTCTTAATATTGTCTTCTGCTCATGCTGAGTTGTAGTAGTATGTTGAAATCCTTTCATTAATCACCTGGAGAGTACCAGACATCTGTAATAGCTATATACTTCTTGCCCAGGAGAAACAGGTCAAATTAGTTGCCCCTACCATACAAATAGAGCAATTCTAAAGAAAAGATTTAAACTGAAAAGCTTAAAAATGTGTAAGTTTTAATTAGACTGGAAAGTTCCCTAAACTCCAAGACAGACAGTACCCTCAGTTCAGCCAGTGTGATCTGCGTGCCAAAGGTCCAGTTTCCAGTTACTTCAAACAAGATTTTCCTTCTTAGTGCAAAATATACCAAGATACAGAATCTCATCTTTTGCTTGGTCTTCTATAAAAAAAAAAAAAAGCCAAACTCATTTTGTTTTGAATGTGGCTGGCTTTTCCTTCCATTTTACAGTAAGGTCTCGGCATGTGGCCAAGAGCAGACAGCAGTGTGCGCTGGGGCCATGTTCTAAGTCTAAAAACAAACTACCTCGAGGTCTTGAGCCTCCTGTAAAATGCTGACAATTCCTGATTCCCTCCTCACCTTGTCTGTCTCTGGTGTTGGCATTCCCAAGGAAACCCAGAAGGCACATGAGTTTGTATGACTTGTTTGCGTGTGTGACGATCTCATCATATGGCCTAAGCTCCCATTCATCGTTTACAACCTGCTAGAGCCAAATTCACATCCAGCCCTAGTAACCCTAGGCTGGAACATCCCTGTGTGCAAGTGGGCCCTTGCACCATGTGTGCCACAAGGCAATGGCGATTATGTGCAGAATGATAGGGAATAAGATTGAAAGGGATCTTGAGAGGCAGCCCCATGCTTGTATTCTCCTCTGCAGCAGCTCAACTCAATGCAAATTATTGATCAGAGACAGCCTAACCTTCCACAGTGATCCACATCCACCCTTGGTGATTGGTTCTCGTGTTGAACTGTCCTCTGCATTTCCTCTTATTCTAAGCTAAATGTCACAAGCATAAGTTTTTTCTGCCCATGCACAGTTGTACGTAGGCACTCTTTCATAGGATCATAGAATCATTTAGGTTGGAAAAGACCCTGAAGACCATCGAGTCCAACCATAAACCTAGCACTGCCAAGTCCAGCACTAAACCACGTCCCTAAGTGCAACAGCTACACGTCTTAAAAACCTCCAGGAATGGTGACTCCACCACTTCCCTGGGCAGCCCCTTCCAATGCTTGATAACTTCTGGGGGAAGGTAGGCAGTATCACTCATTTCGCAGTGCCCATTTCTTTCGCTGTGCCTCATTCTTTCATTCTAACTAAAATTGTGATCTATTGTAGAGATTTAGGGTGCTTTTTTTTTTCCCCCCACCTGCAGTGTAATGTCAGACTCACTAATTCAAGACTTCATTGCTGCACGGCTGGTTCTACCAAACAGGATCACAGTGCCTCTGAAAAAGAATATGAACATTGCCCACTTGAGGTTCCCTATCCCACATGTGAGTTGTGGTTTTTTTTTCAGTGAGGGTGTTAATCTACCTGAGTGTGCGTTTGCTGCAATGTGGATGCATGCCAGCTTAGTGTCTTAGGTTCCTCCGTCAGCTGTTTCAACCTGGATTGTAGGCTTTCTGTAGGTAATATTTCAGAAATACAAAAGCAGATGTTGGATAGTTCATAATTTGGGGGGGGCAGGGGGCTGGGGGGGTCCTACCCTCTATACATGGCATAAGAAGTCTGTTTAGACACTGAGCTCATTTACCAATTTAAACCTTTAGTCTCATTTGAGAATACCACAGATCTTCAGTTAGAGAAGGTAATACATGAGCAAGCAATGAGTGTCAGGCTACTTAATTTTTTTTACTAATGCTGTGAAGGGTTGACATCTCTTTGTTACAGAAGAAAATTGAGGAAAAAAACCCCCAACGACAAATCTCTTAAATGCTTGACATATCCAGATCTTCAGTCTCCTTCATCCATCAAATACCTAATACACTCATTAATGAGGATAAATATAAATGAATGATAAAGGGATGCTCCCTATTGCAAACTTGCATCACCAAATTGAAGTTGAAGGGCCACTCTGCAATAAAATAAGAACGTGCCAATGGGTGCTTAGTTTCTCCTTCAGTCAGTGGGAATTGATCTTTACTCTACACTTGATTTGACTGTGGCTGTAATCCTGTGTGCATATGTATGTTTCTGATTTAAAAATAAATTGAAGAATATTTTCTACCCAATTATCTAGGTTGGATTGTGTATCTGTTTAAGGTTTTTGTTGTTGTTTTTTTTTTCTCTACGTAAATGGTAGAAAAAGTGTTTTAATACAGCTGTCATTGGAAATATACTGCATCAAAATACATGTCTTTGCAAAACTGTCACGCTGACTACCCTTGCTGCCTGAAATAACTAGTTTTAGGAGGTAGCATATTATAATTATCCAAAGTCCGCATTTTCGTGACCAATTTTGTATCTTATTTTATTCAGGGAGTAATAAGGGTTCATCTGCTAGAAGCTGAAAACCTTGTCCAGAAAGACAGTTTCCTTGGTGCAATCAGGGGGAAGTCTGACCCATATGCTCTTCTTCGCGTTGGCACGGTGCAGTATCGAAGCAAGACAGTTTCCCGAGATCTTAATCCCATTTGGAATGAGACGTTTGAGGTACTGAATCTTTTGATCTTTCCATCTGTAGGATGCACAGCCGTTTACATCCCTGTGCTTGGAGGACCTTCTCTTAGCTGACAGCACTGGAGCAGGTGGACTTCCTTGTTACTTGATTGAGGCATTTCTGTCCCTTAAACAAGTTCAAATTTACATTGCCAACTTGAAATGTCATTCAGGTTGATCTGATTTACATATGTGGGTTTTTGGAGGAGGTGCAAAGCACTGCTTTAAATATCAATCAGTGCAGCAGTCTGTGCAGCTGTAGTCTGCTCTAGCATTGGTTCTCTTCTGCTTATTAGGGATACCAGTTTGAGGGGCTTAACTTGTAGTTCAAAACCAAGCAAACTGGTTTTGAAATATTTTCACCTATAATCAATTGTATTTGTTACACAATTAGCCACGAAACAGCAGCAAATGTCCTTAATGTGTTACACAGCTGTGAAGTGTCATGTTCTTGTCCACAGCCTGAGTCTATATGAACCTCTGTGAATGCTTTTTATTTTTAATCAATACCTCTCTCTCCTCCAGTTTGTTGTTCATGAAGTGCCTGGTCAGGACTTAGAAGTGGACTTGTACGATGAAGATCCAGATAAAGATGACTTTATGGGCAGGTAAATTAGCATGACCCTTGCTTGGGGTCCAGTAGCCTCGGCAACGGGACACCCAGATTATTCATACCGGAAATTTAATATTGAAGGAAGCTATTCCCTTTGTCCAGATGTTGATACCAAGTTACTAGTTCCTAGTGCAACTAACTTTGAACAAGGTAGAGAATGGTCCCAGACTCCTGCAGGGAATCCTAGGAAGCCATTAGAAGTGATGGTTACTACACGACTTGAGATTTACTTCAAATTTATTTTAGTTTTGGAAGTATTTCAAGGGGGAGACTTCAGAAGTGTAAGTGCCTTCCAGCGCACACGCACACAGGTAATGTGGAGAAGTTGTTATTTGGAACAGATTTGAGTGTGGGCTTTTTTGGTGGTGGTTTCTTCTCCCCCCAACAGCAGTATGCTGTATGCCTAAATATACACTGAAATGTTTGCTTTTTGTCTTTCAGCTTGCTTATAAGCCTAGTGGATGTAATGAATGACAGTACTGTTGATGAGGTAAAGATCACAGCTTATTTCTAGATGTGGTTGGTGGTGCATGCTTACATGTACTCATTTGTGCTCTCCCTCTGCTACTACATTGTTTCTGTGTGCTTAAAGCTTCCTTGCACACTTGCACTGTGGTATTTTCACAAAAAGAAAATACCTTCACTCAGAAAACTTAAAGTAGCCATTACAAGAATTTTTACAATCAAGCTGGCAACCTCAGACAGCCCTGAGGTTACGCTGAGCCAGCAGTGTGGTATCTTGTGTTGGTATCTTGTGTCCTGTATGTACCAAATGTTTTGTACAAGGCTACAGATAAAGTTTGGTGAAGCAGTCTGATTGCTGAGGGAAGAAATGATCCAATCTTATTGTGGTTCACCCTGCAACCCAGCACTCTGCAGACAATGCCAGGGTGCCTGTCTTGTGCTGCTGCTGGTTGGAAATATCCATGTGCTTTGCATGTATATAGGTATCTTATTTTCGGTTGTTCTGGCTTGTCTTTCTGAGTAGATGGACATGCTCCAATCTAAATGTCAAAAACGCAAGCTAAGGTGTTCAAAGTACAGTTCATATTGTCTATTGTACATAAGTCTCAGAGACTGGAACGTATATATATAAAAATTATTCTGCCTCACCGTTCTCAAGTTACTCTTTGTTCTCTCCATTTAGTGGTTTCCCTTAAGTAAGACAACAAGCGGACACTTGCATTTAAAAGTGGAGTGGCTTTCACTAGTAAATGACCAAGAAAAGCTACATGAGGTGAGTATATTTGCTTAAAGGATTCAGATACTCTGATCCCTGTCCAGTGATCAACAAAGGACTGTGTAAAATTAGGAACCCCAGGCAAACTCATGAGAGTTTATTTTTGTCTGACAAAGTTTTGATGTGATTTTTGCCCCCCTCCCCCTCCGAAGAAGAAGGGCATTTGCTTGCCCAGGTCCCTTGGTAATTCCAGAGTAACTCAAATCTGGCAGCTGTTTTTGCTTGAATTAGCAAAGCTTTGTTTGACTCACTGCAAAGTGGCGTCTCACACTTCCTTTCTTTGATAATTCTTCCTCTTCCTGCTTCATCTAGGATCTGTGTAGGACCCCTGTCTATAACCTGTAGTATTCATAGACAAATATCCAGCACTGGTGCTTGGTAGGGCCATGGTTCCAAACGGTGTCTTACTTGTCCAGCAGAATTGCTTGGATAAAGCCCATCTCCCAAGGATGCTGCTTCTTCATAATCAAGAAAAAGCATTTGAGTTCCACTGAAGTGGATAAAATTTGTTTCCAGGCTTCGTTCTGCTGACACTGGATTACTGATGTTGACGTATGTGGTTGCGCATGTGTTTAGGTGTCTTGCTGCACTGGGGAATCCAGCCAGTTCTGCACTAGAGAGATTGAAGAGCATTAAGGCCAGTGAATTGAAAAGACTTACACCTTTTCTCACTGGTCTGCTTAAAACCGTCATGCTTTTTGGCTTGTGCTCCTCTAAATTGCAAGTTTTAGCAGACAGGTGAAGAGCTGCTTAGCTTTCAGAAACTGTCCTTTCAATTTGTGTTGTGCTTTACGTTGTCCTTGATGGGTGATCATGCCTACCCTGTGTTTTGTTTTGTTTTCTCTTTCCTGGCCTTCACAGGATAAGAAGGGTCTGTCTACAGCTATTCTGATAGTCTACTTGGACAGCGCCTTCAACCTTCCAGTAAGTACAAACCACATGCAGGGAGCTTTCACTCCTAACCTTTTTTTTTTTTAAAGCCCACAAATTAATTGTTTTTAAATACTCTTTTACTAATTCAGAAACACCACTTTGAGTATTCGAATGGTGAATGTGGAGCAAAGAAGATAAAAAATAACAAGTACCTCAAGGTAAAATTTATATTCTTCTCCCATGCTTGCAAAACAACATTCTGGATTATGCAGTATCGTAGCAACTGAAACTAGCTGTGGTTAAAAAGAAATAATCTCTCCACCATCAGAATCTAAGTGTCTAGGGGTTCAAAACAGTGATTGAAAGCCCACCCCCACCGCAGTGGAAGTCTAGGAGGTCCAAGGGGGAATGCAGCACAGAAATACTTGATTGTGTGTGGGGTTGTCTTTATTTTATACTTTGGACAGAGAGCCTCCAGACATCAGAGCAAGTCATGTTATCCTTTCTGCTGCTGCAGGGGTTCTTTCCATGCTGAGGTGTTCCAGCCTGACCTCCCACACTGGGATGGGAGGAATATGCTTGTTTGTGGTAACCTTCTTGTCCATTGGAGACCTGACCACCAGATTCCTTCCCCCTCAGTTTTGGAGGGATTCAGAAGCCACTCTGTCATTCACGCCTCCTCTCTCTTTGCTTCTGCTTACTTTTTCCCCCAAATACTGCATTTTGCTACTGTGATGTAAGTGGTGGGTATAGGGAAGAATGTCTTTCTCCCTTTTTTCTTGAACAAGCTACACACAACCACAGCTCTAAGCAATGGATAAAGCTTCCCATTCTCTCTGAGCAGCTCCCCTCCTAAATGCAATCTTTACAATTTAGATGAGTTACCAGCACTGTGATACACATCATATTCGATAATCCTTAATTCTGGACTTCATTGTATCCTCTTTGTATATGATGTTGTGCCAAGACCAGATCCTCAGCCTTAACTTCTATAGCATTAGTGCAGAGAAGCACAGTACAAGAGGTTCAGTATTGTTGCTTCTGGAAAGGAATTGTTACTTGATGCCAAAGACTCACTTCTAGCTGCTTTACAGCAGGTCCTGAGCCTTGGAAACCAATTCTGAGAGTCCTGTTTCATTCAGGAATGATGAAGACTTCCCACTGAGCCTTCAACTCTCTTCTCTGTTTCCTCCCAGCTTCTGACAAATTTTTAACTGCTCACCTGTTGAAACCTAAATACATAAAACTTTGGCTTAAACGTGTCTTGATGGTAGAGGGTAAGGCTGTGCTGTGTTATGGCTGGAGTCTTTCTTGTGTACTGCACTCTTCAGATGTCCTGCATCTGAAAACTATTGTCAGCTTTCCAGCAGCTTATTTCAAGTAAGAGTAGTGGTTTGATATTGCTTCCTGTAAACTATAAATGTCTCTTCTTTTTCTTTTTCTGCTTTCTTTTTTTTCCTTGTATTAAATGACAGAAGATGGAACGAGAACCTTCCTCCTTTGTCCTGCTCACAGTAGGAAACAAGACTCAGAAAAGCAAGGTGAGGCTGCTTGACTCTTCTGCTTTCCTTAAATACTTTCTATTTTATGGGTGACCATCTCCAAGTAGCCCTGAGGAAGGGTAGGACTAGCGAAGCTGATGTGAAGAGCTGTAGTTATGGTGATAGCTGCAGAGGCCGGTATGTGCGGGTCAACCAGCATGTGGAAGCACTGTGTCACTGAGTTGTGCTTGATTAGTGGGTGTCTGATCGGCTGCTGTACAGAGGTGTGCTTTTGTGCTCATGGCCACGAGGTCATGTTGGTCAAGATACTCTAGTTCTACGAGGGTTGAAGAGGAAAAAATGATAGGTCTCCAATCTGGCTCATGCTTTCTCAGGGCAGTGTCATTTGCATCCAACTGGCATTTGTTCCCTCATCAGAGTCTCCTGGCTCCTGTGTTTCACAGTTTTTACTGAATTTTTTTTTACCTGGACAAGATGTATCTGGATCTCCTCCACTTCGCTTTCAGTTCCTTTTCCATTATTTAACATTTACTTTTGCCTGATGAGTATGAGCAACAGCAGAGTTCTGCACTCCCAGTAGCTGCCATGTTTATTGCCCCGCAGCTGGATGCGGATGAGGGCAGCCCTATGTTCTTCTGGACACGCAACAAATAGGAATGAATACTGCTGGCTACACATGAGCATATGGGACTGGCACCTATTTTCCTTTGTTTCTTCCACCTGCTCCATCCAGAAATTGGGTTCTGCTTGCATTTTTACCTTTTTTGGCTTTCCCTTTTTCCCCACCACATCACCTGCCTCTCCCAAGCTAGGTCAGACTTCCAGCTTTCCCCTGCTCCTTTTCCCTTGCTGCCAGCACTCATGGCCTGATGGAAGCAGCTGGTTTACACAGCAGCCTCAACCACAGCCCCTGCGGGTGCTTTCCATGCTCTTTCATCCTTGAAGTGGATGGCACTGAAGGTGTGCCCTCCTACTCTTCCCACAAGTTCTACGCCCCTCAAACTGTCCCTCTAGCTTTCCTACCGTTCCCCACCAGCTCGCTGCACCTTTGGAAGCTGGCTCTGGGTGCCTGCAGGCTGGAAGCAGTGCCCTGGCTCCCTGGGTGGAGAGGAGGGAGGGAGGGAGCTGTGCCTCACTGCAGGTGAGGCAGGCTGCTGGTCCAGGCAGCACTGGTTGGGGCCAACTGCAGCTCGCCAGACTTGTTCTTCGGCATTTCCACGCCCCGCAGAACTTGTCCTGGTTTTGCCAGAGACTTTGCTTCTGCATGCTTCTGACCTGGAAATTTCACTCTCTCCATACAGCTGGGGTGTAGCATCACTGAACAAAACAAGAGGGTCACTGTGACCCTCTCTGGTGATCAGTGTCATGGTATTCTTTGCTGCTTACAGAATAAGCTAACGTATATGCCACAATCTTCTTGTTGCAGACCTGTAATTTCAGCAAAGATCCCACGTGGGGCCAGGCTTTCACCTTCTTTGTCCACAGCGCTCATTCCCAGTCACTCCATGTTGAGGTGAGAGAAAAGCCTTTCCTTCGAAGACCAAGCGCGCATCCATAGGAAGAAACCCCTTTTATAGTGGATGTGATCTCAGTGCTGGTTGTTTCTGTGCATTTGTACTGGGGTCCTCCTACTTAAAAGGTGGAAGAACCACCTGTTGCTGCACAGGCCATTCTCTGTTAGGTGATGTTGGTATCTACCTTTGCTCTACGATCATGTAACGCATAATATCTTAGTTCAAAACATGGGACATTTCCAGCTGCAAAGTGCAAAGGAGGTTTTATACAGGTCTGTGTGTAGTAAAGCCATGAATATTTTGCTGTCAGAAATCGCAGCCTTCATAATTCTCAACCAGAGTCCTATCTCTTCACCTTGATATTTTGGCTCATTAAGAAATCCTGTATCTCACTAGCATACATTGCAGTCACAGCCAGTTCTATGGCTGTTCACTTGGATACAGAAGTGGATTTGAACTTAGAAGGTGTATTGAGATTAAATAGGCCAAACAAACTATTACTTAAAAACCTCGTAAAAGTTTAGACCAGTTGTCATCCCAGCTGCCCTGGGACATTTTCCCCAGAGCAAGTAAGGAAAGTCAAGTAAATCCCAGGGCCTAGTTTTTCTGCTAAGGCAGTTCCTTTTCTGCGTAGTTAGGGATGGGATTTTTACTCCAAACATACTCATTTGTTACACTCCTGAAATATTGGCATCGCCCATTTGGAAGTAACCATAATTGATAATATGTCCTGAAGTAAATAAGTGAATTTTGGTCTCTGTCTGAAATACCTTCTTGCTTTGCTGTTCCCAGTGGTATGCTTTCCAGTTTGCCATCTAATAAAAACTTTTTTTTTCTTCCCCCCTCTAGGTAAAAGACAAGGATCGGGATAGTGCCCTGGGAACTTCAGTAGTATGTCTCTCCCACTTACTTAAGGACCCAAACATGACTCTGGATCAGAGATTTCAGCTGGATCATTCCAGTTCAGACAGCTTCATTAAGATGAAACTTGTGTTGCGGGTAGGTCGTTCTTTGCCATATTCACTCGGCTTCCCCAGCGGAAGCATCCAATTCTAACCAGGCAAAACACATGAAAGGTGGGTGTGGAGAAATGCAGCTTTGCTTCATAGTTGAGTAGAAAGTGGAAGTGTGGCAAGGTCTTTAAGCGCAATTAAGAGCGCGTGGTGGAGCTGGGAGGTATCCCTGAGGCTTTCTAAAACTTAGTGCAGTGCCATTGCTGAAAATCTTCTTATGACAATAAAGAGTTGGACTGAGAAATTCTAAGCTGGGGAAATCAAAGCTTCTAAACAGTAAGAGAGACTGATGCTTAGGAATTGTTTTCTCATCGGGCTCTGGATCAGTGTTTAGACACTCTTAAATACATACACAGTAGGACAAGGGAAGAGAACATCACAGCTAATCCCATAGGCCTCTTTCATCTCTAATGGCAGATTCCTGTTATAGTTTTGTGGTGGAATTTCATCCTAGGTGGTAATGGTGGTATTAACCCCAGTGCTTTGGGAGCAGCACTCATTTCTCTCCCTTGTGATTTTTAGGCCTTGAATGTTGAAGAACCCGATCCACAAAGAGTCAAGGCTGGTGTCAGTGCCTCGAAGCAAGGTCCTGTGCGTGTCATGGAGAAGGGTGGAAACCAGCAAAAGTTTGTCTCCCCACCAAAACCAGAAGTCTCAAAAGTACCTCCTGTGAGCAAAGACTCTGCAGCACTTGAATCCCGGCTGAAAAAGGACAGCAGAGAAGACCTGGATGCAAGTGACAGTTCAGCAGCACCTGTATCAAGTGAAACTGTTGCTGGCCTTAGTGAGGCAGAGCATGAGCAAAATCCAGAGCATTGCCTGTCATCAGCAACGCATACCAGAGCAGCGGTAGTGCCCACGTTGCCAGTCGTACAGGAAATGAGGCTTGCGCCCAGTGTTGCATCACTGGGTTCTCTGCCTTCTTCTTGCTTTGAATTAAGTAGCAGCAATCTGGACCTTCATAAGTAGGTGTTCTTCCACCTGAATTGTTCTTCTCTTGGGAAGGTTTAGGTTTTATAGATCGCTGTTGCATATAGTTGAATTCAAGACTGCTAAGTCATTTGGAGTCTTAGGTCTCAAATCACCTTACAAAGAATTGACCTAAGTATTCCAGTCAACAGCAAAGTAAATTACAGGGTCACTATCAGATCATGTGTAAAGTGAAAGAGTTTCCTTCTCTGGCTCTCCTAAGAGGTGCTGTATGTGTTGGCTTTATATTGTTTAAGAGCCTCTCGCACAGAATATCCTGGGTCCAATAATGCTCATTATTTTAGCAACAGGATATTGGAAGTCTGAATATCCCACTTCTGTAAAAACATGAACTCTTGATAAGCATATCTGGCTGCTGAAAGTTTTGGATGCTGTGTTTTATCCAACAAATTTTAAGATGTTCATAATGGTCTGAACAAAGCTTTTGTGGGTAGATGTGCTTGTGTGTGTCCTTCCCACAGTGCTAAGTGTGAGGCTGCAGGTAGTCTGCTCTGTTGAGGAGGACGGAGAGCCAGATCTGTCTCTCCTGGGGCGCAGAATGGAGCTAGTAGAATTCTTAATGAACTGAAGTAGCAAAGAAGGTCCACCTCAATTAAGAGAGCATCAGAGCAGTTATCAACCTGAACATCAAACCCAGCTCCAGCTGTTCAATCTCTTTCTTCTGGACTGGCAAATTCTCTAGCTCTGAACAGGGCCTCATTTAGAAACCATTTTAAAGCCATTTTTAAGCAATGTTTTGGGTTTGAAACCACTTTATAACATGCAGAATGAGATATAAAAAAGGTCCCATTTTGCATATATAGACATCCTTGAAGGAGCTGTGTAGCACGCTAACCTGTACTTTGCTGCTCCATCTGCTGCAGGCCAATTAGGTGCTTTTTTGGCCATTTATGCTGTGGGACTGAAACCGGGTACCTGTACAGAAGGCCGGCTAGGCAGTGCCGGCACTAATGGGAGTGTTGTTTCTGTGGAGCTTCTGTGGTCCAGCTGCTTTCCAGATAGGAAACCTTAGGATGTCAGAAAGAAGATTAGTGCCCTGAAAGTTGGTTTTAGTTGAAAATGCATCACCAACTTCTGAAGCTCGTGTCCTGTTTTGTGCTGCTAGGTCTGTGCATGTGGTCTTTTAAATAGCTGTATTTAAAAGCTTTGACTGTGCAACTGTCTTGCAGCGGGACTGAAATGCCTCTGGGAGAGATTCAGCTCACAGTGCGGTATGCTTCAATACGGCAGAGTCTCGTCGTGCTGGTGAATGGCTGCAGGTAACGCTGACGTTTGCTTGCATCTCTCTGTAAAGGAAAGGGAAAGAGCTCTCTGAGCTTGTGTCATTCAGCAAAGCTGGAGCAGAACCACGTGCAGCGTAAGCTGCCCAGCCGAGACACCTTAGCGATCTATGCAGCTTCGCTAAGCCCAGGCAGGTGGAAACCACCAGCTCTGGTCAATGCCAGTAGCAGGTCTGCGAGCGTGGCCAGTGAGTTGTGCTCACTGCAGTAGAGATACTTTCACTGTCATCCACACAAACCTCCTCGGAACAGCATTGACAACTGATGTGTGTCTTGGGATGTCATGATAGGCATCATGACAAGGATTGACACCTATGACTGAATTTGTAAATGTTAATTTAGGAACCCCGATAAATGGCTGCACACTCAGTAGTGAAAATTTTGTTTAACTTGATATCCTTAAAGTTTTATTTGCTTATGTTCCAACTCCCAAGATAAATGTTTTTGGCCCATGAAGGGTTCATCTGACTCTAAGAGAGACAAGGTACTAAAACACAGTGGGAGAACCTGCCTTGCTTGTCAACACTGTATTTCTTTTAACAGAAACTTAGTACCCTCTTCCAATCGTGGAGTAGATCCGTATGTTCGTATATACCTGCTTCCAGATAGAAGATGGACAAGCAGGAAGAAGACTTCTATTAAGAAAAAAACTCTGAACCCCCAGTACGATGAGAAGTAAGAAAAAGTTAATTATGATTGCTGCTGAAATAGTTACGATCTCTGTATAACGAAAGGGCTTACCTAAGGTACGCTTCTGTTGCGCTGAAGGATAGTCTCATGAACATTTGCAGGTCTTCTGAAAAAAATGGCACTTCCGCTGTGGTTTGCAAGTACTTAGGGCTGGCCTTGCTCTGCCTATGGTGTTGTCTGTCCCCCTGGGGGAGAGCACACCTTCTTCCCACCCCTTCCCTGGTCCTAGCAGATGCAGGCTGCGCTTGCTGCTTTGCGCACAGACGTTTCCCTACCTATGTTTAACTCCCTGTCATTGCAGAGGCGATCTTTCCATTTGGGTACCTCACAGGGCCTACTTCTGTGTTCATACTTCTTTGCCTGATGCTTATTCTGACATCTTTCCAAAAGTCAAAGGCAGAAATACAAAGCCTTCTGAGACTGGACCATTATTTCGACAGACAGGTGGATGTTGTCATTGAGACGTGGTGGGAGCAGGGTAAAATGCTCCCACCTCTTTCTGGCTGTTGGCACATCCAGAGCTTTGCTACTGAAACAGAATGTGTTTTGTATAAAACCAAACACAGTAATGCTTAGGCATAGAGCTCTTTTGAGAGGTGGTTTTAATCCCATATTTAGAGGAATGTACACACACACAAAAATACATGAATATTGGGTGATCCTGGGTGACTCAGGTTTTTCCTATGTTGGGTCCTTTCTGTGTATGTCAGTATAGGTCAGAAATGGAGAAAAGACTTTAAAATATTTCATCTTAACATGCAGAACACTAGAGTTGTGGATTTTGCTTCTGCCTATTCTCATGTAACTCCGCTGATTTAGTACCAGCACAGCTGTTAGGAACAGCATCTCTTTCTCCTCCTCCTCAGTATTGACATACCCTGTACCTCCTCAATTAAGTGTAACAGGTTGAGCAATACCTAGCTCCAAAACACATTACCTGTTTTACAACTCTGACTTGAGGAAAAGCTATTCAGGTGGGCAGAACTTAAGTGATTTAGCGTGGACAAAACTCACTTGACATTAGATGATGTGTGCTAGAGGCATGAGTCAGAGCCATTAAGGATTTAATTGCCACAGGTTTCAACCTTTGTCTTCTCTTAATGTG